>NC_064890.1:4696938-5010067 GCF_929443795.1 Astur gentilis
TTTTGAATAGCCACTAATATCTATGCTGCTTTAAGCTAAAAGAAAAGCCTTTTCAAGTGTTGCATACATTACCAGGAACAGTGGGGAAGGATGTTAATAATTCATTCATGCTCTCAGACTCCAGAGTGTGCTAGATCTTTCAACTTATAACAATAGACATCACCCTGCAGGCTGTCATGTCCCGCTTTTAACAAAGGAAAAGAAAAGAGAGGGGGTGAAAAGGAGGAAGATTTCCCGGGTGGAAAATCTGAAGCTTGATGAAGAATTAAAGCCTGTTAAATGTCTACTTGAGCCAGCCATTGAGCAATAAAATCTATTTGCAACCGGTTGTTAGAAGAAAGAGCTGCGTGTGTAGGAAAAAGCATTTGTTGAGAAGATGCTGGCATTGTTTTCTATCAGTTGTGGAATGTATCACCCCCCTAGGGCTTCTGTTCAGTGAGTTTTTCTTATTCAGGCCAGACCAGAGATAGAAGAGGAAGAAGTTACCCTGAGAAAATGCATGTATAGAATTGTTTTCATGTGACTGGCCCATCTATTGAGTATCTGAATAGTCTTCAGCTATAGCCTACCCCATAGGATGTTCCCAGTGGGTGTGATAGAGTCCCATACACCTATTTCCAGCTCTACCAGAAATAAAGGGAACCAGAAGTGAAAAGTGTTAAGAGGAATGGTTTGGGACATAGGGAAAAGCAGGCAGGAAAGCAGCCACTGCTGAAGGCACAGCCAGGATCTTTAGGCTGGTGACCATTGCTGAAGTGTAGCCATCCCCAGCAGCAATCTGTGCCCATCACTACGGGGCAGGGAGAGAAGCCACCCATTTCTTCGGGAATCATCCTGGGTCTGTATTGCTGCCTTTCCCTTCTCTTTCTGCTTCCATGAGTGGAACAACCTGACCTATCCTTGCTCCACCACTCCCAAGGTGGTAAAGTCCTACCTGTCATGTTGAGAAACCCCACAACAGTCCAAGAGTCAAGGAGTGTCCTTGTCTTGATAGAAAAACATTTTTAAAGAGAAAGATTTAGGTCCTTTATGTGGTGGGTACTAAACTACACCCCAAAATAACAGGAAGGTCCCTCCAGCAAAGAGTGGACCATCTGAATGAGCAAGAGAGAACTGAAATGTTTCCTTCCTGGGTAGGCAGGAGATAAAGAAATAGAATTTAATCCTTCTGAGATCCAACCAACCTCATTATTTCTGTAGCCATGTGAACAGTTTTGAGCCATTTACCAAATTCCTCATGCGACTCCCCTCATTCTCATTCAGAATTATCCCAGACTGGTTGACAAATGGAGAAGAGGGCTTAAGTCCTATCACCACTTCTAATGTCTTGATGAAAACCCTGGTTTTCATTGCATGTGCTGGCCCATTGAATACAGTATTTTATGCCCTGGAGTTCACTTGCTGCTGTTTCCCAGGATGACTCCCCATGGACATTTTTCTGTACTTGAGAGAAGAGAAGCAGTGCTTAAATTCTTCCCTTGTACAAGTCTGCACATCAACCACAGAACAGTTTTCCTTCAGAAGGACAAGTTCCCTCCAAGTAGAATTGCAATTTGAGAACTGCTGCACATAAAAACAAATTGGAGATTTCAGGCTTGCTTTGCTCTGTTGTACTCCAAGTTCAATACAGGCAGATTCTGCTGGAATTTACAGCTGTGTGCAAAGATGCGGGGCTCCTCCGAACAGAGGAGTGGGAACACTGATGCCTTGGAAAGAAAGCCAAGGGGAAAGCGCTTCACAAGGCAGGGAGTGAGCATGATAAGTCATGTCACTTAAATAACTTAGGGAAGTGGAGAGAAACGTCCAACAAAATTTTGCCGATGCATTTCTTTTTCATAGACATGAGTGGAAAATCCATCTGGATGGCTTGCACCTCATATGGATGTAATGTGAGTTCTCCCTATGGTTGGGATTGAATTCAATTTTTGCTATTCCCACCACTCTAAATGCTCTTTTATGTTTCCTGCTCAGACTGACACCCCCTTTAAGAGTGGGGGGTGCTGAAGTTGTTTTTCACCCAACATTTCATATCCGTGGGAAAACTTCTCTCTTACTTTGTTAGCCAATGAAGAGACCACAGAAGGTAGGGGTAAAGGCTGACAGAGTGAAGTAGCCTGTCCAAGATCATCCAGAAAGGGAATGGTAGTGCCAGGCTCACATCCATATCTCTGTATCTGCACTAAGGCTATGGGAGGATAACCACAGGAATCGTGCTGTCTGTTCCAGTCCCAGTTTTCCCTAGTTTTCATGCCTTTGTGCAGTGATGACATACAGGACATACGGTGACATACAAGAGGCCATAGAGTTGGGAATTCAGATAAAGGGTTGTGATACAGGAGTTCCTGAAGGACTGTGACCATAAGGAAAAGATAGCAGCTCAAATGTGTCCTGTCTTTGCCCTGTCCCCTCTCCATCTGCTATACGCTTCCAAAAAGGTCTTTTGCAACCTGGCAACCTGTAGACAACTCCAGGTTCAAAATCAAATGAGCCCTCTAAGGACACAAAGCCTCTCAATGGGCATTGTTCTGCTGTCTTCCATGGAAAAAGACTAATTTACACAATTTGCGTGCCTGTGGTACAATCATTTTTTGTTCATGCTACAAAGAAGAGCTCCACCAGAACAACACTACCAGCTGGGTTTATCTTGTAGCGAAGGCAGTCCATCAGCTGGCAGTTGCTACTGAAATTTTTCCAAGAGTTGCTGCTCACAGGGCTGGTTTACAGCCAGCGGTGAGCTGTGTTAGGAGTCCTACTATATATCAGAGCAGTTAATGTTTTGCTCAGTCTTCTCTGATGAGGTGAAGGAAGGGGATTTTTACATGGATGGGGTTGCACAACATACAAATAAAGTCTAATTTAAGGACATTGCGACCTCTAAGCTAAGGCTTGTGCCACACTGGACTGTGACAAACATCATTGTGAAAGCTGAAAGGTGTGCAGCTAATGATTCCTCCAGTTTCTTCATCCACAAGTGCGTGACACCGCCTTGCATCCAGAGATGCACCAAGGAAGCGATGGGGGGTCCCTAAAGCTGCTGTACGTGATAGCAGAGCTTTCAGGCTACATGACAGGGCACGGAGCACAGGCAGAAGGCAGAAGCTGGGCCGCCTTCTGTTGTCCCTCAGACCGGGTTCGTTTACCCGGTGTGCAAGCCAATAACACACAGAGGTGAGGTATTTTCAAATTAATTTCATTGATGCGCATGAATGGCTGCCTGTCTCAAGACAGCACACCCTTGTCTCAAAAATTCCCACATTTATATACTTAAGTAATACATATTCATTATTATTTCCCTTAATGATTGGTTCTTTCTTCTTTGCCTCTCATGTAAATTAGTGCACAGATTGCCTTCTTCCTTCATTGTCTTCTTTTGAGTAGGTGGTATCATTCGAGTAGGTGGTTGACGAGTTTGTGTTCGCGATCCCTCCCTGTAGAAATTACCTTTTACCTACTTCTTACTCTACCTTGGCAGTTCCAAGCGGTTCTTCAAGGTTTGTTGATCAGAATACAATCCATTACCTTTTCTGACATGAACATAAAGCCCCATTGTCTAATAGTTAGTTCCTAAACCCTAAATCATGTCTAGTTATTGTTTCCTTATTTTAAATATTAACTGATGGGGGCTGTACAGAGGACTTCAGTGGTTCCCTGGTTATTTCAATCATATTATACATATTAAATGATAACACTTCCGCATGCAATGCAATCCTTGCAACTACAAGCTCCCTGGACTGCCACGCGAGGTGTCTGGTGGAGAGACAAAGCGAGAAGAGAAGCTGGGGACTGGAGGGCACCGGGGCTCAGGAGAGTGTAGGTGAGGTGGCAGCCCCTTGCAGGAGCCCTCTAAAATGCTAGGCTTGGTCTTTCAGAGCTAAAACCATCTCAGGAAGGATATGTCAGTTGTGCTGGGACCTCAGTTTGGCCAGAGCCATCAGCTCTGTAATTATGTGTTGAACACCGACTTCCCAGGGAACTTTAAATCAGCACTTGGGATTTGTCTGTTTGACCCCTTGTCAGCCAGCCCCCCAAACCCCCTAAATCCTCTTTCATGGGGCAGACGTCTTCTGAGGTAGAGATGATCCCTGGGTCATTCTGAGCCCAATGAGGTGTCACTTTGTCTTCTGGGGACATGCTAGGCACCAAGTGATGGAGACAGCCTGAGCTGCTGGCCCACCCTGTCACACTCGTGGGGGCCACACTTCAGGCTTTTCACAGCTCATCCTCCCCCCCCAGCATGGACATGGAGACCTGGGAGAAGGAGATGGATAGGCACCGCCATGCCTTCCCTTGGTCCCTCCATTCACCCGTCTCCTTCCTCTCACCCTTGGCGTCTCCTCTGCAGCGGTGCCAGTGCGATGTGACAAGATTACAAATAGTCTTGGCACAAGAGTCCTGCTTTCTTTTTTCCTTCCCTCTGCAGGGACACGCAGCCAAGAAAGTGTCAACTGCATAACTCTGCCCCAGCAGAGCCCTGCAAACTCCCTCAGCCAAAGCAGCTGAATAGGAAATGTGATGGAGCTGGAAACTTGTCCTTGTCAGCTGGGTTCTCCATCCAACAACTCATAAAAAACCCGACATGAAAGCAGCCGGAACCATTATAGCTTAGTCCTATCTGAAAAATGGCATTCAATTCCCTGACTGTTTATTTAACTCTACACAACAGTTGTGTAACGTCATGCTGCTCTGTCGTGATCGAATTCCACAGAGCAGTTTTTTGGCTAAGGAAATTCATGGGTCAAACTGCCGGATCTTGGTGTTTTGCAGAGCTCTGCCATGCAAGTGATTATTTAAAAAAAAGAAAGACCTCTAACACAGGGCTTTGGAGACCTGCAAAAAAAAAAATAAAAATGCAGGTTTAGTTTTATTTTCATTTTAGATACATTTGTGATGAAACACTTGCCTTGAGCCTAACCATGCAGGAACGAGCAGGAAAACGTAGGGCCCCAGATATAGTGGGGGTTTTACCAGTCATCCTTGTTAAGGGCATTTGGGGACTATTGAAACCTTGGACTGGGCTGTTCTTTTTCCCTGACTACACCTGTATGGCTTGATTTCCTATTGAAATCACTCAGCTGAAGCCAAGGAGAGCGGCACAGCTGAAAACAAGATTTGGTCTCACGCTCCCGAAACAAGACCTTGAGAGCTAACGCTTCAAAGCCTGCTCACTTTCCAAAGCCGAAACCATGCAGAAGGGAGCTGAGTTGAATAAAATAAATTCCCCATATGTTCATTAAACAAAAGGGAGAAGTTTGATTCTCTACAAAGGGTGAAGAGATTTGTTTTGCATACTGTACTGCAACATTTTGTGTGTTTGTATGTTTATCCTCATTTTCCAGTTTTGTCAGAATGTAAGCAAGGAAAATTTAGACCTAGGAAATTTGCTTGCATTGGATTACAAGTACATCAGTACAGAAACATTCATTTATTACGTGGAAAGTTTGTAGTGACTTTATTCTGCTGTGCTCCAATATCCTTTTGCTTAGATTGTTTTTTGTGTAGTAACACATTAATATTTAACAAGAAACGCAAGAACCACAGGTGTAGGTTTGATAAAAGCAGCTTGCACAGCCACTGAGAATGACATTTAAATGTAATAACTAATGTGATAAAGAAATGCAGAAAGTGATCACGTAGCATAGATTAAATAAGGTCTAAAATGCGTACATGAGGTTAGGTTTGGCATTTTCACCGGTATAGTGGTTTTGGGCATCATGTTATTTTCTTACTGCCAAGTAGCGCTAAGACAAATATGCCAAATGATCACCGTCAAAATGCTAACCCTACACCTTGATTTGTGCTTAAGTAAGAATGTAACTTTGTGCAATAATTCTCACAGCCAGAAATGAACACGCGAAACATTCAGTTTTCATTTAATTCTGTTGCAAACAAAATCGTAGACAAATCTCTGGGAACAAAGTTGAGGGTCAGTGATCCTCTAAACTATCTGCTGCCCCAAGGCAGGCCGAACTTCTTTTAAGCGGTTCCTGAAAATATGAATTTAAAGTGTTTTTAAAAAATACCTCCAGTGGTGGAGACCCCAAGATTTCCTTGGGCAGGTGATTTCTTTGCTCTATCAGTCTCCTGATGGAAATTGCTACCCATTCCCCCAGCGTTCCATGCAGGGAGCGAGCCACAACACAGCTTTGTCTGGCCAACTCGGAGGCTGCCGGCGCTGGCTCCGAACCGATCCGTCTTGTGACTGTTCTCGCAGAGTGCGATCAAGGAACAGCCTTCCACCCACAACCCTTTTCCCCACCGCACACATGGAGCAACAAATGGTATCTAAATATATGACAAGCGATGGATACAACAAGCAGATGGTGGGAGAACAAGGGCCCAGATCCATTAGCGGAAATCTGGATCAACTCGCGGATGATTCACCAACTCAAATCAGGGGTAAATACATAACAGGCACTCCACGCCAGCCATTCCCCCAGGAGCTGAAAGCCTTGAGTGACAAATCCAGGGCTCGCATCCTTCCATGTGTCTTTTTGCAGTTGTACACAGGAGGGCAGCAAACATTTACTCAGCGTTTGGCACCGCATCTTTTCCTAACCTCTGCCATAAATAGATGCTGTTGGGATAGCATAAACTGTCCGTCATCACGAGCGGATGCCTGCTAAATAGCCCCATAAAAAAACCCCAAAGTGACTGTAATTAGACGGAGTGCACATTTCTCTGTTATGACTAAGGCAAAGGTTGTCTTGGAGTTTTGCCTGCTGTTGGGCTAAATTCACCCCCCACCAAATTATCTCTGGATATTCCTTTCTTCTCTTGAGTTCAGTTTTATAGAGTGTTTGCTATCGCTTGTGCAAGTTTTTGCAGTGGTTTTCATTCTCCTGGGAAATTACACTTTTTTTTCTTCCCACTGAGATGCTGACACAGGCATTTCAAACGTGTCCGCTCCCCTTGATTCCTGATGAACAATGTACTGGGGGGAAGAGGACAGTGTGTTAGAAATTTTCTCTAATTCCAGCTAATGAAGCTTGTCAATGAATATGAAAATCATTATTTAGGTTTTGAAAATAAAGGCCTGCAAGGGAGTGTTTCTCAGCAACGATTCTAATTTTTTTAAGTGGGTATAATTAAACCAATTGTCTTTAGCCTGCAAAAATACCCACTGCCTCCTTCCTCCTTTCAGCCTCGCTCTATTCATTGCTTTGACTTTGGCTTCTTGGTAACTTTATCCATTATCCAGCACAAGCAATTCTGCACATTTATGTTGATGCCGATTCAGATTGAAGCCTTTTGGGTGGAGCAGTGTGTTTTGGCTATGAATTTGCTCTGGCTGATCCTAATTAAAGTATTAATTGACATGTGGTTGGATTATCTTCAGCTCTCTAAACGGAGACTAGGATGGGTGTCTAAGGTGAGACCAGCTACCCTCCACAGCCTCATTGACTACAAGGGGAGCCAACGGTGGCTACCTACTCTCAAACGTGCCCTATCAGACTTCTAAAATTAGGTAGGATGAATTCTGACACAAAGGCCCATTTTCTTTCTATGTAACTTTTTGTACCAGAGTGAGAGTGCACATCTGGGGTCCAAAGCACCTCTACAGACCAAGGAGACAGTGAGCTCTTGGGTAGTTTGCACTGCCCTCTGAAAATACCTGTTTTTTTCAGCAGTAGAGAGGGATCTTTGGAAATCACACCCTCAGGTAGGTGCTTAAAATTAGACAGGGAGATCTGTGCCCAAAAGACAAATTTTGCATGATTTTTGAACACTAAAATTAATGGGGTTTAGGAACCTAAGTGCTTGGATAAAAGCCAGCGTTGATTCATCTGCCCCCAATCATGTCAGTAAACATGTGATAGGAATTGAACACAGATCTGTGTCCTGGTCTAATCCACTAAGAATAATCATTCACCCTGTGAGATTCAACAGCCTCACACACACAAAGCAAGCACAACACAAACAACATGTGTCAAAAATCATTGTGGGAAAATGACTGAAAGTATATGAAATAGTAATGGTGCCTGTTGCTGTAATCTTTAATATGATAATGCCATTGGGGACTGGGATTATGAGAGATGCTGTGTGGAATGAGCCTGTCTTCTATCACAGGAGTCCACTAAGACAAAACATACAATAAGGAAAAGCCTGACCAAGCAAAACCCAGACATCGTCCAGCTGTGATTTTATGGCAACAAACATGATTGGGGATTTTGCTTATCTAAAAGTTTTATCCTGCCTTTTGTCACAGAATTACAGGCCAAACCATGAATTCCGATTTGGAGAGTTCACCTCCCGAAACAGAGATGCAGGGTCTGGGGGTGCCAGGAATACAGGAATGGTCTCAGTATGTTAAAATAAAATCCCTGGCATGGTTTACTCTAGCAGTTGTATTGGGAATATCATGTTAATTGCTGGACTAGGCTTTGGGCAGCTAATGAGTAAAGAATCCTCAATGGACTGGGGTCTTAATTACCTGATTTCCTTTAACCTGATTTCCTCTAACCTACCAGGTCAGTGGGACTAATCCCAGAACAAGACACTATGCTACATGAGATCTTCAAGCAGGTCCAAGGATTTCCAAAGATGAAAAAGCAAGTGGGAAAATGTGCTAATCTAAGTGGAAATTAGGCACCTCTGCCTAATACAATGTTCTAGAAATAATTCTTTGCTAACCACTTAGCAGCCTGAAAACGCAAAGACACACCAGATCTTGCCCCTGCCCTCCCCAAATACTTTGGTACATAGACTTCTGCTCCTGCCCCCTGTCAAGCTAAGCAAGCACTGTGGGAGGCATCTTACCTGACTTTAGAGACCTTCAGCGTCAGCACAACTCACCTCCCCTCCTCCAAACTTCTCTCTGTGATGTTCAGCAAGTCCTACAATTTCCTGTATCTCTGTTGGAAACAAAACATGTTGTAAATTAAGAACTCTCCATCAACACACAGAAGGAAGGCATGTGTCTGAATCAGCAGACATGTGGTAAGCCAGGCTTGGTAAGACCAGCACTTGACTGCATGAGCTCCAAAGCCTTATCACTTTCTTCTACCTGATGTTTGCCATTCGTTACACCTCAGGTAGCACCAGTCCCGGAAAGTGAAGTTTGCCCCGATGCAACTTCTTTGAAGTGATTTGCATAACTCTGCTCGTTTTTTCCCATGAGTCTCTAGGCCTCATTTTGGTTACACGCTGCACCAGGTTTATCCAGGCAAGTATCTGGTCTTGCTCTTCACTTATCCTTTAAGGAGTAGCATTGGGTGACACTCAGTGGTGAAAATCAGGTTAGAATGAGGTCTCTGAGCCAGTGGACAAAGTCCTTGCTGGGCTCTGTGGTGACGATGATAAACTCTGCCACCATCTAGGGAGGGCATCTCTCTTCTCACCCTGTGTTATTACCACAGCAGGATGGTCAAAGGAATTTCCACTTGTCGCTCATTATCAGAACCTGCAACTACATAGAGATGGCTCCAATTAAATGAAATCTTTATCTGAAATAGCCCTGTTTCCAAGTTAAGGGTCTTTTATAGTTCTTTTTATTTGTTTGTTTGGGCTTTAGCTTGTATTCTGTCTTAGGGCCTCATTTGATGTCTTTAGCTCTTGTTTCATTAAGAGATAAGATAAAAAGGAAAATAAATAAGAGAATCAGCACATTAGCCATGAAAACTTTGAAGTAAAAATGAATTGGAAATGCTCATCAATTTGTAGGCTAAGTTTCAGATTCATCTCACTTTCTTTAGTGGTCTAAGATTTAAGCTCTTAGTCTAGACTACCTCTATCTTTAGTAGATGTAGACACAGGAAAAACACCGACTTCTCCAGAGACTGCTACCTGAGATGATTTATCATTATTTGAATGGTCTCACTGGGCCATAAACTGAGCACGTCTTGTGCTTGAAGTGACACATATGCTTAAATGAGTGATTAGAAACTCCAATTATTAGCAGTAGAAGTTGGTGTTCCTTGGGTTGTAATGTCATGCAAAGCCTTTTTATGCTAGAGAATCTGAGTCAAGATTTACTGTAGAAATCTGTACCTACATATTTACAATAGAAACAAGGTCTCTTCTTAAACTGCTCTTGAAAGCTGTTTACCTTACCTGTTCTTAAAATCTCCAGTAATAGAGAATCCATCACTCATGTGGGTGACTTAATGCCATGTCTACCATAATTTTGTACTAAGCTGCTCTTCTGAATGGAGTATCTCAGTACCTTCCTCTTTTAGCAGAATTTCTTATGTTTTTAACTGATGCAGATAATTATTTGCCATCTTTAAAGCCCAGAGTGAACATTTTGATCACCTTGTTTGATCTCCTGACAATAGCTGTCCACAGAATTACATGTCTCTATTGCTGAATTTAGCATTCAAATATAATGCATACATTTCATACAGGACAACCAAACCTGAATAAGGTTGAAAAAGTGAAATCCAATCAAGCTCCTGATATATATGCTGATTGCTTTTTTTTTACAAATACAGAAAATTTGAAGAAAAGTGAATTTAAAATTAAGAAGTGCACCTTCCCCCCCACCCCCCCCCCCCAGAATAATGTAAACAAGATTGTTCAACTCTGTTGCTTCTCAGCTACTGATCTGCTGCTCTGACCTTGTAATCAGAGAAGACTGTGAGCCCTGCAGTTGTCTTTGAAGACTGCTAATAATTAAATCCTATTGTTTCATTGAAACAGAACATGACTCTCACAATTTGTAACCAGAAGCAGTATAGCTGCAAAGAACAATGTTGGATAAACATGCCCTTCAAAGATCAAAGGATGGAGGGCTTTGTCAATTAAAAAAAAAAAAAATCAGCATAGCTAAACTGCTGTTTCTCAGCAACTTAGTGCGGGTTCAGATCTGAGGCTGCCTAGATTGCTTTGCTTTCATTTCACAGTCTCAAGGGCATCCTTATTCCCCAAAAGCGCATGGGGAAGCTGGCACACCCAGATGTGAGTTGTGAGACTGCAGGCAGAGGGAGAGAGTACCCCCCCTCATCACTAATTAAACATTTGAAGGATTCATGCTCTCTCCAAGCAGCACATCTTTGTGACATTAAATAAAAATTGGCCTCAAAGAGAAAACACGTACACAGTATGTTCAACAAGGCAATGGGCAAGAGGGTAACAGGAGGATTTGGCTTTGTAGTGACACTGTTTGCTTTCATTTCTTCCCCGTGAGAGCCCTTCCCTTCTCCACGGATTTTCGTCAGAGAGTTTGTCCTCCTTACCACAATCAGAAACTCACCTCTGATGCCACTTTGGCCACGCAACTCCAAGAGGAGGTAGGAGAAGCCACAGCTGCTCAAGGAGTTCACCTCTTCCCATGAATGGCCACGTGGCTTATGGCCAGCAAAGCCTTCCCAAATCAATGTGACTCTCACTCGCTGTTTCCTGGTGGCTGAGAAAGGAGGCAAATTTGCAGCAAATGAGTCACAGCTAAACCTTGGCATGTCTGTTCACTAATTCGTAGCTTTTTCTCTCTCTGTTGAACAATTTCCTTGGACACGAAGACTCCCTTGCTGAAATGTCTCTACTTGTGGAAGGACAGGTCGCTGCTGAGAAGGACCGATTGCGTTCTCCATGGTCTGACCCTTCTGGTGGGAGTTGTGGGTACAGCCCATCTCTCTGTCCATCTCATAAACTTCTGAAGTGTTTCTTGTCCCAGTGCATGTGTGTGTGGCCACGCTCCCAGCACATATAGGTCATTGGCTAATGGGTTGAGACAACCCCTCCGTCAGCGGTGCGGACCCAGGATCTTTCTCTTCTTCATCCGGAGGTCCAAGTGGATCACCTAGCTATGGCACGTGGGTCCCATGGCAAAAGAGAGGTTCTGTTGCAGAGAGAGCCTTGCTGATGGTGAGGATGAGGCAGGAGCAGATTGTACGAGTCAGGGTCTCCACGGGTGGAACTGAGCAGGTCACAGATCGTCAGCGAGACCCTCATCCACTCAATCTTATACCGGCACATTCTGAAAGAGAATGAGAATTTGGAGGGCACTTAGCACCGCTTTGTCTCATCCATCCAAACAGTGATCTAATAGATGCAGCCTTTTTGGAGGGGGCTCAGCGTGGTGCAGAGTGAAAGCTGCTCTCATGGGGTTTTCACACAAGTAGTCCATGTGTGGGTGTCCTTTCTGTGTCACTTGTCTTTGCAGAATCAGCTGCCACAAGTGTCAGTCATGGTCCTTCACACTCCTTTGCTGTGATGAGTTTTCCCTGCAGCTCTCTCCCAGCACTAAGCCGAATTTCTGAAGCAGGCAGAGACGGAAGAGATGAGAAGAGACCCATTAAAGCTTTAAGGCATTAAGGCCCACCTAGACGATCTTATCCAGAGCAGAATCTTTCTCTGCTGTATTGTTCTTCTCTGAACTCCCTGAGTAGTCCTGGTCTTGCTCAGGTAATAAGGTTAAAGATATGTCTTAATGCAAAAATGAATTTGACCTGATTTAATTTTAGAGAAGGGGAAATTGAGGAAGAGGTAAAACAGAATGAATAAAATCATCCTGAAATCTTGCAGCAGAGCTGTCTCATGCATAGCTCTGTGCTTTCTGCTGTAGATCATGGTACCTCAGCTTGAGAGGGAATGAATGAGCTTCAGCTCTAGGTTTTTTAATTGAGGAATCACAGTTTATTAGCAGGCTACTGCAACACAAATGCAGCATAGAGAAAAAATGACTCATTTTTCCAGTGGTTAGGAAAAAAGGAAATCTTGGCAACTCAAACACTCTCCTTTTCCCTGTCATTAAGTTCTAGGGTGGATATTCAGCTCACATCAAACTACGGTGCTTCATTCTTCATGGCACTGGGTTTGCAATGGACATGCAACTGGATCTACCAAGGGCTACATCTGTGAGTGAGCTACATCTTCAAATGCTCCCTTTCCATTGCAGACGGGGAGCAAACGTCTGGTGGAGAGTGGAGATGGTCTCTGTTTTGAACTTAGATAAGGCCATAAAGTTGTCATCTGAAGTAGGGGAGGAAAAAGCTGTTTTATTCTGAGAATGAGGAAAATATTTGTTCCCCTTACCTCTTGTCCTTCTGGACTCCAATGCTGCTATTATATGTGTCTGTACTTAGATTTATGAATACAATGAAAGGAATGTAAAGCATGTAATGTTGAACCTATGTGCAACAGAGCTATCTAACCCCGAAGCCTGCTAAAGAACTACAGATATTTGTTGTTTGTTTGCTATACTTTTTGATAAAGCAGAGCTAGTCCATTCTGCTTCCTGTTTTTACTCTGTTTTTTTCCCCCAGTTCTTAGACATTATCATTCCACTTTGGAGAATGTTTTACAGTTTCCTTGGTATAAATCTCTCTCTCCACCTTCCTGTCTACTAAAGACAAAATCTTATTTTAATGAGTTAAATACTAATATCAGTTAAACTGAGGAAAGAATCTGGCCCATAAAGTTTGACAAATGATGATAATTTTAAAAAATAAAATGTACACATTGTGCCTAAATACAATTGACCTCATTCCCCTCAGCTGTCCTGATGTTCAGCTGCTTGGAAAGTTTCCTTCAGGGAAAACCTTTATTAAATGATTTGTGCTTCTTTTACATTTTGTTCCAAATTATCTCACTCCCTCATTTTATTTCTTCTTCGGGCTGGCTGCTTGCTACAGCTAATTTGGTTGTCCTTGCTGGGACTACCATAAATACTCTTTCCCAGTAGTACTTCGTAAGCTGAATTAGTCAAGTGATCTTGGCTATAACATTCAAGAAAACAGTCGATAAGATTAAAGACTGGGAGAACTTTATGGTTGGAGACACCGTTTTAAAGTCACCCATAAAGGCGCATGAGCAAAAAGTGCTGACAAGGCCAAAACATTTCATAGATGCTAAAATTGTGACCTTCAGCATTGTATTAGAAGGGATAATTGTTCACTCATTTCTCTCCCTACGATGACTGTATTAAAGCATGACAGTCTCTTTGGAACTCTTAACAAGGACCCTTCCACACAAATAGATGAAAAATCAGATTAAAAACAAGGAGGTAAAGCCTGACCTACAAATTGAAAGGCAGAGGATTGAAGCCTGCATGAGCCTCCAGGTATACTGGGTCCCCGTCCTTCTGACTGTGAAGTAGAGAGGGTGACATCCCACCTGGGGTGAGTGGTACCAGAGACACCCAAAGCAATAGAAAAGTTGTTTCTTCATCTCTGCCTTTGCTCTCCAGGTTCTTATTTCCCCTGGCAGTACCCAGAGCTTTAACTTGTGCAGGGCTGTGGCTCTTGGATGGAAGTCATAGTTGGGTAAGTCTGCTCTTGGCTTCAAGGAGGCACAGATTTACCATTCCACCCAGAATTAGCAGGGATCACTATGGCACATGGTCCTGCACTGCTCTGGTCAGACTGGGTCTCTAGTTGCCCTTAGAATGGTCTTATGTCTTTCTCTCATGAGGTTGAAGCTCCTGTTTTTATTTTAAAGCTGTATGAACACTTCATTCACTGAAACTTAATTCTGGGGTAGCAGAGGTTGACAATAGGGCTGGAATTATTTGTGACTGAGTGGAATCGATGAAGAGGTTTCTGTCAAAAATTCCTTTTTTTAATTTTTCAAGCCAAGCACCAGTTGGAACACTTCGTTTCAACATTTTCAAAAGCAAATGTTCCCCCTTTTCAGTTGTAAAATAATTGTTTTCAAGTCTGAAATTGCCAATACTTCATTTAAAAGGTTTAGGAAAATAATTAAAAGTGCCCCATCAGCCATAAAAAATGTATTAACTTGAAATATCTCTCTTTAATTCATTAAAAAAAAATTACTTCCCCCGCCCCCTAAGTTGACCAACATGCCTCTCCCCCCTTCACCCGCCCCCCCCAAAAAGTTTGCAAAATCAGTTACTCCCACAGTTTGCTCAAACCTTTTGAGACGTAGTGGACAGAGCCACTTTCATGTCAAGGTTAACTGTAAATAAATAGATTTTCTAATACTAAATTGAAAAGACTCAGACTTTATTCTAATAAAAAGGTGAACTATTTTTATTTTTATATCTAAATTACAATGAGAAAAGTATTAAAATATCAGTATTTCCTGTAGAATCAGAAGTCCGTATTTGCTTGACTCCTGTGCCACACACAGGGTAGATAGGTCTTTATCCTTACAAGAGCTTTCTTGCTGTTGAAAGGTGAGTCTATTCATGTTATAATAAACCTGGAAAATTCTAGGGTGCAAAAATGCATGGCATAGTGTAAACATGATCTGAGACGTTTTGGGTACAAGCAACAGTTCCACTTTTCTTGTAACGGATGACACTGCTTGAGGTTAGAACAAGAAGTACCTGTTGCCTGTGCTGTAACATCTCCTGCAAACAGCTTCTTATTTGTGGCACTGATATGAAGGCTGTGTTTTATGGAGCTTACCCAACCAGTTTTTTATGTCAGGTTATCACAGATACATTTTTTTCCAATTCATTTTGAGACCAACTGCTGTTAAGAGGCTGTAACAAGGGATGTAACTTGCTCCTTTCACTTCCATTCAGAGAGTTTGAATAAACCCACATTTCAGCCTTTTACAGTTCCTCTTTCCATTATACTTATTTTATTTTATTTTTCTCCATGGGGATTGAGCCACTTTATTCAGGTCATTTTCTGCAATATCATGTTAACCCATTAAAATGTCAAGTAATTTATTGTCCGTTCAGTCCACCCGCCTGTCCTTTTCCCCTAAAAAGCACAGTTATTTCTGTAAGCTCTCTGTTCCCCTGCATGTTCAAAGGGCCTCGTGGATCTCCTCACCTTCTCATTAAATCTCGCTGAAGAACAGTTGCCTTGGAAACCGGGGAGCCGATCCAGCAAAGGGGCTGAGCATCTTCACCTTGCCTTGACTTTGGTGGGAGGTGAAGCCATTCAGCGCTTCTGAAAGGACAGTTAGCACCTGGCCAGCACTAACATTAGGCACTAACTACTGTTTTGCTCGAGTTTCAGGATGACGGGAAACGGTGCTGGTCCCTACAGGCCCTCCTATCCTCCTCATGAAGAACAGAAGATAGAAAGAGGTTGAAACAGCTGATGTTTTTCTGGCACCTGTGAACTCATTTGTAATTGCAGAGACTTTGGAAATGCGAGTGCTTTCTAAACATTATTCGAAAGAACAAACCTTTTCTGAAAGTTTAAGAGGACTCGACTTTCTTCCCAGGTTATTTATAATGCATCAGTGCATTCGTAAGGGAGCTACCAGGGTTGCTACAGACGTGGAGTAAGAAAACAGCCTGGATTAAAAAGAAAAGAAAACCAAGCAAACAGCAAATCTTAGATTTTTTTTTGAGATAAGAGACAGCATCCTTCCAAGGACTCGGCCAATGTAAGCACCATATCTTAGCATTTCCAAGAAAAACACCCCAGGCTTTAGAAACTTGTCAACGAAGAAATGAAGTCTAGATTGCAGTGATAATCACAGCAACAAATATCTTATGTAGATAAAATATACCCTAAGAACAGAGCTGGCTCTGCTCAGGCCACCTTGGTCTATCAAGTTCATTATCCCAAGGCAGAGCCACGCAAATACAGCAAGTTTGCTTCCAGTGCCAGCTCAGCCCAGGATCATGTTATCTGCTTTCATGAGACCTTCAGACCTGCCCACAAGTACTTCCCTGGCTCCATGCAGAGCCATTTCTTGGACCTGCACCTTGATACAGGTACCGGGAGCATTGTTCAAGGTCCAGGAGACCTTTGCAGCTGAAGCAGCATTGCACAAGCTCATCAGAGAGACTTCAACCCACGGCATCTACATGCATTCCTGTGGGGCTGAGTGTGAGTCAAGCAACCCTTCCTAAATGGGGAATCATGACCACGAGCATGATTACTGAAATATTGTCATCACCCAGAAGTGTGCAAGATGATAGAAAAGCAGATTTGAATGTGACAATGTGGGATGGACAAGAGCTTGTAGAATGGTTATTATAGAGTTGTTGATGTGGGTTAACCTGTTCCCGTACAAGGAAACCCATGGGGATCAAAACGTCCGTGAGAGTGTAGAGTGGGAAGGGAATTGGGCATGGACAGGACAGTGCTGATGGGCAGGAGAACATGGCACTGAAGTCTTGGTTTGGGGACATGAGCTATGTTGAGCTACCTACATCAAAGCTATGCTCTTCAGAAAATCCAGCCAGGAGCAGTGGAAAAAAAGACTTCTTTCTCAAGCTAAAACACACTATTCCCTACCTCACAGCATTGGTTGGTGCTAAGTGTCTCTCTCCTCTGCCCTTTTCCCCATCATTTACATTACCAAGTGCTCTTTCAGAGACTGTTCCTTGGAAGAAAGCAAAGCAGCATATCTGCAGGGGCTGAAACGATAGGTAGTGGAGAGTAGCTTTCTAATACTCACAGCAAGGACAGAATAAAGTCAGGGCAGTCTCACCCAGAAAGAAGAATTCACTGTTACTGTCCCAACACTGCAGCATTGGCACCATACCTGTTCTTGACTCCACACAGTAACAGGGGACTTTCAGGACCATCCTAGCCCTTAGGGGTCATGGATCTGAATTCCTTGCTCTGCTGTATGCCAATTTTCACTCCAATCTTTGGCAAGCTCAGATTCGACCAAGCACCCAGTCTCCCCTTGAAAATAAGGGCAAATGCATTTCTGAAGTGCAAAATGTTTGGACAAAAGTCTCTTGCTTATGGTAGATGGCACTGGGGAGGAGGCAGGTGAGGATCCCTGCGTTGCAGGGATTTACACCTCCAAAAGAGGCTTTTTGTACTGGCAAATAATATGCTTCTAATTAAGGCTGCTGCAGTAAAATCTCTAATCTGATAACACATTGTGTGGGAAGCAAGGAGACATCTGTTCATATGAACACATCAATATTAAGGTAGATTCTGGATGCAAAATTCTCCCCACGCTTTTTAATAATGCCACTGGCAGAAGAGATCTCCCGCGTTAATATCTGGCAGCAAATGTTTTGCAACAGGAGCAAGTATTCCACTGGGGATTGTGTGAACATAAGATCTAATTTTCCCTGGCAAAGCATCCATCATGTGTGTGAACTTTTCACGGAAGATAATAATACCTCCCATCAATAAAATCAAGTTGGTGGGTGAGACAAGACTAGGTAGAGACACAAACACCCTCACCTCCACAGCTACCAGCTGTGGCCTCTGTTTGGGACTTCTTAAATGGAAAGCAATTGGAGTTGGGTGAAACCATCTAAAATGGCATCTCTTTGGTGCTTGTATCCCATCTCACAGAAGCCTCTGAGCGTTGCCCGAGTGCTGTTAGCCTCACGCTATCCTTAACTGATGAGGGAGGACCAGAAGCAGGGGCTGAGCAGCTGATGGCCGGAAAAATTGCCCGAACCTTGGGCAAGGGGAGGGTGTGGAATTGCATCAGGCAAAGGGTTGTATCCATAACACAAGACAAAGGCAGAAACAGTCACCTCGGGAGATTAAAGTCCCATCTCTGTTGCTGAAGGAGAGGGTTTTGGATGGAGGGCAGCTATGTGTTGGGGGGCAAGGTCCTAATACGCTTGTAAGGAGAGATGCCAAGGTGTGGACCCGTTGTGTGGCCTGATACACGCTCTTGTGCAGCTCTGTCAGGAATGAGTGGAAGAGCATACCTTGGTTAAGATGTTGGTCCCTTCAGCACACAGGTACATTTTATCCCCAGGCCCTTTTGCACCCTTTGAGGATCTCCAAGCTATTCCTGAAGGGAAGCAGGGTAATGCAAGACTGACTTTTCCAGAACAGCCCAAATGCTGTACTGACTCAGCGGTCTGTCCCCATCACTAGTCAAGCACAAATCCCTTGTAGTATTTCAGAGACATACCCTCCCCAAATACTCTTTTTTTCCTCCAATAACTTGCTGCTCAGAGTATTACAAGCCAGCATTGGTGTCTTTGTATTTAATTGCCCTCAATGCCTTTTTCTTCCGTGAGTTTTTCCTGCTGCTTTCTTGAACCCATGTAAAGTTACGGCACCCACATCCTCCCGCGACAAAGACTTGCACAACTTAGGTACAAACTGTGAGAAGAGCTACACGTTTCTGCTCTCCTAGGCTGCCACTGGCATCTGCTAGTTTAATTTGCTGAAAGCTTCAGCTTCGCAGAGGTTTGCTGGAAGCCAGGAACGCTGGCGATGCTCAGCAGCACCAGTGGGTGGCAATCTCTTACTGACACCGATCCTGCGCTCTAGGCAGGTTCATTTTGGGTGTTCATTTTGGTTTGGCTCCAAAGTGCATTGCTACGGGTACAGAGTCATTAGCTTTCTGTCAGGCGTAATTTTCCATTAACTTGGTTTTCTTCTATGCAAATAGGAAAGCAGTTTCTGTTTTTGACACACAGATGTGTTGGTGTCGGTGCCCAGCCCCTAGAAATAGCTTTGTTGCTAACATCCAGCACCAGACTTGCTGGTTTTACCAGGAATGGAAGAGGAAGTTTGATTAACCGCACATATGAGGTGATAAAAATAAACTCCCAACTTACACTGAAGCAGAGCAGCACTCAACAATTCAGGGTGATGCAGCTGACCTTGCATATGAAGGAGGAACAGTTGCTGATGTAAAAGACTTTTTACTTCTCCAGTACATCTGCTCTTAAAACAAAGATTGGAATAAACTCAGCCAGTGAGAGGGACTCAAAGAAGTGCAGAGGGAATGGTTTTATGGAGGTGGTTCTCCGTAAAGGGCTGGTCTCCTCCCCAGGGCAATACAGATCTAAAAGGATCTGCTGAGGAGCTCATGGTTTTTGGCATACAGCAAACTTAGGTGTCCTTTTGGGATCCCCTCATTATCTCTACTAGTTGTTTTTGTCAAAACTTACCACAGAAAGCCATCTGCTCAAGGATGGCCTTGCTAGAGATACCTAATCCTGTTGAAGCTCCCTTTATAACATATGTGGTTCCTTCTAGGAAGGGATTCTGTGGATTTAGATTAGATTTTGACCATTTTTGGTGAATCTTTAGGGAAGTGTGTGAAGAAAAAGCCTGATCTGTCTCCCTGTTGTAGGTTCAGGCAGCATTCAGCCTTGGTGCACAAGGAAAGAGTGTGTTAAAAGTGGGGTTTAGGGACTGCAGGCTGCGCGGAGGGAAACTTTTAGGACGTGGTAGGACCTGCTCATCCCTGCTAACTGATGCTGCTTTTTGTATCAGTGTAACACGTCAGTGGTTGGGGCCCTGGCTGACTTGCGGAGTGGAGTTGGATACAAACCCACAGGGAAATATGCTACTAGAACAAGGATAGGGAATTCACTTTTTCACAGGACATTTAACCAGACCTCCTGCATGCAGTAGATCTCGTTGTATGATGCCCTATGGGGCTCCCTGTGTTTGCTCAGCCTCCCCAGTGGTCCTGATCTACGTAAGGAGAGCCAAGAAAGATGCAAGGAGTGAGCAGATTGCTGCTGGTTCTCCTAAAGCCTCGAGAGAAGGAGCAGAGGTTCCAAGGAGAGCCACAAAGACTACTGTGCCTGAAGCCAACTCTGTCCTCCAGTGCTTAGAGCAAGGGAAGCTCAGCTCTCCTGAATTTCAGACCCCATCTTTGACACCAGGTCACCATATGACCTTGAGCCTCATGTTTTTTCAATCTTTAATACATTAGCAGAACGACAAGAAGAGAGCTGGCAGCAGAAGAGCAGACAAGAGTGCAGTAACTCTGAATGATGCAGCAAGATGTGTCTTCAGAGTAAAAAAAAAAACCATCTCTGAGGCTGTCTTAGAGCAGAAAACCTGTTTCAGCATTAAATATTTGCACTTCTCAGACATCAGTTACACTGGGGGCAAGTTGGTGGATAGATTATGCAAATAAGGATGAAAATACTTGCACATCTGCTTCAATCTTGTTTTCTCAGCCTTTTAAAAGAGTAACCATACCTGTATATATTACAGCTCAGATACCCAAAGAGTTTTGGGCACATAGTTCCCATGCCACACTCCAAGAAAAATATATCAGAGCATGGGACTAACAAGGAGCAGGGTGCTTCACAGCAGTTGAAGGAAGAATGCAAATGTAATACAGCTACATTCATTTAGAAAGAGGCTCCAAACCAAGGGTTCAGATCCATGTAGGACTCAGCATGGCTTGGCTCCCACACACTGGTTAATTTGTGGTTGCAGCCTACCTCTATGCTCCAAGTCTGTGAAAAATAGGTAGTAACTTGATCTAATATGTACTGCTACCATTCGGCAAAATATGTAGCATTGCCTCATGATTTTTGGTGTTTTAAGAAAGGGTTCATGGGCAATTGCCATAGCTAATCTGCTCCGTAGCAGCTTGTTAAACTGGTAGCTTGCTTGCAGCTCTGATGAAAATGTGGTAGAACAAGAAAATGAGCTGAATGCACGGTGAGAAGGGACACGGTAATTAGAAGCAAGGAATTGAACCCTTAGGGCTGGGTTCTAGAAACACTTGTGAGCCACTTTACTCATTTGTCACTTCCCATCAGTATCACCAGCAGAGCAGCTCAGCTGGACCCCAAATTCCTCCCAGCCCTACCTGTGTCTATGGTCTTTTAAAAGGACACAAAAGGAAAGGCTCAACCGCAGATTTCAATATCTCAGCTGTTTTGTTATCAATGCTGGTGCTTGTTGGACCGAAACGGCCAACTGAGAAAAATGCTGAGTTGCGCTAAGAAAAATTAGGAGATTGGCATAATAATGAAGTAAGTTTAAAGAGGAGGGAAATGTTTCAGGCCACCTTTATTTGACTTCTAGTTTCCCCCATGCCACATTTTACAGCTTTGCTTCGCAACTCTGAAATCAGATATATTTTTTTCACCTGAAATCCAAGAGTCTTATGATTTCAGTGCTACTTGAAAATCATCCCAGATCACTAGACTCCCAACATCACCATGAAATTTAGCTGTGTCAAGGCAAAGCACAGCTGTGTGGGATAATCAGCTAGGAAAAAAATCAGCAGAAGTTGGTTTTTGAAAGAAAGGATGAGCTGTTTCCCTCATTAACAAAGTCTTATTGCTCTTGCTTGTGGATTGCTCCTCTCATTTTGCTTTTGAATTGTTTGCATCAACTTTTTGGCACGGGGGTATGTCTTAGTACTGATATAGTCCTAACAGCTAATTGCTAGAACAATACCAAATACTTCTTAGGGTGTGTGATACTGTTGCTCATATACAAATGAAGAGATGGAGTTGTTGGAGGTGCATTTACACTGTCAGTTAAACACAGGTCTAAAATTGAAGACCACAGCTGCCCATTGCTCCTACTGTAAAGCCTTTGCTTTTGCTAGAAGGCAGTTTCTGGCCATGACCTATAGCTTTCTGGAGGGACAGAGACAAAGCAGACCTTCTTCATGCCCATGTTGCCTGGAGAGGTTGGGTCAGTGCGTTACAGCCTCTCCATCCATCTGCCAGTACCCCTGTCTCTGTGTTTGAGACAAAGCTATGGGAAGACTAACGGGTTTGGCCTGCCTAAGCCCTTTCTCAAAACTGTGTCCGTCTTGCATTAAATATAATCGTAGACCTGAACTATCACATCCAAGGACGTAAGGCATCAGATCCACAACTCAGTGAGGTCGGCAGGAGTCTTTGTGTTAGCACCACTGAGATTTGCAGGGCTAAGTGCCAGCAAAGAGAAGAGCAGAACTGGCTCTGGCCTTTCCCAAAACTAACAGAAATAGCCAGAAACATTTCCTTCTACAGTGACCCTTGCCAGCTTTATTATTTTCTTACTTTTTTTTTTTTCCCTGAATGAGACAAGAGTGGATGTTTTTCTATTAGCAAAAAGTTTCCCTGCAAAACAAGCTGCCCACTGTCACACGAAGAGCCCACGTGAGCTCGGCTGGGACCTCTAGCTGGCCACGTCACATGTAAAATTCATGCAGTTCTATTTGCGTGCGAGGCACTTGTGCAGCCCGGCCGGGGCTGGGAATGGCACACGCACCTTGCAGACCAGCTCTCCTCCACGGCTTGCAAAATGTTTCCTTTGCTCCGAAGCTGGGCCAGACAGACAAAATCCGTGCTCTCCCAAATGCACGTCTCAACGAAGAGATTTGCTCCTCGGAGCCAAGAACGCTGAACTCCTTTACCTTTCATTTTGATGGTTTCCATGGAAACCATAAAATTAAGCTATGCAGTTACTTACTGCAACATTACATAATCCGCCAAACGCTCAGTTGCTTTTCAACAAACGTGTTTGTTCTGGGTTGCTTTTTTTTTTTTGCCAGTATGATCAGCCCGATCTGTGTTGATCTGATTAAACAAGGAGCAATGGTGTAAAATCAGATATTAAAATGCAACTTCTGTCAGTTCTCCTCTCCAGAGAATGACAGGCTGCCTGCTTCCACTGCCGGTTTATAGCTGCAGTTAAGGTATTACAGCACTGCTCATCGCCTGATCATATAGATGAGGTTGGGTTGATGAGGGTCTGATCCCATTTCTGACCACAGGGACAATAAATATGTTCCAGTTCTATGACGCTTCAGGTTATTTACATCCATGCAAATAGTATGCAAAAAATTTGGTCATATGCAGCAATTTTTTGTTTAATTAGAGGAATAAGGCAGGGTAGAATTGACTGACTTCCGTTCAGTTTCCCACCTGGACTTAAGTGATCAGATTTCACCCAAAATACTTTGGACAAGTGCTGTGGAATATCCTGCGATTTTTATTATGAAAGAAAAATCTCATTATAAAGCAATGCTAATATCCATTTTTCCATGTTCCTGGCGCTCGGCCATCCCTGTTGGAATTGGAACAGAGACAGCAGCGATGTTTGGGATGAAGAAAGCTGCTGTACAAGCACTCTTTAACTTTTGTGGCCAGGTTCGTTATTTTAAATAGACCTCAGCAAAGCTGGATAGCTCTTCTTTGTTTTGTCCAGGTTACGCAATCCTGCTACTGTTGAGAATAATGTCAAAACTTTCTCACCACTGGTGAGAATAAACTGTTCCTTTTGTAGCTGCAGAGGCAAAGCAAAGACCTCACCTGGACCTTAGGGCTTGCACAGAAAATGCAAGGAAAAAAGGGAGGCCACAAACACACGGGGATGTATAAGCAATATCTTAGGAAAAGGGTATGAAAAGGATTGCAAGTAGCGGCTCAGCATCCATTACTTACCCAGTGCTGTGTCTCTCAGGCTAAAAAACCAAAAGGGGCCAGGAGATTACTCCGGCCAGACTGGGTGATTATTTGGATGCTCTAGTACTGTCTTGGTCCTGTACCAAGTCTCACACAATGATGGGGAGCGTGCAGATATGGGACAGAAGAGGCTAACTTGTCTGGGGTGCAGAAGAAGAGAGTTCAGGTGCCATGACATTTCCCTAAGGGCCAGAAATCGGCCCTGGCCCATTTTACTTGCTAGTAAGATAAGAAGTAGTTTCAAAGAAGTGATCAAGTCCAGCATGGGCAGTGTAAATTAAAGCTGCCAGAGATGCAGTCCCTTCTCTTGGCAGCATCCTTTCATATCTCTCCACTCAATTTATTCCTCCATCAAAAGGCATGTCTTCCTCAAGCACTGCTAAGCCTTGGCATAGCATCTTAAAAATCCCTTTCTGGGGTGATGGCCTTTGCTTTTGAAAGGTTGCTGAGAAACCCAAAGAAAAGCTGGGATTCCTCCTCACACCACTGGCTGTGTTTGCCATCAGGTGACACCACAAAACCACCATCCATATCCCCGGAAAATCTGTCTTTCATGGGTTAATCTCAATCTGCTCTAGCCTCTTATCCCTCACCGGCTTTGTGTGACACATGAGAAAATGATCTTAGTATGATATAAAGACATAAAAAGCTAAGTAACTGAAGCAGCTGCTGGTTCCTCATTTAAAGTGCACACATATCTAATAAAGCAGGTATTTACAGTGTCTATAAATAGCTGGAAATAGCAGATAACTAATTATTTGAGTGCCAGAAAAACTCAGGCAACCTCAGTTGACATAACAACACAGGTCATGGCTAGCAACTTCCAGCCTGAGAAGAGCTGAGGACGAAATTTGAAGGAACTAAAAGTTTCTTGGATTTGCCAAAATGGTCAGTCTGTTTTTCCCATTTCAGTGCTGAATATCGGAGATCTTTCTCTCATTGAATACTTCTACATTCCATTTTGAAGTCAAGAAGTTCCGCTGGAGTAAACTGGCATCCTTGAAAAGAAACTGCTTTACACTGGTGGAGTGTGATTCAGGAAGTCAACACAAGTATTTCTTCTATTGTCGGAATTGTAGGAAAAGATATATCCACTTAGAGTGCACAATGAATCTCTGCAAAATAAAGACTGCAATTAACATCTCTACAGGGTCTAGTCTTTTGAATTTCCTGGTTTGTTGTTTCTCTGCTTTCTACATATTGCTTGATGTGTAGAGTTTTCTGGCTTTATATATTCATCTTGTACTACACCAAGCAGTATCAGTGCTAAATGAATAAACCATAGGATTGTAAAAAATTCACCATAATAAAGAATCACCATAAAGTATAAAGAAAAATATCAAACAATGCTAATATTGGTGGTTCTCTACTTTTTCCTGAACTGGGTTTCATGGAGCCTGCAGACAAACCCTCCTGTTAGCTTCTCTGTCCATGAACTTGCAGCACCTGGTTGATAAACACACAGGCTTAATTATTTTTCAAATCTTTCTTATGTAGTTTAACTCCTTTGTTTTTTAATAAGCTGTTCAAGATTACTAGCTGCAAAGATGAGATACAATAGTTATGCCCTTGATTTTTTTTTTGTTTGTTTCTACAGATGATTGTTCAGAGCCATATCTCTGCTGTACCAGGGTAGTGTAGTTACTATAGTTACTCCCCCTGTTTCCATCTTGAAGGATTATTCAAACCACTAGAACATGAAAACAGGTTGAACATATGACCCAACATATTCAGAAACCGGGAGAGGACATCCATCACTGCTTTGGTATCAAACAGCAATTAAATAATCAGCAAGTGATTAGCAGAACATGTCTTTGTAGTGTTTTAGGAAGGGTGAGACAAAAAAAAAAATAATAAAATCAGTGGATGAGGGTAGTGATGTACTGGAACTGCTGGGTGGAAAAGAATGAAGTGGCACACAGCAGCAAGAGAGTCATCAAAACTGTGAGAAATACTGGTTTTAGAACATGCAGAATTATTAGTCCTAGAGCACTGAAAGGACTTCCAGAAGCCCGAGCAGATTTATGATAATATCTGGTAGGAGCCACAGTAGGTGGCTCTCAAAAAGGAGGGAATAGGGTGAGGACAAGAAGCCCCTACCTTAATTAGTGGCAAGGATGAACTAGGTGACACACTATGAAAACCACTCTCCCAGCAAGCACCAGAACAAACTGGGAGGGAGTGGGATTTGTCACTACAGCTTTTAGTTTAGACAAACATACGTCAGGGGTAGGTTTTGGTTTAGCTCATCCCTGAGCATGAGGTGAGACACTTTTCTCAGTATAGCAAAGAAGGTGTGGAAATGGAGTAAATCTTGAGGTCCCTGCTGCTCTTCTGATGTTGGCTTCTACGGTCTTTGTGGTAAATTATCCATTTACTGCAAAAATCGAGATGTGAGACAAGTCCTGCAAGTGTGAGAAGGGAGTTGGGATAATCTCCCAGCTTGGGCAACAGTATCAAAAAAGTCCTGGAGCCACAGTGGTCATCTGGGCTACCCAGGGTTTTATGTAGGCATGTAACCACTGACCTTAGTGCTTCTGCTGTGGTGGTTTCATGGTGATTGGTACCTGAACTGGCTGGGTTAAGGCCTGTGTGGATATGTCTCGTCACATTGCAGAAAAACCACTGGACTGGCACATCCACCCCTACAGGCTGGTGCACTTGGAGACCTTCCACAGCTTCAGGCTCTGCCAAAGGTCAAGCTGAAGCCCAGCACCTTCAGTTCATCCAGTGAAATTGCTAATATGGTCTCCTCTGTTTGGGCAGGGAAGTGATGTGTCAATCAGCAGCAACTGCAAAATAGTACAAATTCAATTCAGGACAGCTGACATTTTCCTTCCTCTGGCTACACTGTGTTAAAGTACAACGAATCAATGGAACATCCCAAATTCCAGGGTTTGGCTGAGCAAACATATTCTGATCATGCTGAGATTAGCAGATACTAATGCTAATCTCGTCCTGGGGGTGAATTTATACTGAATTTATCCTTTGAATCAAGACAGTGAGGAACTTGGCTGCTTGACATCAAACAAAGGTTATCCACTTGGCCCATTTCTCTTGAGCTCCCATCTCAGTGTTTCTTGGAATATGCTTTGAGTTGGGCAAAAACATGGCAGCCTGTAAATTCAACTTTGTAGGGAAAAAAATTCCTCTTTTTGTCTTTGACAGATTTTAAATCACTTGGTGACTTAGGCTGAACCTTGAGTTTGCTCTGTGTAACGCACACACGGGGTTTACCTGCTGTCAAAGCCCAGACAACTTTCTGATGCTTGCAAGGCAGCTAATGTCTTCCTCTTGCGGGAGCCATTCTCTTTAGCTCTGGCAGGAGAAGCTCAAATCTTTAGAGCTGGTGTTACTGTATTAATTCTGTTTTAGTTAGCCCATCTGGGGAATTGTGGGAGGCACATGCTCAGTCTTTCATTAGTGGGTCCAGGTCACAAGGTACTGAGATGTGTTACTGCTCTTACTACTTGGGCAGTGTGGCAGATGGGTGAGAAGTAGTATGGGTTATGAAACAGATATCACTAAGTCAGGATGGGAAAGAAAAGCATTTAAGCTCTCGTTTAGGATTGATGCAGCAGCTGAAGATTTCATTGCTGAGGCCAAGTTAGCTTTGTTTGGCTGTGCTAGTTGATGACAACCTGAAAGGAAGAAAATCACTTAAATCATTAATTTCAATTCCCATGCTCTGTTGGGTGGGACATAGTCCTGGTGCCTACTGCTCTGCACCTTGAAACATGCAGCACAACACATAAGAGACGTAAGCACTGTGAAAGCCCTCTTGTAAGTAAGAGATGTAAACACAGCCACAGTAATGTCCTCTCTCTGTGGCCTCTGTAGTTATCTGCATTTCTACAAGGTCCTCTGCATTAATAGATGGATATGGAAGTCTTCAAAATGTGGCTATTTCTTGACTACTTCACAGATTGCTGCAGGTGTCTGCGGTCAAATGCCACCTGTAGCTCCATGGCACTTCTTTTTTGCTGGTACTATGAGGGAATTACTCCTCAAGAACCTGGGCAGTGTGCATATGCTCCTGAGAAGGACCCATGAAATTGTCTTATCAAAAGCATATTAAATGCTCCACTTCAGACAACTTGCTCTGCCCCCGCCACTAGCTCTGCTTGCCTTGGTGGGAGCCAACTCCATTTACTTCACTGTGCTCTGGATCACACTGGATCTTTATGGCCATTACAATTTGCTTCTTTCTTTCTTGCACATGAATATAGATTGGAGATTTTATGAAGTGGTCAGAAGTGAGCAGGTTTGATATTGTTAAACTCAGATAAAATTCAATCTGGGTCTATTGCCTAATTTGGGGAGATTTTATCTTTTTTTTTTTTCATTTATTTATAGACTCCTGAAATTTTCCTACTGGAAGAGCCCTGTCTAAGTCAAATTCTGGCCATCTAACTGTAAGATTAATTTTCCTAATCACGTTTCAGAAACCTTTTTATATGGTTGATACACCAGAATAAGCCCATGGAGCACAGAGAAGAATTCACTGATTAAAATGATAAAGCACAAACAGTTGTTTTAATTCATCAAACCTGAGTACCCAAGGATAGTGAAATCATCACAGGTTTGGGTACTAGTTTCTTGCGAGTTTTTGAATTTTTTTAAAAATTCAAATTATTTCAGCTACTTTAAGATGCTTTCTTGCACTTCAGTCTCATCGAACAAATTTCTTAGGGCTTTTCTACATGAAAAAATTGACTGTTGTCACAGTAGTGGTGTAGTTCTGCCTCCTGTGTATCAAATTCCTTGAGTTTGACTGGCTTTAACTTTAGAAATATATAAAAAAGGTGAAGTTTCATCTGTTTGAGCCAAAGTGAATTTGGCATGGTGACTAATGCCTCAGCTAAATCAGGTATTGAAGCTGTGCTTTTGGATATGTATTTCAGAAGAGTTCTGGACCTTAACGCCCCTATAATTCAGCTACCATGGATGTCATGTCAGAAGAGTCTCTTGAGAGAGAAGCTTGTGTCAACAGAAGTTTTCAACCAGAAAGAAACTCTTTGGTGTTTTCTGACATAGTGACATCAGGTGGATATGCCAGATCTATAGTTAAGCTTGCAGAACCTTACTGTGTCAGCCTCACCTTGGGGAGCACTAGAAACTAGAAACTATTCTCTATTTTAGAGATAAACTTTCTAAAGGAAACAAATCTTATTAGCAATTCTTTTAGAAAAGTCTCCATACTGCGCAACTTTTGGAGGAGAGAATTGCATCAGGAGAGTATACCCTTCTCTATTGAATTCAACTTCAGACACTTCTCTACAGGTATCAACACAATACAATGTCATTTGTGCTAACAAGGTCTTTAATTGGGCTAGCTCAGAAATGACATGCTAAGCCAAGATCCAGTGAAATCTCCCTTGGTGTCAAAATCCTTTGGTTTTACACTCCAACAATCAAGAGTTTCCACCCCCTGGTGCTTCCAGTGGGAAGCTAGCTGGATTGGCAAACTTTCCTACTCCATCAGAATATAAGCCTAAAATCTGGCCAACTGCAAAAAGGGCTTGAATCTCTCCTCAGCCTCTCCCATGTAAAAAAACTCAGAGGAAATAAACAGCATTAAATTGTGAAGCAGAAGAACCAAGCCCTAATTTCTACAAGATTGCCTACAGGTCATATATATGTATATATATGTATACATAGAAAGAGGGAGGTATATCTATATCATACATATAGATATGTTCCTACAAATCTAATATAAAGGTGATTCAATGACCCTGTGTGACACATACATTCATGCATATATTACATATATCCATGTAATTAGATGGACTTATAACTAAATATACATATAAACAATTTTAAGGTGTGTGTCTGCATGGCTATGTATAATTTAAAGGTATAGAAACATTTGGCATTGATTTCTCCTGAGGTAACAGGATTTGTGATTGGATCCCTGCATCTCAGCAGGATGATTTAGAGCTAGGGAGGGACTTCTGTGCATGACAATTTCCCCCCTGTTGGGAGGCATTAGTTCTCAGCTTATAATGCTTTTTAAGATCGCCAGTGTGAAATGCGCCTTTCTGGGTAACGCTTGCTCTAGGTGCTGTAGGTCATATAACAAAATGAGTCCTTTGCTACCACACACTGTGAACACTCACTCACGATAAGGAGAAGGAACAGGTAGGGTATATTAAAGTTACTGATTAAACATGAACTGAGCACTGCTCCCTGGGAAGGATTTCACACTCATACCGATAGTTTTGCACAGAGTTTGACCAGATCCATGACCAAAATCATCCAATATAAGAGCATCCATAGATGGGTAGGTCAACCTGGTGCACTCTGAAGAATCATCACTGGGGAAATTTCACTGCTTTCCAACCTCTATTTACTACATCTCCAGTATAAACACAGTAGAACTCAGCCCCAAATTTGAATGAGACTGCCAAGTGGCCAAAAATTATGTCAATGCTTTTCGGTACATAGAGTTGAACTGTTCTCCCAGGGACCCTCTTTATCTCTGCAGGATAGAGAGGATAAGAAAAAGTAGTTTGGTACTATCAGGAAGCTTGAACGAGTCAAGGCTGTATAGAAAAAAGACTCCCTGGTGAAATACATTGCGGAATACCTCGATCGTCCAGCTCTACCAGCCTCGTGGTCTTTTGAGGGCTCGTCTGAAGCTAAAGCCTGAGTGATGGAGACCTCCCAGTTCCTATCACACCTCAGGGTAAATCAGCTGGCAAAGTCTCCCAAGCCATAACTCAAAATGAGTCATTTCTTACGAAGTGGCCTGATCAGAATCACTCGACTGGAACAAGGTAGCAGCCCCTAAATTCCCACTGTGTTCTCTTCTGCCCACTTCTTCTTAAGAGATCTTTCCATCAACATGGGATAGGAAAGTTTTTTTAAAAAAAATCAAAACACCCTTTTGAAGATAATTTTAAGAATTTATAAGCTACAAGCTCACACCTGGCACTCTGCTTTTCTCAGGAAGCAGCACTGCTGTTTGCCCTCTACAAGTAGCACTGCTTACCAAAAGAGACACTTTTCAGTGTTATTTTTATGCTTCTCAGCTCATGCATCTGTCTGAAGAGCAGATTGGACTCCTTGCCTCCCCTCCAATGCAGGCTCTTCATTTATGCATTGGAGACGCTTGTGGCGCCTGGGATGTAACAACCTCAAGGCTGGCTTTTAAGGCTTGCTTACTTCCAGGTTTATTGTCCTCCTGGCTGCCACTCCAGGTACTCAGTGTCAGGTGTTCAGGTACTTAGCACTTGTTTTGGGTGGCCAGCAATCAGATCCTGCAATAATGATCTCATGGTTTGAGTGAAACCTTTGATATAGCTGTGTCTCCTTTAATAGAACAGCACAAAATGCTTGTTTTTCTTTCCCTCTGTCTACATCCATCTCTCTTTCCCACCTGAACAGCCTGGAGAAGAAAACATGGAAGACTACTCAATGGACATCATAGGCAGAATTTCACTAGGTTGCCTTTACACAGCCTGGCTCTAACTGATAACAAAGAGTTGATATTTACTATAACTTTTACAACTCCAATCAAGATGTAGGTCATACCTAGAGAAATGTCACCTCCCAACACCCAGCACATCATGTCAAAAGGTTAAAGTGAATAAAATCACTCAACTTCTCAGCAGGGATCAGGAGTAACTCCATTACAGTTAAGGTGTTACCTTGGCACGGAGTTGATGTGAGGAAGGATCTATGCAGACTCTCCCCCTACATTTTAAAACTTTTAAATGAGATACAGAGAATATGAAGGAAGTCTAACTTTTCAGCTAAACTGTCGTTACTCAGACCAAAGCTGTGGACTTCAGGCAATGGGAGTCTGAGAAATTACCAGCTTGGGTCTTTCTCTGCTTGAATATTCGTTTGCAAGTTTCATCTATTAGTTAAGATAAAGACCATCTAAGGTCTTTATCAAATGCTAAAGTTTTCCCTTAAGTGACTGTCATTATCACTGTTAAAGAACAACCAGAGTCTAATGCCTCTACATGGGCTACCAAATAAAACACTTCAATTTTCATGGATTTGAAGAGGGTCACAGTAATTGGTCTCAGGGAAAAAATCCTAACACAACACATGGCTCATAGACCTGGCCTGATTCATGAGACTAGTTTTTAGGCTCTTAGGCTTATTCAGGCTCTGAAGATGACTCTTTTTGAAGACTTTATAGCACTTACCTCCCTTTCAAATTACTATTTTTGTTGCTGCGCCATGGAAACACCATTCCTGACCCAGAACTCACTGTACTGTCATTACCTCAGCATTCCTGTCCTGTTTCCCTGGCTGGGCATAGCAAAAGTGCTTCCACTTGCAACATACTCGCCACTAGGGCTGGGACCCATCTAACTTTGGACACCTAACCCATCTAACCTGGGCATCTACACGTGTGTAGTCACCCAATTTCCCTTTAGTTTAGGAGAGAAGTAGGTTACTTCCAAAGCTTGAAGACTCTTCTCTGGGAGGTGGAATGGGTGTCTTGCAGATGCAATGATACCAACCCAAGTGTGGCAGTCAGTCTCTCACCCTGCTCCCTATGATAAAGACTCACATCTAGACAAAAACCCAGCTATTCAGGTAAAAAAACTGGCCAAAGACTCCCAATGCTGAGAAATTGGCCCATTCTTCTTTACAAATCCAAAACTTGAGGGTACTTGGCCATGGACTGCCCTAACCTTGCAGTCCGCACTGTGGTTTCCATGCTCTCCCACCTTGGCTGCATTACTAGGAGCAGGTGATACAACATCCCTGCACTAACTTATTTGTTTCTGAGTTGCTCAGATTAGGTGTCTTTCATATGCTGACCTAAAAGAAAACCAGTGAACTGCTGACCCTTGTTGGGTTTTGGCTATTTAAAATGTGTAATGTGGCTGCTTCTTTGCACCTCTTACTTGACCTCATGCAGAAACTCTGACAGTTTCTGTGCAATTTCAAAAGGACCTGAAAACCATTACTGTAATGTAGGTAGTTTCCCTTTCACCCATGCAAGTTTTATAACATTATGAGTGTGAGAGTGACCTTTAAATCATGGAGAGATTTCTGGTTTAAACCATCTCTGTCTAAATTTGTATTTCCGTCTCAGCAACAGAATTAAATTTGTCTCCTTCTCCAAAAGTTCAAAAATTCTTCTCTTAGTAAACTCTTGCAAAAACTGAAGTTCTGCTAAGAAACCATGTAATGTTTAGACCTTTCTTTGACTAGACATGTCGATAGCATGTATTGTTTTCCTGATATTTTATGGCATGGGTCTTTGCTGTTCCCACTACTTGGCCTAGGATTACTTTTTACAGCCTAGAGGAGGTGTTGCCCAAAATGAAAGACCAGCTCCTTCTTTTGTGCTGGAATTTGCACAGTGCCACCAGCTGTCTTCTGGATCAGGTCTATAATAGCAAATAAAATCATCTGGAAATCATTATCTGTGGGGAGACAGCACAGAACGGTTCATGTCCACTGGACTAAACCCTCTTTTTTCCTAACAGATGCCTCATCCAAATTGTGTCCCAGGAGTTTGTGGCCCTGGGCCGTGAAAAACCCAAAAAACTTCTTCTTCCCTGAGAAGCTGAAACCATGTGAAATATGATAACAAATAAAGAGCATAGAAGATCAGAAGACAGATCCCATTTTACCTGCAAGTCTAGATAAAACGCGTGTGCTTACAGGAGCAGAAGTATCCGCCTAAGGGAGGGGACAGGACTGGGAATGGGAAGGCCATGCCATCCTACCACCCTGTCAGCTTCAGCATGGATTTATACCAGACTAGGATGTCTATATGACAACCTCATGCTCCAAAAATAATTCCCTTTTTTTTTGTGACATTAGATTTACTCCTGGACTAGTACACTCACACAGACGAGCAAAGGGGTCTGGTGAACGCTGGGGCTAGTACAGAAGGAATGGATGGGAATGGGCAGCTGGAGGAGGGAAGAGAGGGAGAATGACTACAGCCATCAATGATTAGACTGGGTTAGGCTGGTGTGAAACTGCAACCTCAGGGCACAATGGTTTGGTGAGTCTGGTGGGCTCCTTTTGAGTAGGTTCATAGTCAAGCCCCTGACATAAATATGTCCATGTGTAAAGCGCTTGCCTTACTCAAGATCTCATTAACCATCCTGATCCAGGTAGCTGACTGCTAGCTCTAACTCATTTATTTCCACTTCTCCTCCCAACATTACCCACTCAGAAGTGTTTCTGGTTAATACTTTCCCTTTAAGACTACCACTTCATTTTCTCTTCTGCCAACATACTTATCTTCAGTGAAAAGGTGCTCAAGAAGATATATTTTCCCTTCAAACTCAGCAATATGAGCTCTCATCAAGCAGTGGTGCCACCCTTGGGGGTTTGGATTAGGATAGGATCCCTTCTTGATGCAGGAGGCCACCAGGAAGATTTTTCTACATATCTGTGCAGATAGGAAGGGTTGGAGCCTGCAGCTGGGGCTCGGTCATCTAAAAGTCATATTTTTTACTTAACTCTTATTTTGACCTCTGACAAAAAAAAACCCTTTTAAATCAGTACCTCCTCACTGCTTGCCAGTGTCTTTGGATGAGGTGGATTCATTTTCTGTGCCAGTGTCTTCCAGACCTCTGAGCAACTACAGATCTCTGTCAACTCTAAAATTCCCCATGGTTCATGCACATTAGAACTGACAAGTCTGCAAACTCCTGTGCTTAATTTGATTTTGGATAAAAGCTTCAGACCACAAAGGACGGTCTCATGGACCACAGTCTGGACTGAAGTAATGACTTTAAGTTGAAGGCCTTCTGGAAAGCAGCTGTCTCTTTTCCATCTACAAGTCAAAATGCTGGATTCTGCACCTGGGACGGAGTAATGCTGGGCACAGGTAAAAACTGGGATAGGAGTGGCTAGAAAGCAGCCCTGCAGAAAGGGATTTGGGGGTGCTGGTTGACAGCGGGTTCAATACGAGTCATCAGTGAGGGCAAACCGCATCCAGGGGTGCATGAAACATAGCTTCCTGAGGAGGGGACGTGGAAAGAAAGGTGCTGAACTCTTCTCCCTGGGATCCAGGGTCAGGATACCTGGGAATGGTTTAAAGCTGCACCAGGGGAGGTTTAGACTGGACATTAGGAAGCATTTCTTTACCGAGAGGGTGGTCAAACACCAGAACAGGCTTCCTAGAGAGGTGGTCAATGCCCCAAGCCTGTCAGTGTTTAAGAGACATTTGGACAATACCCTTAACAACGTGCTGTAACTTCTGGTCACCCCTGAAGTGGTCAGGCATTTGCACTAGATGATTGTTGTAGGTCCCTTCCAACTGAAATAGTGTAGTCTAGTCTGCGTTTTTCAGTGTGTCATTTAGAAAACAATATTTTTATCTGTGCAAAAAGCAGACCTAAAATTGCCAATGTCCTAACTTTTTCACTGGTGTAAGACAGGCTAGGTAGCATTTTTGCTCAGTACAACCTGCATCTCATGCTGTCATTATTCTCTAAGTGCCTCATCGCACAATGAAAAGAAACAAACAAGAATCAAGATTTATTTTAAGATTTTCTGTCAATTAGAAATTCCAGGTAAAAAGAAAAAAAGAAACTAAATCCTCTGTCTCAGATGAGGGAGATACAGGATATTGTTATTTTTATATCACTCAATCAATCATAAGTTGAGCTATAAAAAGTCCTAAATTCCTCACAGTCCCATATTGAGATGGAAGTTAATACTTCATTAGCAGTAAAAGCTTCAGGTTATGTTACTGGGTAACCTTTTGTTCAAACATGATGTCTGGCATTTGTATAAGTGCTCGGGTATGTCTATCTCTGAGCTATTGAGATGATGTGACTCACCAAGATCTTGTAAACAGGGTGGTTTTTTTTCTACCTCCTCTCGATACCATACATCCTCGCAGTTTGTTTTCTCAGAAACACAGCTGTCTGGTAGGGCAATGACATTCTGAGGCTTCATTTGCCCTTTTGCTACCATATCAAAATTGTCTCTATCATGTACCTGGCAGCTGGTCCTGGAGATGAGAGAGCCTAAGACATCAATGCCTAACCCAGCTGAGCACCTGGGTTAAGTGGGATGTAGTTTTAACAGGCAGTCCTGAAAAAACAGCAAGGCAGAAACGAAATTACTTTCTCATGGTGTCCCAAAAGATCTTTGCACTGACCCTGATGTCATGCAGTGGGAAGGTCACCTAACAGATCCTTTCTATATCCTCCTTCTGTAATTACTTATTTGAGCTTACATGCAAAATTAACAGCAGGACTTATTTAGCCTCAAGCCACCAGTGAGCTCTATGCAGGAACAGACTCACCTCCATGGTGCAATGGGAAGACGAGGTGTCTCTTTGCAGTGATGCCTGGTTCTGCACCAGGACGTGAGGCTGGCTAGGACATGTTGGGCCTAAGAAATAATAGTAGGAAGATACAGCAGGAAAATATATCTCGGAAATTATAATCCTTCCATAAAAGTATCCAGTAACTGAAGACTGCTCTGAAATGTCACTGTTTGAATAGGTAAGAGCCATCCTTTAATTGCCAGACAAAACATACCCATGGCTCCATTTCTGCTGCAACTTGCTTTGCAGTTTTCCATTCAGGCTACTATCCTCTAAAATGGGTTGTCTTCTTCCTTGCCCAAAATGAGAAACTCAATTATTTTCAAAGACCCGGATGACTCAAGCTGGGCTGCTCTGGACAATGTATTATCAAACTTGCTTGAACCCCACAATTTGGTAAGTAGAAGTCATTGACAGTTCATGTGCTGTAGCATAGCCTGAGTTAGGCTGGTAGCAGCATTATCTCACTATAGTAAAGTTGGTTGCAAGGCCAGAGTAATGCTAAAGCTTCACAGGGTTGTATTTGCACTACTGTTGCCATCACCTTCAGCAGGGCTTGTCCTAAGTTCATTTAAAAATTTGTCTTGGAGGTGAGCATAACCCTTGGGGATATTGTTTTTGTTTTAAAATAATTCTGGAAGGTAAGTTTTTTTGGTCTGTGACTTATATTTAAATTAAGAGCAGAGAGTTTCACTGTCTTTCGAAAACACCAGAGGGGCTGGAGTAGAAACAAATCTTCCATATTAACAAACCACCTCAGAAGTAGGGATCAGGAAGTATGTCTTTGTCCCTTCAGGACCTTCCATTATTTAATTTTCTGTTATGGCTTTTTGATCTCTGTTCACTGTCTTGATTTCAAAAGCCAGGGAATTATCTTTTGATAATGATAGAGGTGAATTTCAGAATGGGCAAATCTAGCTTTACTCAGATTTTTGTTTGTTTGGTTGGTTGTTTTTTTTGTTATCTCTGTTCTTCATACAAAATTTGCCCAATGGAGGGAATGTCATTCCTCACAGAGGGAAAAAAAAAGTATATTTGGCACTTGGAAACTTGAAGACTGCTGCTTTCTGCAAATGATGTTCCTGGCAAGTGTTTGGGAACTACAGAAAAGGCTTTCACTGACTCTAATATTGCATTACACAGTGATTTATTTTATGTCCGTGCTCCTGAGCATGATCTTTTTTTTTTTATTTCACATCCCTTACAATATTCTGTGCATCGAAATCAGGATAAATCAGTTTCTAGCACATCCTCCAGGAACCTTCATTCCTTGTGGAGTTCTTGTGGCCCTTGAATATAATGATGGCTGTAATGCAGTGGTCACCCTAAATCCCCTCCAGTGTTGCCTAAGTAACTACATAACATTATCTCCATGTGTACTGAGCTGCCTTTCCTCTTCACGGCATTTCTACCCACAGGAGCCTGCACTGGCAGAGACAAGAATACCGTAAGGGTGACTGCTATGCACAGAAAGATATTTGGGCCAAAGTTGCGAGACCACACAAGTGAATAAACCTTCATCCTATTGGTAGCAGAAGGTTTTTGGGGCTGGGTACCTGCAGTCAACTTTTGAGGACTGGGTGGATTTGCAGCACGGAAGATGTATGGATCTAAAGAGACAAATGCATAAGCAGCCACCAGGCTGGCAGGATGAGTCGGTAGTCTCCTGTGAGGTGTGGCATGGATTCAGACAGACTTTTTCAGCTCTTAAGCTGAATTAAAGAGCCTTCGAGGCACAAGGTATGTTCTTCAGGACTGCCAGCCCTGGCTCCCTGTGCGGTCAATAGGGAGGTATCTCCAGTGGGACATAACTACATCTCTGTTTGGGCCAAGGCGTGATCTACCTAGAAAAAGGTCACTGGATGCAGCTTTTAATTAGCTATTACATAAAACCAATCCATACATAGAAAACAAGTTTCTGTGTTTATTTCTGCCTATTAGCAAGCATTCCCAGCCATTTTCTGGAAAATAGGCAGGGATCTAGCTCAGGCATCCTATTAAAATGCTGTCAGCTGTGAGCTCTTTAATATTTTCTCTTCAGGGATCCATAAATATTCAATGTTCTTGTCCTGAAGGGCAGTTATTTTAGACTTAAGGATATCTTCAAGTCCACCAAAAGTACCAGTAAACATAGTTTCTTCCAGACCTGTATGGAGAAAGGCAGGTCTTAAAGGCGTAAGGTCCCCATTGCAGCAAACTGGTTTCCAGACTTAGCAGTGTAAGCAACAAAGTAAAAACAGGAACAAAGAAATGCATTTCATGGTCACATTTGGGGTGTGATTACAGGAACATCTGAGCTGCCATGAAAAGGCAGGATCTTTCATACACTTTCTGCTGATTTTCTCTTTCCTGCTGCCAGTTCTTCTGCCCTTCTCTCCTCTTACTCTGCCTCTCCTTTGTATCGGTGCTGTTGCTCATCAGACTGCTCTGGTCCTGCTTAGCTTGCTGAACCAATGGAAAATAGTCCATTATATCTTTTTTGGAAGGAAGGATGGAAGGGAAGGTTCATTTTCTGCCAGATTAGGGATTTGTGCTGGCTCTTGGCATCATCTGATGAGTTGGTAAATTGTGACATCACTGTGTGACCAGAGATGGGAAAAGAGAAAAATCTGAGTGTGTGAAATGGGAGCTTCCCTTTCTGACAGTGGCAAGCCATTAGATCAGTTTGTCCTGTGCAACTTTATCTTCTGGTGTTGTGGACTTCTTCCTTGAAAGTGTATTTACCATTGTGGGGTTTCCTTGATTCACACACGGTGGAGCCTTGAACAAAAGGTGAAATCTGCCTTTGCCATCTACAGGGTCTGTTAAGAAATGGCAGTTGCCCTCAGAGCTGTAATTGGAACAAATCTCCGTGGAGAAGGTAGCAGACCCCCTAGCAGAAGGGCAGTAATTAGTCTCCGACCTTCCTTTGCTTTAGGATGAGATCACTAATGAGCACCAATGAAGGTATGGAGAATACCATCCTTCTGTGGAAAAAAGACAAATCCTGGCTTGATGTTTCATATGAACCCCAAAAGATACACCCTTTTTTTTGTTTTGTTTTGGTGGGGGATTTTTGTTTGTGTTTTTTTTGTTTGGTTTGGTTTAGTTTGTGTTTTGTTTTCTTTGCTTTTTTTTTTTTTTTTGTCACTGCATCATCAGTTGTTAAAGAGTTAGGACTTTGGTCTGCAAGAAGGATGTGGCATTTGGATCTGAAAGGAATCCAGAATCCATTAAGTTCCTCTCAGAGAGCTGACCCAGACTTTTCCCATACCTCTAAGCATCACCCTTTCTAAAGCAAACTGTAAAAGCTGATTTCTTCCACACTCTTTAACCTCATGTTTTTCTGTTTCCTTGCACAACATTGAGGAGCCACTTGTCCTACACTGTTTCATGCAGTTATGCGCAGGATGCCCATCCTGGTAAACCACAGAGACAAAGCTTTTACTCACCAAAGTTCATGTGAAAGGAGAATTGTCTAGTTTCTCTGGAGAACGGGTCTGCTTCCGAGCTCTGTCTTGATTTATATGTGCTGTACCCGGACAATCCTTCCTGGAGAATGGGAACTAAATTCAAATCAGCCTGATATGCCTTCCTTCCTCCCAGATTGGACACCCAGCCCGATGGGAGGAAAAGAACTGGCTTTAAAATTCGGCAGGTTGTTTCTCCTTTTAAATTGGTGATTTGGATTCTGGTTTGGAGCATAAGGAAGCATAAATTATAACACAAATGAGAATGTGGGAGACAGTGTAGGAAAATTCTGTATAAAAAAAAAAGCAGAGAGGGAACAACATTTGGGGAATAAAAAGTAGGGCAGATTTGAAATATTCTCAAAACCATTTAACACCATCTGTCAGGGGCTTGTGTTGCTAGGGATTTATCATCTCCTATCTACAAAATCCTCTGGCTAGTGAAAACAAATTTGGGAAAAGATGATTAAACTTCTCCTACCCTTCGACTCCCACCCCCGCACTCCCACCAACCAACTCATCTTCCCAACTATGCTGAGAGGAGGAATCAGATAAATCCATGTGCAATGCTATGGAATGACCAGAAACTTAAAAAAAAGCCTAATTAATAGTTGTAATATCATCCCTTTTAGCTTGCCACAGTGTAGCCTTGATTTTGCAGTGCTTAGACAAGAAACGTGTAACACAGATTCACAACCCAAGGGCCAGCCAGGCTCTAAATGATAATGTCCCTGAGGCAGAAGATTGATTTGCAGAGGGAAACAAACACAGAAACCCAAAAGCATTGGATTCAGAAACCTCCCAAGCAACTCCCAGGGGTTTGTTACTGCACATCCTGGAAGCCTTTTGACCAAAATCTACCTATTGATCACACTTGGTCTAGAGACTGCCTTTACAAAAGCCTAATTAATAGTCTGTAGTGCTTTTATAGTTGTACAGCAATGATGTTATGAGCAAGTTACAGATACTAGAGATGGTTGTAAAGTGCTGAAATAACCTTCTTGGCTAGAAATGGTTAAACATTTGCATGAAAATTTCAATACCATTTTTATTTCAAATAAGCAATAGAGTCAGTTCCTAATTGCTGTAACACTGCCTTTGGGGGGAACTAGAACATTATTTTCTCCCACTCAGTAGGCTTCCTTGATTTCTTATATGCCTCAGGATACAACATGAGGTCTCCTTACAGAAGAGCAGAGAGGGAACAACATTTGGGGACTAAAAAATATTCCCCAGAATCCTGACCATAACAAGCTGCAGGAGATGTAACCCCCCCATAGGTCTTCTTTATCCCCAGAGAAGAATGTAAAAAGAGACAGGTACACTAAATATCCCATAGGGCATTTCTGAAGAAAAAAACAAAACAAAACAAAACCCCCCCCCCCCCCCCCCCACTTTGGTTTTTTGCACACTCCAGTGCAATGGAAAATAATTTTTAAAATTAACTGGGGATTACCTTTGTGAAAAGCTTACTTGAATAATCCATTTTTAGGAAAAAGTATTTGTATGTTCTTTTACAGCCTCTACCATTTAAGTTTTTCTAAAAAACAAGTTATTTCAACTCCTGTTAAGTACCTAGTAGCCTGCTATAAATGTCTTAGAAGGATGCCCTTAGGTTGAACGTTGCTCTTGATGTCTTTCTTCCTTTCTGAAAGCAAGTTATAGACTCCATGCAAATGAAATAAAATAATCAGAGAAGATTTTTAAATAAAAGTGTATTTGCTGAGACAATTGAATTGTAATTGTCTAATAACAGAGCATCTGGAATAACAACTGAATGCCGGAAAGTACAATGAAGAGCAAAACTGCTATGGATTATTCCATATACTGAGGAGATGGACCACAGACTGCAAAAGGGTATAGGCTGGTTTTATTTCTATGAAGAAACAAAGTCTATGTGAGCAATAATCCCCACTCAGAGCTCTCTGTGGAGCAGCAGGTACTGAGGTGAAGGCAAGATTTGCTGAATTATCAAGGGTGGCAGTTGTTTGTTTCATTTCCTTTAGCTGAGGTTTTTTTTTTTTTCATCCTGGCAATTTGATTTTCAGTCCTGCAGGACTTCAAAGAGAAGGTCAGTGAGAGAACAGAGGATGCCAGCTCTCTGTAAAAGAGCTCTGCATTCGGGTGTAATTGAGCTGCTATCACCGTTCCGCACCTGCAGGACTGGAGACACCTTCAGAGAAGACGAATAGGAGGCTCCTGTTGCTACAGCTTGTAGGTGCGCATCTTTGTAGGTGTGCACGCCTGTGCTGACATGCTCAAACAATTTAAGATATAAGGAATCTATTCCATGCATTTGAGCCATCCCTGTCCATTACTTCACTATGCGCCAGCTGCTCTGCTGTAACTGCCTGTATGATGCTGCTCTTACACCATGGTGTGTGTGAGGGATCCGTGCCTTACACGGCTGTGAAAGGAGGATTAGTGTTTGTATGAACAATTCCCATGGAGCATCTGACATGCGGTAAGAGGTCCTTGTGTGAAGGAGGGCAGCTCCGTGCTCTACTCGTGCTCTGTGATGATGCCAGTCCTTCCATGGCATTTGTTTTTAGGGAAAATAAGACTAAATGGTTGGGACAAGGAGAGCTAGTAGGGAGAATGGGTCCTGATTTGAGGAATTAGTGAGGATGGAAGTAGGAGACCACAGAAAGTAAGAGAGCAGCACATGGTGGGGGAGGGCTGGTTTAGGAAGAGGTGGATGTGGGGTTGGGTTTCCATTCCTAGATGAATTAAAGACCCTGGCTCTAAACTCTGTTGGGGTTGTCCCCAACTACTTTGGGTAAGACCTGTCTTCAAGACATATGCGTGCATGAGTGTACACGGATATTTTTGGAGGTACTGAGGCCTTGGAGTCCTATCTTGCAGTATGACCAACAGTGGTACTCTGTCACTTGGAATACGAATGTGTCATTCTTGGCTCAGCTGAGGTGCCATTTTGACACCAGTCCAAAGGATGAAGTTCTGTGTGTTTGCTTGCCACAAGCCAGACACTCAATGACTCATCTTCATTCATTCCATCTCCAAAGAAAAGCTGTGTGTGTATCTGCCAGACCTTCTCACTTGGATATTCCTGACAAATGACAGTTTTGATACAGAAGAGAGCAATTTGGTCTTCTGTCATAGACAGATCCACAGGTATGAGACATCTCCCCATGATACTGTTCTGGAGTCAACTCAAGGCAAAAAGAAAAGGACTCCAGCACTTTGCTGACTCAGGTGTGCAATTTGTTGAATGTATGGTCTGCATGGGAACGTGAAAGACCATAGCCCTGGACTGGAGGAATATTTGTCAGCTGTGTGCAGATGAAATGTAACCGACACTTATCTAAAGTCCAAACAGTGAAGGTGGACTTTTTCATTGATTTGAGTGGCCTTACAATGAAATCCTTATTCGTCATGCTTTCTTGGGTTAAATGTCAACCAAAGAAGCCAAACATTCCCTGGTGTTTTCAAGTTGCAAAGTCAACAGCAGACAGCATACACCTGGATTGCTGCAACCCCCCAAAATACACCCATCCCTTTCTGTTCATTCTGCGAAGTGGTCTGAGTGACATGGCAAAGAAAGAAGATTTCTAGGTAGGTCACACTGGAACTGTATGTTCTGTATTACCAGCCTGAAAAGTCAACAAGGGCCACCTCTACATACCTTCTAGCAGAATTTGTCCAAAAAGTGAAGGTGAACAGAACAGCTTGTCCATCCTGCTGCATGGAACACTAATTCCCAGAATCTATGAATCCACTGAATTATTACTAAGTGCTGAGCTGTGGGAAGCTGTGTAAACTCACAGGAAAATCACTAAGAATGTTGGTTTAGTCCTATTGACGCTGATGGCTCAGCCCTATTATCTCTATTGGGGTTAGAATTTAGCCTTGAGTTAAAAAACCTGAAAGAGTACTAAACAGATGGATAATGAAAGGGTAGATAGATAAGTGCGAAAATGGATATAAGTTGCTCTTTCACTTCAAAATAGGCTTTATGAGGAACATCCATCTTAGCAACTCTTTGCTCCCAGAAAGGGAAGGTTTTGAATGCTGGCTTTTAATAATTCATGCTGTGATTCTTGCTGGATGCCATGTGGATGTGAATTTGCTTTTCTTCCTTACAAAGTTTACATTCAATTGGGAGAAAAGAGCTAATATTTAAATGTGTGAGGATTAACTGATGATGGTATTTGTGAGGTGAGAAATCTTATTACTGTAGAATGTGTTTATGAAATGCGCTTCAGTTGAGGATTTGACGTTTCCCACAGCTAAGGGAACACTGCACTAGTCAGATGAATCCTATTCTCTGTGTCTGCAGAGTAAGTCTGATTCATATTTAAGTCCATAATTGTGCTTGGAATATGTTCTTTAAATGGGCCTTTCTTTCTAGTCACTCTGCTCACCTTATTGAAATCCTCACTGAAGATGGACACACTTCAGTATTCCTCTAACCCAGCTGTGTCTGTGACAAACCAGTTTCCACAGTCAACACCAACTCTTAGTATTGGGCCACTTGTAGATAGACCAGCTGTCATGGCTGTAATTCAGAGGTAATGACATTTGCCCAATGAAAACTGGATCAATACCCTAAATCCTTTTCACTAAACATCAGAGAATTTCAGTTACTACCAAGCTAGGCAGGAGCTGCTGACTCCAACAGCACAATATTAAACACAGAGGCAAAAACGCTCCCCATAATTCTGTCTTTTACCGTACACATGAATTCTGCTTTCAAACTTGGGTAAATAAAATCGTGAAGAGAAAGAGACTGATTGCAGTGAATAACTTTTGAAGTTTCCTTTTCATATGAAACCGACCTTTCGTTTTCCTCTCTCTGTTGAGGGATGTGCTGTAGAAGAAATAGCAACAACTGCTTATATGAAGATATGTAAAATGCAGAAAAATGGACTTTCCCTTACATGGGTTTTTCATGATTGAGATTTTTTTGACAACTTTGATAATTGATGAATGGAAAAGTTTTGTGGGGAGGTCTCACATGAGTCAAAACAATCAGTGAAAAATTATCAAAACATTTCATCTGAAGACTCTCAAAGTGCTGTTTTTGCTAAAGCTTGGCTATATTGTTCTGACTACAGTAGAAAAATTTTGTCACTTGAATCCAAAATGGATTTCTTTTAGCCTCAGCAAAGTAAAGCCATTTGATAAGGAATCCTGAAAACATTTTGGATATTCTGAGTTTTGGCCTGTTTCAGTAACTATTCTGTGCAGTGGTTACAGTAGTGTCTCCCATTATCCTACCGCTTGGCCACGTTGTGCTTTCTAACACATTTTTTTTTTTGCATGTCAGCTCTGCAATTTACATAAAAGTTGGCCATTCATTTTAAAATTGGAAATGTGTCTTCCAAAGTCTGAAACTCTGCTCAACAAAGACATCCAGGTCTTTAATGACAAGACAGATACATCCCCACGTGCAGTCCCTGTTGTTTTCCACAGGAGCTGGATGATGAATACCTCTGAGGACGTGAGACTAAGTGAGTTTCCTGGGGCTTGCAACTCATCTGTAGTCAAGCAGGGATTTGAACATGGCTATTCCAATACCAAGCTATCATGATAATCCTTGGATTTTCCTTCCTCCTACCCAACTGCATCATCTATGGCAGCAGCAGAACATCCTCACTGCACTGGGGGAGATCGGACCAACCCACAAATTAACCCATTTGCCCTTAAAATCCTGATCTTTGCCGCTGCTAATGCAAATTTACCTTGAAATTAGCACAGAAACCAAGCCTAGCTATGACTCATTTTGCAGTGAGGACCTTTTGAATCACTCCTCCCCACACACATGTACGCTTAATGCCTGCACACAGCAGAAGAGCTCAGAAGCCCGGCTTCTTTCTGCGAACGGCGATAGTTTCAGTCTGAATTGAGGCTTTTGATGCGAGGAGGGTTTTGCAGAGGATCTGAGAGCTTCTGTGTCTACGTATTCCTTAACCACCCAACCCTCACCCCAGGGCTGTGTGCACAAAAGTCAGTGAAGACACAGGAGACGGGTATGTCCCCAATCTGCCAGATAACAGTCTTCTGTGTTGGGACCTTGAAATATCTCCAGTCATTGAGTAAGATGGACACAATCGTGTGTGCGTTGCATGCTACATGGCAGATGGAGCCTGTATGGCAGAGATCTTACTTCTTGCTAGTGCGTATGCATCCTCCTGGAAATAACTCTTCCCAGCAAGTCCACCCATGTGGGAATTCGCATCACTTGAACACTGATTTTTCACATGATCTGATGCAGCATCACGTCTCTTGTCCTTAATCTGCTTGTGCTTCTCGTCTATGTAGGTGGTGAGCTGATGTAAGCCAAAATGTGCACCTACACAGCCAGCATAAGAGACTGATGTTTGCTGAGAGCTGTAGGTAATCATGGGACAACCTGTACTTAATTAGAATGTATTTGTGTATTCAATTACTCATGTTCAGAAGTTTTTGTAAGATCAAGGCTTAGTATTGTACTCATGGCCTTTATATTCACTGCATGGGTAGTAACAAAAAGACAATACTCTTTGTCCAAGTTGCAAGGTTTCTGCCAATATTTGTCATCTGGGATACATTCCCTATCTTTGCCCTCGCCTTTCTGTCTGAAGTAGCATCGTCTGAACGGCAAGACACATTGCAGTCACACATGCTTAGTGTTTGTTACTTGGCTTATATTCAGACTCTGTGGAGAAACACTCATAAAAATTGTCCCGATCAAAGGACAATAGCAACAAAACTTTGCAGATGTGTTAATGAGATATCTGGGGCTGGACAAATGGTTAAAGTCATGCTGTTTGAAGGCAGAGTCTTTAATGGATCCATTCTGTGTGGATGGTGGCTGGGATGAATCTGTTTCCAAGAACAGAACTTTAAAACTTCAAATGATTCATCTTCTCCTAGTGAAGCACTGTGGGATTATGTCTACGCAGTTGTGTCAAACCTCATAAGAGAGTTTCTTAGGTTGAAGCTCTCTGCTTGGCATCATTAACTGTCCTGCAGTTCCTGACAATACTCCTACAGCTTCATGGACATGAGGAATTTAAGACAATCTGAAAAATATTTTGGTGTTCTTAGAGGTCAACATTTATACCTCTGTAAAAATCAGGTTGATTGCTTTTCCTCCTTTCTTCCTATCTAGCAAGGTCCTTCCTCCCTTCGAACAGGAGCAGGTACAAAGGGGACACACGCCACAGCCCATTGCTTTTTCCAGCACTAAGGATGCATTGCCATCCCGCATAAGTGCAAAGAGCAACACAAGGGACATGGTCAAGAAGAATCAGGTTCTCCTGGTCCAGGACATCAGCACTGCAGGTGTTACTTAAACTTTGCATTGAACCCTCAGCAGTGAAAAGGATTGCTGCGACTTGGAGCCAACCTGTACTGTATAAAAGTTTCCCACAGCAAATCACAATTGGAATCATAATAAAGTCAAATTTTAAAAGTTAATTTTAATGACACTGAAATGTCTCATTCCAATGGCAATTGTTTTGAATTTTATAGCACAGTTACCCCAAAAGTATTTTTTTTAGGGAAATGTTAGGTTGAAAAAAAATGTAAAAAAATCTTTTTTTAAGAAACCTCATCAGATATCTGTTTGTTTTCAGTCCCCCCGACAAATAAAATCCTGTGGAAGCTGGCAGCTTCCTCTGGTTCATGTACGTACTGTTTCTAACAAAACAAAGGAGTACCTTTAAAACCTTTCGCCCATGTGAAGTATCCAACCAGGCAGCTGCATGGCCCATAGGGAAGCAGCGTTGCCCTTTGAAGTGCTCTGGTTTGACACGGTTGTTACAGCTGGCAATCAGACTCACTGAGAGACAGACACACAGATCCTGTGTCTGTCCTCTAATCCTTCTTATTTTTCTCTTTTATGTTAAAGACTCCTTTCTAGCTTCCAAATCCTTCCTGACTACTACTTATGAGTCCTACACTCAGAAATTAAGTGGAAACCACTATGAACCCCTTAAAAGGTTAATTGCTTGAATTTGGGTGTTATTTTTAGGGGTGTGGAGGTTGAGTGTGGAAAGGGCTGATTCCTATGCAGTCAGCATTCATTCTACCTTTTATGTGGGCAGAAGAGAAGGTAGAAAATAATATCTCCAGCCAACCAGTCCCCATCCACGCTAGGTACTCTGCATCTTTTCAAAAGCCATCTCATAGCAACTGATGGTCTTCTTGCTAGCCTCGAGCAGCATTTCAGGAGCGATTAAAATGGTTGGGGATGTGTCTGGGGGAGAAGATATTCGTCTGGCCTCTATTTAAATGAAGGTGCTATTCATTCACTAACGTTTCTAATTACCAGCACTATAATTGAAATACTGGAGTAATCTATTTGAAGAAGAAGAGTGGGGGGGCAGAATGATTTTATTAAAACCTGGGCTGGCAAGCTTGGTGCCAATGTCAGCTGAGCAAATGTAATTCAGCTCGGAGGGATGCAGGCAAAAATGAAGAGGAGACAAAGAAGCAGTGCAGGCATAGCCACGAGGTAGATGGAGATTTGACATAGTGCTCTTTATTCCCCAGCAGACATTTTGGGGGTGATCTTAGCCCATGAAGCCTCAGTGACATTGGTTCCTTCACAGGGGTGTATGTAACCCTGTTGGGCTTGATGGAAGATACTATTTCCCAAGAATGAGTGACAACAGAAGAGTTTCTGGATGCTATCAGGTATCACGATCCTGTTGGCAGTGAGGTTTTAGGAGCAATGGGTAAAGGAAAGCCCCTTATTTTCTCTCTCCCCTGTTCTGTTCTCCAGGTCCTAGATGATCTGGTCTTTCTAGGATCTATGACCAGTTCCTCAGGCTTTTCTCATAAGAGAAACGACAGCACAGGCCATGTTGGAGGTTTAGGTATACTCCTTTCCTCCTCCTCCCAGGTTTAGGCTCCTCACACCCTGCACAGTCTTCTTCCATGTCTCTGCTCATCCCCAGGCCAGAGATCCTCCCACACGAACACACGGACCTGTGGCTCTGCAGGAGGAGGATGCTGGTGGGGTGTTGGGAAAGAAAGAACAGGCTATGGCTGGTCCTGCCTCTCTTGCAAATAGCATCACCCCTGCTCTGGGGAGGCAGAGAATAGAGTCAACAGAGGTTTTGGGGGCCTGGGAGCAGGCAGAAGACATGACAACTGGTCTTACTGTTTTTTTCCCAAGCCTTTTGCCTTATATGCCCTTCCTGGGGGGTCTCTCTCTGACTCCTGTTGGAATTGAGATTCCCCATGGCAGATGTTGGCTCCTGTTACTGCAGAGCCCTTTTCTGGGTTATGTGAATATCCTCCCACAGCAACAGCCAGCAAGGATCTGCTGCAGAAGTTTAGGATGAGATTAAGCTCACAGGTTCAGACACCGAACTTGAGAGGATGTCACGGGTGAGGCAGAGTAAATGACAGCCTGCAGTGAGTTGGGATGCTGGGGTTTACTGAAGAACCAATAAGACTAGAACTTTTACACTACCTGATTATCTCACACACCCACTCCCTCCCTCCCACCGGCACTACCTTCACAAGGTCTTGACTTCCCTTCCCAGCGGGCAAAAAGTCGTGTCGGTTCCCATGTCTTTCTATTAACTAGAGGATACAGGACATGTCACTCCATGAACAAGGTACGTGGCATTGCAAATGATATCAAGCACATCTGTACGGGCAACTTGAAACTTTACTGTCTGCCAGGATCAGAGCTCAAATATGTCTCACTGTACACATCCACTGTTCCCCTCTGCACCTCTTACGTGGGTCTTAGCCTTGAGAGAAGTTCATTCATCTCCATTCACTGAGGCTGAAACATGTGGCTGGAAAGATTTAGTTCTGACAAAGATTTCGGGTGAGTGTTGCCTATGCCTATTGCAGTAGGTGGTGTAAAAACAGACTGACATATGGATTCCCTTTCTCAAAAAGCTTAAAATCTTAATGGAAACACAGCAGGACAAGGGGCTACAGGCAGAGAAAAGAGTGCAATGGATAACAGACCTATTGAAATGTCTTACAGGAATGCATTTAGACAGCTGATCTTGCTCATCCTTCCCCTGAGATGTGTCGAGTTGGTTAGATGAGAGGTTCTCAGGTGGATAGTATATGTGGCATGGGTGAGACAGGAATCACCTCACAGCAGCATGGCCTGAGGCCATATCCTGACTGTGCACACTGACAGGTTCTTCTCTAAACAGCCAGAAATATTTTCCACATCATCAGTGATACCTAGAAAACCATTAACTGTGTCCAGGTCCTAACCTTGACAGCAATAAATGTGTCTATGTGTCCATCCCCACAGTCTACCTCCAAGCCTGGCCTTAGTATGGAATATGAGTATTTTTGTTCCCCATCATGTTTTCAACTGCACTGGTTTTCCCCTTTCCCTGTGGCAAATCAGCTATGCAGTTGTAAGCTCTGTTGGGACAGTCTCTCCTTTTTTGTACATGATCAAACTCATACATGTGTCCAGCTCTAAAGCTTAATATTGCCTTAATGGTAAATGGCCATGAGAATAGCCAGGCCCCTCCTTTAGATAAGAGCCAGCTGTGAAGCCTGGATGTTGCTCCAAATTTCCCCATAGTTTGGGACTGTGCCAAACTGGAGATGTGGTATGAGCTAATCACTCACAGAAATTAGAGGCTGCTCTGAAAGGCAAGTGGTTGTTGTGCTGAATGCACAATATTAAGATCTTATCTTGCTTTACAAGCAGACTAAACCCAGAATGAATCAATTATGAGATTAGAATTAATCCAATAATCCTCTGTTCTTCTGTGCCTTGAATCAGATGGTGCATCTGTAAAGATAGTGTTAGTTACGGCAAATGAGATCACCATTTGTCCCATTTTATTAAAAGCCTTTCCCATGTGTTAACAGCTCGGGTGAGAGGTTGAAATGAAATTAAATTGAAATCTCTCCTCTTTGACTGATTGCCATCATGCACACATCCTCGGCCTCAGCTGCCCAGAGGGGATGGCCAACACAGGAAAGATGTCCTGTGACTGTAGCAATGGGATGCAGAGAAGTTCTGCTAAGAGATTTCCACCCCTAGACGTGGCTGCCAGTGTAGCTGGGCTTGTGGCACGGAGGAAGCCAGAAAGCATTACCGACCTCCTTCAATTCCTTTTTGCAAACTCTTCTTCCAACGCTGCAGCTTGGGCTCCGGGCAAAAAGCTGAAACGTGCCTCCCTGGCCACCAGTCGCCCCTCCCACCAGCCAGGTCGTGCAGTACTTGTCCTCTCTTCCCTCTTCTACATGCTTGTTACAGTCCCACTTGTCCTGGCCTAAATCTGGATACTTGCTCTCCTGGTTTATCTTTTGCATATGAGACCAGAGATGGGCAAGCACAATTTTGTCATTTGCCTGGTTTTACTGTTTTAACATTTGTGCCTTCAAACATGGTGCTTCAAAACCAGACTTCTACTTAGTGTTCGCTAGGCTTCTCTCTCCTTTTCTTTAAAGAAAAGGAAAAGCAAACAAAACCCAAGCCCAAAGTAATACTGCTACATGCAGCTATAACCACACCTTATTCGGGCCATCAGGGCTTGAAACTGAGATTTTTCGTGCTCAAATAGCTCTGCCACTGGGTCCAAAACATGGGAACTGTTGAGCAGCACCGTCATCTCTCTGCACACTCTCAAGGGATGCACACAGATGCTCCTCACCTCAGAGCTCTTTGGAAAGCTCAGCCATGCCACGGAGCCAGAGAAAGGTGGGAATCAGACATCCAGAGGTGCTCTTGGCTATGGAGAAGGAACAGGACCTAATGACTAGAGCAGAAATTACTTAGCATCACTTTTTTTCCCCAGGGGTTTGCAGAGTTTTTATTCATAGCGAAGTTGCCCATTTGACTGACACGGGAGCCAAACAAGTAGATGTGGCATTTTGCAAGACGAGGATAAGTTTGAGGTTATTTTTGAAAAGGCCTCGCACAGCCTTTCCGCTCTGTAGTTACCCCATCTGCAAAAGGAAGCGGTAGCAGCATTACCAGATCCTGATCAGTGAGAAGTGTCATGAAAAGCATAACACTATCATCCAGGGGAAGAGATGGGACTGGAACAAGGGAGGAAGAAGATGACTATTTCCACTGTGGTCCTGCCTGTGTGTCCTTCAGGAAGCTAACTTTGGTCCAGGGCCCATGTGTTGAAGACGACATTCAAACTTTGAAGCCTACTGCTAAGACAAGTGCTCCAGAGCTCTCCTTCTATCCCCTTTCAGTTCCTCTTTCCAATCAAAACCACTTGGAAAAATTAAAAATTAATTTTCTTATCATTCTGCTGAAGAAAACCTGGGGAATTTTGTTTAGGCTTTTCAAATTAACACTGTCTGAAACAGAGGAGATATCTGGATAATCCCAGCTTTCACAGTCAAAATTGTCAAATTTAGGTACCACTGAAAACAGAAGTTCAAAAAAGCATTTTTCCATGTCTTTAACATTAGTGCCCTGCTGACAGAGTGCTGTTTGAAAACTTTAAGAGCTGCTATGACATTAAACTGGAAACATGAGCAGAGCTGTGAAAGGATCAAGACTTAGCATTTGACTTTGATATTTAGTTTCACTTTTCTGAATTGCTTACTCTGCAGAAGTCATCTGGCAGTTTAAGAAGGCTTCTCTGTGCTTCTAACTAGGCAGGAAATATTGCCAAAGCACACCCTTCACCCAGATATAGGCACTCAAGAAATGAAAAATACTGAGTAAAATAGATGAACTGGACACTTTTCATGACCCCAGAAAAACTCAACCCTTTCCTGGAGAGTGACTTGAGTGTGAGCTGGAAGGTGAGGAGAGTTGTACTGTGTCCCAGAGGTGATGAACAACCAGGCTTGGTAGAATTCAACCACAGTGATGCTCCTAATGACCGACATAGGAGTCCAAAGCAAAACTCCTCCATCCTGGCACTGAGATTAACAGGTCCCTCCCTGACCTGTGACTCCCTTGACAGGTGGCTGCACTGATGAACGAGAAAAGATACATTTAGAGCAACTGATTAGTGGAAAAACTTAACATTTACAAATACAGAGAGTTTTTTTCAAGAACAACTTTGATGGGAGCTGTAGCTTCTCTTCTCTATAATTCAGTCCTGCCTTTTGATCTCCCAGTCATCCCTTAAACAACCATGCCCTTCAGTTAGGAGCAACAAGATTTCATCCATTCCTAGTCATTGTTTTAAGCACAGGTTGGTCCAAGAAGCCTCTTCAGAGGTGCCATATCATGTTCAGTGTCACCTCAGCTGCACACTTCATCTTGTATCCATGTAAGCGTTGGAGATGGTCAAGTGCATCTTTGGCAGAAGAACAGAGCTCTGCAACGGAACAAAAATGCAGTCTCCCTACCTTTTTGCTGCACTTGTCCTTCTAAGGGAAACGTTAGCTCTATATGATGAGGGAACAAGCAGGGAAGTGAGAAATAAGGAGCAAGTAAGAAAATTATTGTGCAGCCTCATACTTCGGTTGCTAAGCTCTTTCAGACCTTTCAGAATCTACATAGCAGATTTTCTGAAATCAGTTGCATCCCGAGGGAATTTTTTTCATCTATATTTAGACCCCAGCTTCCTAAAGTTTTGGATTCTTGCTCCAACCCACCTCTTCTTTTTGAATGGGTGCTGAATACCTCTAAGTAAACAGCCTAAATTCCAGAAGCCCCCAGCTACCCAAGACAAGCTTCCAGAAGTGTTAAAGGGATCAGTGTTCTACAAGAACTGGTTGCATGTCAAACTTTCTTTTTTGAGTGTTTCATGGGAGATGAGCCCAAGCATGGCAGGGACCAAGATGGAGCAAGTTCATGCAGATCTCCTCCTATGTCTGAAATCAGAGATGTGTTTTGTCATGCAGCAGGAGGTCTTGTGGCAAGCATGAATGTGTCCTACTACAAACACAAGATGGAAGAGGAAGGGGATGTATCCTACTCTTAGTTGGAGAATTGGTTATCAAAACTTCCTATTTTTGATACTTTCTAAGGGAAAAGAAAGATAAAATTAATGCAGGAAAACTTTTTGCGGCTTGATTGTGACTAAAATGACAACTTTACAGCTCTAAACCTTGAAGAAATGACAGGAACTACTTCAGAAGAAGCCCAGGTCATGGTGACTGATGTCTTCTCAGTATGCCTGAGAGCACAAAAAGTGAGTTGGACTGGCTGCATCAGGCTGTCCTGGTACACTGCACCCTCATATGCACCAGTATGTTCACCTCAAAGACGTGGCTTTCCCTGGGGTGGAACATGCAGCTGTTAAATGGTTTGTCACACTATTAAATACCAAAAGTCAATGGGAACAGGAAGGTTAGGATGAATTCTTCCATATATTGAGTTTAGTAAGCAGGTTTACACCAACAGAGGATTTGGTGCCCTGTAATCAACAGAAACTGAAGATCACATTTCCAGCTAGTGTGCATTTTAAGCTGATCTAAAGCCTTTCTCTAACACCATAGCTGGAAAAACAAATTGCAGTCCCCAACAGCAAGGTATAAGCAACAGTTCCATGAATATGTAAAGACCTTTCAGATGGTATTTTAAAACAGCGTTCAGTAACCATTATGCCACAGTTAACTGACTTCACCAGGCTTAAAAACAGGAGTCTTTAATTACAGTCGTTTATATTTCCAAAGATAGACTATAACATATTTATAAACAATCTGTGCACTTGGTGAGTAAATGACACACGGCATGAATCATTCGCTAACAGTTCTTATATAATATTCAAAGTGGGCATGAATGTTTCATGAAGGCATTTCCACTGCTGAACTTGGTAGGGAACCAAGCTTTCTTCCTTTCCCATACACACTTTCTAGGCAGCTTCCTCCATCCCTTTTTCTTCTCTGAAAGCCCTGAAAGACTCAGAATTCCTGGCAGAAGGAAATGCCTTTGGATTTGCTGGGCCATCTCCAGTGCTGGACCATTGCAAGTAAGATTTAGAGCACCTGTGATTGGAGTGCACCAAGACATGCGTTGTCCCAAGGGCTATTAACCTCTAAAATAGCAAACTTCTCATGTCTCATGAATGTGGTACCAGTCCCTCACATGCCACAAGGAGATACTGCCTTACACATCTGAGATGTTCAATATGGCATCTCAGAGGTGAGAAAGGCAAAGGATGGGAGATTGGTTTTGCAGCCACTCAAAGGGTTTAAAGGTTTGTCCTGGGCAGGGAAGCACTGAGGTCATGTCCTTGGTGCAAAACCACTGAGATTTAGCAGTTCCTTGAATGGTGAGAAAGGATTGGACCAAGCTCCATCAATGCCAGACATGGACAAGCATCCATGCAAACCCTAGCTCAGTGCTAACCATGGAGCCTTATGGCCATGCTGACCGGTTGGCCAAGAGCATGGTGATATCCAAAGACCTGACATGTTGTGCAGCACTATGCACATCTGGGCATCTCTCTGTTTGTCCTCGTCTTCGACCATGTGTTGTGTTTGGTTAAAGGTGTTTGCATAGCACCGCACACAATGGGGAACACATAACTGTCAAAAAAACATCAGGCACATTTCTGGGGGATAGACCCTAGAGAGCAAGTTCTATGAGGAGCGGCTGAGGGAACTGGGGCTGTTTAGCCTGGAGAAAAGGAGGCTGAGGGGAGACCTCATGTCTCTCTGCAACTACCTGAAAGGAGGTTGTAGAAAGGTGGGGGCTGGTCTCTTCTCCCAAGTAACAAGTGATAGGACAGTCAAAATGGCCTCAAGCTGCACCAGGGGAGGTCTAAACTGGATATTAGGAAAAAAATTTTCGCCAAAAGGGTTATCAGGCATTGAAACAGGCTGCCCAGGGAAGTGGAGTCACCATCCCTGGAGGTATTTAGAAGATGCATAGATGTGCTGCTTAGGGACATGGTTCAGTGGTGGAATTGGCAGTGTTAGCTTAACAGTTGCACTTGATTGTAAAGGACTTTTCCAGCCTATATGATTCTATGGTTCTATGAATAATCATAAAAATGGCCTAGATACTTCCCTAAGCTCAAGGCATCGTTAAACTGTTAGTCGCCAGAAGCTGGGTCACTATATCAGGGAAGAATAATTTTCTGTGGGTATTTCCAACTGCATTTCTTGTGTCTCACATTCTTTTCCAAGGTCCCTACTCTTGGACAGTGTCAGAGCAGAGGTGTATGTTAGGATTGATCCATATAGCTATTTTTTCCTTTCAGCCCATGGCCTCCTTAAACCCAAAGCAAGAAGTCAGCATATTAAAGGACTGCAGAAGAGGAGAAACCCAAGCTAGCTGCCATCCTGTAAGAGAAGGGAGTTGGGGGTATGAAACTCCTGAGTTTTGGCAGAACACATTTAGGTGTCCCAGTGGTAAAGCAGGATGTGTGTGAGCCTGTGCGTGCGTATGTGTGTGCCAGAAAGAAAGAAAGATCCCTTTTAGCCACCCCATGTGATGGTGCTGCAGTTCTAAGCAAATGCACGCTGTGATGGCAGGAGAGCATCTCACCTGGGGAAGAGGCAGGCAATAAAAGGCTTTTTTGTTGTTGCAACACTTTGCTGTCTTCACTCAGCTTTTATGAGGCTTATCTGAACCTCAGATGGCCACAGTGACTGTTTAACAACAGAGGACTGAACTTCTGGTGTTCGGGGGAGACCCCACTTTTGAGTCTGATTTTCTTATTTGTTGGCAGGACTTGACATGATGTGATTTGGTATGTGGCAGTAATGCCAGCATTGCATTTTATCATTCCTTGCTACATTTGTGCAATTTTTAATTCCATTCATTGGATAGGTCTTCAGTGAAGTGATGGAGAGAAAGATTATATTCGCATGCATTGCTCAAATCCATCTCCTTAGTATGTTGGCACACCTGCCCACAGCCAGTGTCTTGGCATAAGCAGGGATTTATGTCCCTTTTCTGAACTTTATTAGGTGCAGCTGTATGTAAAGCGTAAATAGGAATGCATCAGTGAGGGAATGCAGTGCTTTCAAACCTGCATTTTGGCAATCTGCTGACAAAAGTAAGATGTTTTCTTTTGCTATTGGTAAGTAAAATGAAATGAGTTTGCTGGTTTTGAGGCAACTCTTGTCAATTTTGAAAGAAACACATGGAGATACATGGAGGGTCTGACTACCCTTCACCTCTGTGGTCCTCATGCCAGATTAAGGCAAAAGCAGGACAGGTAACAAAATTTGAAAAGTAAAAACTGAAGTAAATCTCCAAATAAGAAAAATTGAAGTTCATTTCTGAGGTGATTTCCCATTATTTCTAGCTGTTATTAGAGACTTAATTGATCATGTTGTACATCCTTCCTCTTACTGTCCACCCAGTGCCATCAAAATCTCTGCTTTCCTACAAGCAATTTCCAGCCACATTTGATAAAGGGGTATTTAAATTCCTGCATTATTTTTTTTTTTCTGTAAAAGTCAGCAGAGTAAAAAATACCCAAGTAAGGAATGTAGCTGTGGGCTACCACAGTGCTGATGATTTTTCTTGTCTGAAATCACCTTCCAGGAATGAACTGTAGGGCAAAATATGTGGGGAATAATGGAGGCAATAGGAGAACAGGGGGAGTGGTGGGGTACGGTGGGGTCTAGGGGACATGGCAGAGAACTGGAGGCACTCATGTCATGGAGAACAGAGGTGGGGAGCTGGGCTTAATGGGAGTAAGGACATAGGACACGGGAAATTAGGCGCCATCATTTCCACTCCTTATGGAAAAGTCTGATTCTCCTTCACCTGAGAAATCATATTTTCTTATAAAAAAATACTAGCTTGGGTTATACAAAACATGCAGCAAAATGAGTTCGTGCTTTTAGTGACAATCCTAGGGAAAAGCTGATGAAACACTCCAGGGAAACATCACGAAAAAGACTACTCTGATTCACTGATTTTTTATTGAAAAGCTAACTCTTTTTTGAAAGAAAGGAGCTCTTTTATTTGCAGTGGGGGGAAATAAAAAGCACCAGTGCCGGTACTGGGTGGCGAGCTGGCTGGCAGGGGCAGAGAGCAGGGTGCTGCCCAGTGGGACGGTAGGTCCTGTGCTGTGCAAGTTGTATGGGGCCATTTTCTGGCAGCTCAGCACCTCCCCAAAACTTCTGTGAAGAAGTAACAGGCAGCTGCAACAGCTCGGTCACAGGTCTGAGGCAAGGACCGTTTTACTCTTTTTGGGCTTGTACAGCACCCAGCACACAGGGAGCCTAGCTACAATGAGGGCTCTGATGTGAGATGATGATATAATAAATGCATAATCATACTTCTAGAAACTTTCTGCGTTTGTCTATCAGACTTCAAATTCCCTTGACTCTGATAGATGTTCACCTCACTGAACTTTCCAGCCAGGTAGGATAATGTTTCTTTATGTGGACAGCAGTGAATATTTACGTGAACAGTCCTTTGTTAGGTGAGTGGCTTTATTGATACATGACAGCTTGGACAGCAGGGGTTATTTGAGTCATCCTGTTCTGCTTTTGCCATTTTAATTTCCCTACAAGCCCCAAGGGCCAAATGAAAGTGTGAATGAATAAGTAAGAGGATGCCTATTTGCAATATGTCCACAATTGTCTTCCTCGGAGCCTTCCCTATCTATAGCCAAGTGTCCCAAAATTACACCAGGCAAATACCACAGACATCTATTCTTTCTTCACTTTCGTTAAAACATGCTGTTCATAGCAGCAATAAAGCGTATCGGTTTTAAATGGACCTAGATTTGTATTTTATATAGGCTGCTCGGTTGTTGTTGTTATAATAATAAATGACATGGAGACAATTTCAGATTGTTCTGACAAAAATCAGGACTCCTAAGGGGAGCCTGCCTCATGCACATGAAGTTGTAGCTCTGAGCAACCAGCTAGGAAGATGCAATTAATTTCCCCCTCGTGAGTAAAGCCATTATATAAAATACCACAGTTGCCTTGAGGGCCAAATTGAAGGCACTGAATTATGTATTATCAAAACTGACTTTACAATGATGTCTTCATGGGCACTTCTGCGGCTTGTGAATGGAAAGGGAACGGCAGTCAGCTGCAAGGATCTTATTTGCCTCTCGCTGTAAACAATGCACTGCTAATGTGAAGACCATAACGAGATGGAGTGACATTGCTCTTTCTCTTGAGGTAGCGGTACAGAAAGGAGAGGAAATCATGGGAACTCTCCTTAGTTATAATGTGTATTTTAATAAGGCAGCCCAAGTCCACTGGTCTTCACTCAAGACCCAGAGATGTAGAGGTTTTCCAACACATTTCTTTCCTCTTTGAACATGACTCCTGCAAGACCTAAGCTGTGCTGCTACTTCCAACCCGCTGGAGCCATTTTATGTCTGGGATGAAGGTCTGAAGCCTCAGCATCCACTTTGGGTACTTTCTGCTCCGGGACGTAACTCACCACAAATAGAAGGCCTCCCCGGTGAAAACTGTGTGGAATTTCATCAAAGGACTCAGCATCTCTCTTCCATAGCCACTGCAGTGGCAAGTGATGTTGAGGTTTTCCTTGTATCCCATTGGGAAAGGGAGGGAGGAACAGGGGCATTAAGATCATAACGATGCACTTGTCAGCCAGCAAAGAGCGTGTCTGATGAGCCAGATAGGAGGTGTGAAGTCCAGCAGGTCAGACCAGAGGAAAAGAGAGTTATTACAGAGTATTTTCAGCTGGGCATTCACAAGATACATTTCTACATAGAAAAATCCTTTACATTTCACAATTTGAAGCCAGTGAACCAACACCCTGTATGTGCTATTTATCCTCAGCAAGGAGACACGAGGTAAGAAACAAAAAATTGCAATGCCTGGAGCAAAATTGGACGGTTGCTCAGTGATAAGGGGGAAGTGGGTTTCATTTTTCATGAGTGTTTTCCCCTCTTGCTGGCTTCTGATGTCAGTCATCACACTGATGCTATGAGGCAGGTATTCACATTAAAAGCAGCAACTGCTTAATTAAACTTTAGGTACTCTGACCTATTCAAACACACATAAAAAAAAGGAAAAAGCACACATTTCTTTTGGTAAATGATTTTTACACACTCTCTTGTGGCCCAGGATTCATCAGCAGTCCAGTGAGACAGGACAAGTTTTGCTCATCTTCCAAAAGATAAAAAATAAATCAAGATTGCTTCTTTCCCTTCAGTCTCAAATTGTGGCAAACGGAAAACCTCCAGACAGCAGGAAAGGGAGAGAATGTCCACCCCAGAAGATGGAGCATCCCAAAGGACAGACTGCTTCAGTGGCAGAATTGAAGCTTTCCTGGTCTGACTCTGAATAAGCATGAGACCTTTCCAAGCTGGAAGTCGCCCTGAGAATCTCCCCCTAGAAAGCCTATGATTATTTAAAACATGCAGAACTACCTGCTAAAAGCAGTAATTATTCCTTAACAGAGGAAAAAAAATTAAAACTTTTCAGAGAAATAATTCCTGACTAGGGAGATGGGGGATACTGAGGACCAACCAAACAGTTCATGGAGGCTGATTCCCCCTGCCTCGCCCCTCTTGCATATGAAGCAGTGCAAATATAGAAAAAAATCTAAATATTCAACTCCCCCTGAGGGATTGCCACTTTATTTTCTTATTCACATTGCCCGGGCCATTTGGCAACTTTCCCTCCGTGCTGTGAAGGCAAACCCAGAGCTTACTGTCCTTTCTTCTGGTCCTGAGATGTTCCTGGGAGCTCATGAAATCCCAGGTGGCAAAGCAACCTCACAGAGAGCAGGATGAGTGCATATGTTGTGCACATGTGTGCTGGAGAGAGGTATGACCCAGTGGGTTCCCTGACCCCACTGGGCACCTCCACATTGCTAGCAAGACCATGGCTATCTGGGTTAGAAAGAAATGTTCCTGCTCCTCCTTCATTAACCAGACTGGGAAAATATAGACTCTTACCAAAAAACCCTTTTAAATTCATCAGAACAACAGATGAGCAACGCAAAGCAATAAATACTTTAAATGGTTTTATCTAAGTCTTTCGCATGAAATGTCAGCTGGCAATTTCTATCTAGGACCGAAAGGATTTATCAGAGCCTCAGAGATGGGCTGTCCTGACTGTGATTGAGCTAAAACAGACATCACTGGTCCCCAAAACACCTTTTCTGAGCTCAGCCCTCTGTTTAGTGCCCACTATGATCTGCTCACACAATTGTTGGGCCACTCTCTCTTTATCCTTTTTCTACTGAAATAGCACAAGTTTGCTTTTACTCTTTAAATAAGAGATTTTGTTCCTAACCTTGGGCAAAAGGTAACAGTCACAGAAATGCTGGTTGGAAGGAAGCTCTGGAAGACTCTAGTCCCATCTCCTTCCCGAAGCAGGACTATCACCAACACTAGCAGGCGACCTGTGCCTTTGTCCAGCCAACAAAAACCCTCCTTGGATGGAGATTCCACCACCTCTCTGAACATCCTACTTGGCAGCACCAGGTTAAGAAGTGTTTACTCACATAGTTATGTTGGCAGATTCAAGCTTAGCAATAACTTAGGGCAACGGGAAAAGGAGTTATTCCACTCCTTAAATCTTATGTCTACACTTACTAGTCCTGCTGAAACCAGGATCAGCTCTTACAGCCTCAGTCTTAGGTCTGCACAGCGCCTTACCCTGGAGCATTTCAGGTCCCTTTAGGCAGTGATATTAAAAGGGTTGTCAGTCGTGACAGCCTGTTATCAGCCCAGGATTCATTCACAGGCAGTTCAACCCCTCCTCTTTTGGGAAGAAGAGAAGGGAAAAAGCCAACGTCCTTCATTTGTTTTTGACAAGGTAAAAGGCAAACACGTAACACATGTGTGGGTGAAGTGGCTGCCTATTTACCAAACCAAAGAACTGAAAGGGTAACCAGCTATTTCTCTGTGTTCTAGGAGTGTCCTTCAGCGAAATTGGAGGATTTAATGAAACTCAAGTTAGTGGTTTGCTTTCATATCCAGTAGCCAACATGCTCTTTTGAACAGTGGGCAATCAGAACATAATGCAAATTAAACTCCTTACTGTAGGATGGATCTTGTTCCTTAACACAAGAACGTGGTGGTCTGAAACACAGAAATCTCCTCTTCATTTTTTCTGAAAATACAGAGTAATTTAAAACCTGAATAGACCATTGAAGCATTTCTGTGATCCACACACTAGACAGAAAATTTTCATACTGTACAAGAAGTTTCCCTGAAATCACAGCCTTTTGTTTGAGCACATCTATCTCCAGCAGGTTGTGATTTAATTCTGCTGGATGCTGGGCAGGACTGAGAAGGTGGCTGGTACCCCATGGGGTTGGCTTAGTGTGTAGATTATCACTGGGCAGCAGCTGGGTGAGAATTGATGGAAAGATATCAGATCCCAATATTTACAACTGCTTTCTTGACATATTCCGAAGGCTTACAGAAAACTTGCAGTTCTTAAACCCAGTCTTGCTGAAACCAGGACACATGTAAAGGCAGCAGCAGCATTAAACCAAGCCTTTTGAGTCAAAGGTCTAGGAAACAAAAGTACCTATGTTTTTGTACTCTAGACGTGAGCTTCATCTCACTTAGAGCTGTCTAAAAGCTGGATATCACTACCCTCACGACTCATGACTCCCTTTGTAGTCATCTATAGGGTGTGAGTCATCTCATCCTAATGTAGATGTTTAGATAGATTGCATGAATCACATTTGTAGAAGTATTTTCCTGTCTCCGTTGACAACATAGCTTAGACAACTAGCTCAGATGGGGCTGTCAACATTGTGACTGCCTAAAGACAAATCCCACACTTTTGTTCCCTCCTTCGGCTCACAAAATGCAGGAGTGTGGTCTGCAGGTAGAATTTGAATGCTGAAAAGCAGCTTCGATTGACTTTACTGAAAAGTCACCGTAGCACCATCTGAAACTTTAGCCCTACTAGTCTGAAAGATCTGTATCAGTCATCTTAGACTGCTGGGCTCACCAAAACTAGATTCACATGTCCGGTGTAAAAATGTCAATAACTAAAACAGCACCAAAAGTTAGACCTACTAGTTGTTGAGGTTTCCTGTTTATTAACTATTCTTATTGTATTTTATGCTGGTAATATATGAAACTACAGGGGGAAAAATGTGGATTTAGGATGCATAAAGGTTGTTAGCGTGATACATTTCTCTCTGGATGACTGTTCATCAATCTTAACCTTCTCAGATTCGCCTTAGTTCATCTTAACATCTTTCCTCTTAAACAAAAGGCCATATTCTGATTTCCTTTCTCGTTTTTCATGTCCCTTTACTCCTAAATCACCCTGTTGATTTCAGTAAGATTACCCTAAAAGTGGTGTACTATGGGAGGGGAGGAGGGAGTCTGCCCAGAGTGACTAATTTGGATTTTTAGCTCCTTTCCTGAAGCTTCATTTTCATCTCTTCTGTTTATTGCATTATTCATGTCTCAGCCTGTAGCTACTCCAAAGACTGCATTGTAGTTCCTGTCACAGAGATGTATCTTTTGAACGCAATGGGGTCCTTTCTGGGAGATGCTGAACTGCCCTTTAGAGTTTCGCTATTCTTTGGTGATTTGCCGAATACAACCTCCTTTTGTTCTTCTTTTCTTCCAGCATGTGATCACTTCACAGCTGCGTATTTTCTGAATGTGTTAGCCTTTCCTGCACACATCCTTCTCCACAGATATGGTGTCCTTGCGTTTTCAGAAGCCTCTGCGGGTACATGGGCTGACTCGCTCTTTTGTTCTGGTTAGAAATTGCCTCAGTGGGCACTCGGAGTAGCCCATTTTGCAAACACTGTCAGAGGGTGCTGTATTATCACCGCTTCCTTATCTGACAACCAGTTGACTTCCTGAGACGTAAAATGATGGTCCTTTTCTCTTCACAGGTAAGGGTACTCAGCCGTTTTGGGAAGTCCATCCTCCAGTTCCATAATGGTCCCTTTCTGAATCAGTAATACATCTATTTATTCAGTCCAAAAAAGAGTTTGCCATTTCTTTTTAAGATTATCCAGACCACTGTTATCAGAGTAATTTCCATTGGTTCTTATGGGCCAAACTGACTAACTTGTGAAGGGTATTTTGTTCTGGTGAGCTGGATGGACCAAGCCTATAACAAGTGGGTGGGGAAAAAAACCAAAAAAAACAACAGCACAATGAAATAAGAGCTTCAGGAGGGAAAACCAGCTCTCAAGACACCAGAACAGCTTAGGTGTGTGGAGCTGTTGACTACTAGATATGCTTTCTGAGGTGTTATTTACCTTGCAGAGAGGGACATGGCTCAACCAGATGGGTCTGGAGAAGAGACTGGGCTTATCTAGAGACACTGGCATTTTCTTAAATATTCAGTGTTGGTTCCCTGGAAATCCCATTCCTGATGTTTGTATAAAGCAGTGTTTTACAGTGGTGTTGTCCAGATCCTCTACACTGTGCTGTAAAAGGCAGGGAAGAGATAATGGTGCTGATTAGAAAGGCAAGGCAATTGTTCCAGGGAAAAAAAAAAATATCAAATTTTATTTTAATTATTAGAGTTTGCAGCTAATGATTTTTAGTCTGACTGTGACTGGATCTGATCCATGTCATTTCTTTAGACTTTATTGGTTTTGTCTTATTTACCCAGTGCACCATCTGTTGTTTTACAGTTCTCTGGTTCCTTTTTTTTTGCCTGGGGTGCAGCTACTTGAATTTTGTAAACATCAGAAAGCAGTACACCTGGAGGACATGTCAAGAGGCCACCAAGTCCATGCAGTTTTCTAAAGGAAGCATTGACTGCACCTAGGTCATACGGTTGTATGAGACGTTTCATTCTGCTGGAAGAACGTTTCCTCACTTTCTTTACAAAATCAATTTTATCCTGACAAATACAAACTATTCTGTCTGGATTGGAAAGATATTGGTCTCAGTTCAAGGCAAGAAGCTGGAAAATGGCAACACTGAAAGAGATCTCTGAAAGAGATACTATGAGACAGCAAAGCAGACTGTGAACTGATAAAGCAACAAGTCAGTCATTGTCATTTTCAGCTCTAATCTGAAGTGTCCCAGTAATAAGATTATTATTGGTCATTTTAGTTGGAGAGTTGGAAACCAGGCCACTTACTCAATGGATACAAAAATACAACTGAGATAAAGGCATAAACAGCAAATTTGAACATCTAGGTTTGACAAATTTGAGCTTGATGAATGAAATGATGCCAATACTCAGCTGATATAAACAACCTCAGTCCAACGAACTTCAAAAGAGATTACTGGTTGATAGCAGCTCAAGATTTGTCCCAGCATTTTTCATTTAGGCAATTGCCTGGCACCCGCTGCTAATTATGTCAGATAAGGAACAAGCCACCCTATTACCAGAAAACACTCGGCTTGCTGTCTGTACAGATATTCCCAGGAGGACATGGGAAGACGTGGGAAATGAGGACATCATCTGACAAAGTAGAGTGAAGGAGGAGAGAGGAAAAAGTCAAAGGAAACTGAAATAAGAAGTAGAGCAGTTAGTGCCCTGTAAGTGGCACATTCCCTCTTGGTTCAGTCAAAATCGGCATCGACCAAAGTCAAAGCCAAAAAGCGACGGACAGATGCAGACATAGCAAATAGGAGAAAGAGAAAATGGAGCAGCCAGATCAATGTGCTGGATCTCATCACCAACAACCTCCCCACTTTTCCATTCCATTGAGGAAGCTTGAAAAAAATAATTTAAAAAAAATCAACGACAACAATAAAATCACCTAACCATTTCCTTTTAGAGCTGTAAATTTTTGGTGTAGTTGCAAACCTAACCAATGTGTAATTAAAATTTTCTTGTGGGTTCTCCTGCGTGTTTCCAAGGCAATGATCTCTCATTACAACAGCAGAATTTACCACAGATGTTGGCCTTGACTTTGACATCATTGACTATGGATCATAAAACTCCTATTGATTTCAATTAATCAACATCAAATTTGTTATGTCATTCAAGTTAAATACATGTTAAGGAATTTGCTGGCTCACAGAGTCACAGGGCTGGAGAGACATTCAGAGGGCTTCTGGTCCATCCTCTGCCCCAAGTTGGGATGAGCTTTACCTACTTCCTTCCTGACGTATGACTGTCTAATCTATTTGCAAGGGCTGATATGAGGAGAGTGGTAATGGGAAAGGGGAAAATATGACTTTGAAGGAGATGAAAAAGGATTTAAACCAACCTGTATCACTTTCAGCCAAGTCTTTCTTTGGTTTGTTCATCAACAGACAGTCCCTACCAATGTGTATCGCTGTGCCTCGGCCAGATTGCAAGATAGAAGTGGTGGGGTTTTATCACTTTGAACTCCCTTCTATGTCTTTCACCTCAGATTTCAAAATCTGTGAGGACGCATCATGGTCCTTTTTTGACAACTCAGCAACTGTTAAAGTCTTCACAAAACAGCCTGAAAACAGGCACTCTTGCCTTTGACAGCAACGTGCAATAATAGTAACACCCTTTCCTGAGCCTGCAGCTAACGCAGAAACTCTTTGAAAGCCAGCAAACATGCATTTTACTCTAACCTTTGTCATCTCCTTCCTTCGCAGCCTCTGGCTGGAGGCCTCCTCCCTCCTGTATCTGTCTGACACACATTTTGCACAGGGAGAAGAAGTTGATGGTTTAGCAGAACAGAGAAGAAATAACAGCCCTTCTTTCTTTAGGGTGCAGAAAACTGCTGATTGAATTGTCCTCTATGTGGTATCACTTCAGCAGATGGGACTGAAAACCTTGTATCCAGGGAAACTGTCTTCCCTTCCTAAGATTTCATAATCTGGTGTGAGCTGTTCCAACACTTGGGATTCATTGAAAAATTACACACCTCTGGAATGAGCTGCTTCAGTTCTGTGGCTTGGTAAAGCTTCCTCTCAATCATGGTTGCATGAGGAGAAAGGAACTGGGTTTGCCAGTCAGAAGGTTTGCTGGAAGATGTAACGTCAGTGGAAGTAATCTGTTATGTGAAATGATTCGCCTTTATAAAGAAAATGCGAGGGTTTTTTCAATAGTTTGATAAGGCAGTAACATCTGGCAGCTGTTCATTTGTTGGACCCGAATGCCTTTGTCACGTGGGATGGGTATCTGAACATTAGATGATGAGTATGCTTTGAGAAGATGTTAATGGACTGTGACTCTTCTGTCTCTCTGGTTTTGTATAGTCCTTGGGGAAGGCATGTAAATGTAAATGAATTCATTTTTAAACACAGGATTGAGCGAGGTTTATATGCACCCTGGGGTGCACGTGCATTGTAGGGTATATGAGCAACACAAAATGTTGATGCAGTCAAACTCAGCCTGTTCTTTAGCCCCAACTCCACTGCTTATAAGACAGAACAGCTGGATTTCTGTGTATAATACTGGGAAAAATACCTATGCTTTCATAAATCCTACTTTTCCCATTTTCAAAGTGTGAGCAAGGTTAACAAACAGCCTATGATTAAATGAACAGTAGGTTAGGTAAAATATGGTACTTAAAAAAAATGATCAAGAACAACTTCTGATGAGATGATAATTCTCAACGTTTGCTGGTCATCTTGTTCGGTCATGCCAAGGGGGTTATGGGTTTGAAAGGAGCAATGAATTGCTAGTGGAGTTGGGCTCTGTAAGAACTTGTCTTTGATTCTCACATGAGAGCATATGCATGTGGCCTTTTGACCACAGGATGAAGCCAGCCTGTGGTTTTCTGTCTTCATTTTAGCTTGACGGGTCAGAGAAAAACCCACGAAAAAGCCCACCCTCTCAACTGTTGAGACTTATTTGATCTCCACCTCCCCAGATGGTCATCACTCTTAAAAAAAAAAAAAATTGTATCCCTGAGATTGCCAGTTATTATACATTTCACATTTCTTGGTAGGACTGGAATCATAAGAGCTCCTTGGCAAGAGCTGGGAGCAGAGGCAACATTAGGGATTTAATATCTTTTGGAGAACTCTTCTCAGATGAACCATCATCCAAATGGCCTTGGTGATATCTTGTCTCTGGTGATATTGAGGAAAGAACATTGGTATTTTTTGTTGGGCAAGCATTCAAAAATATTTTACAAGCGTTCAGGTTAACGTGGGTTTTTTTTATTTATTTATTATATTTATTATTTTTTATTACAAAAATGATTCATGGTTTAGCATATAAAATAGTCTGGGAAGATGTCCAGATGCTGTAGAAATTGTTGCTGCTGCTGTTGCTGCTGTGGACAAGGAACACTGCTGAAAATATTTTTTAAAAAATTAATAAGATGCAGATGCTAAGGCCTGTTCATAAATGCAATGTAAGTGCTATCGAGGCATTAATTGTATTCTTTTAATTTATCACAAAGGATTTTGCATGGGATGAAAATTTTATGTAAAAACCCAAAATATTTGCCCTGTTTTTTTGAGATGTGGTTTGCAGATCTAATGATATTAACAATGAGGAGGACATTCCCAGGGGAAAGTGAAGTCCTGAACTCTCCCCGTGTTAGCAGCTTCTTCGGGCAACTTTATCCACACATCTGACAACTTCAGTGTCCAGAAAATTCATCTTTATATAAAATGATCTTGAATAAACCAACTACCTGTTGCTGTCAGCTCTTCCTTTTCTTTTTTTTTCTTCTTTTTTTTTTTTTTTTTTGCCAATTCCTCAGCATCACCATGGAGCATGTCTCCGTGCTAAAGGAGCTCCCCAGCTGCTGACAGCTTGGGCAGAGGAACGGCATCACCGAGCCGTGCTGGGGTGGGAGTGGAGAGACCCTGAAGAGCGACGAAAGCGTCAACCCATTGTGCCTGGCAGGTCTCTGACATTTTATAGCATCAGGTTATGGGACGGAGGATGAGGATTCTTGCTGCTTGGTTTTGAACCTAAACCCCTTGCTTAGGCTGCACAGCAGACTGTTATTATACTTCTGTTTTGGCTAATAGCTTAAAAGTTGCATATTTGTGAGAATATCTCTAAAAACAGTGGGCTGGGTCACAGACCAGATAGTGAATAATTACTAATTAATCAACCGTCAGACTAATAATGGGCCTTCAGTTTTGCCAACAAACCCCACTACTAAATCGCTCCCTCATTACCAATAACTACCAATTTAGAGGCTGTGTTATTGCACTAGTTTTATTAATGTCACATTCAGAAGGATACTGTGGCAATAAACTGGCATAAGGCTGTAAAAAGAGGGTTGCTGTACATATTAATAATGTATTTTATAGTGCAGTTTAATATTCTGAATCCAAGCTGCCTTGCTTTATAATCAGAGGAGGAAAAAAGCAAGCCGATCAATCATCCTTACCTATTCTTACAGTGGCTAGCTAACCAGTCATGGTGATATATGTGGGGATAATATCTTGTTACAAAAATCTTGTTATTAAGCAACACTATTAGTTCTAATTTGTTATAATGCCTTATAATAAGCTTAGTAATATGTTTTTAAATGATTTATAGGGTTTTCTTTTTTAAGCAGGAGACATCTGCAGTCACTCCAGGAGATGTGCTTCATGGCTGATGAGGAGCTGGGAGGGAAATGGGACTCTCTGAGCAAGAGGATAACACTCTCGTTATGTGGGTTTAGTTCAAGGATGGGCACAATCCTTCCTCCAGGCCTTCTCCATGTGGGAAAAACAGCATCCCACATGCTAACGCTATAAGGACCCATGATGAACAGCGGAGCAGCCAGGAAACTATTGTTGGATTTCCCCTTCCTGGCTTTGCCATAAAAGACTCTTACTTTCACCTTAGATGAGATAGTTGAGTCCCAATCTGCAGACATGTAGAAATCTGTACAATTTAGGGGTTTAAGCATCTCTGTGGGTTCAGGTCTTTGTCCTCAGCCTGTAAAACAGGCATATTTTATAGTGTTTCCCTACAACAACAGGGTGGTGAAGGAAGATGAATTAACTTAACAGTTGCAATATACTCAGATAATTTGCTGAGAGAGCCCAAACTCTTAGGAGGAAGAGACTTTGCCTTTTCTCCATAAATCCATTGCCTTCCTTGCCTCCATACTGACCATCAGTGGTCTTAGTTCTTCTTCTATTAAATATACACACCTGGCTTTGTGTCCTCTGGGAAGAAGGGATAAAGAGCTCCTACAGTTGCAAAGAGGCTTGGACAGATTAGATGGATGGTACAACATGGTCAGCTTGCTCTGACCATCCCTACTGCGGAACTGCTTGGGAGCTGTGACAAGGACACCAAGGAATTAAGACATGTCTCCTGACCAAGCATGGTCAATCCAATGGCGTAAGGTAAGCAGCCGTGTCCTCAGGGTCATCCATTTGCTCTACATTGAACACCTTGTCATGATGGGATCAGACAGCTGAACTAGTCCTGCTAAAAGCTGGTTGTGGAAGATCGTGTATGTGACTCTGCTCTCTCCCTGCTGGTCTTTCTGGCTTGGAAAAGGAAGACTTCTACTGTTGGTCACAGCTGCAACATCTGTTTCACATGTAATAAACTGTAGATCAGTGACCTGCCAGAGGGCAATTGGCCCAGGCAGATGGACCACCCAAACCACGGCAAGGAAGAAAATTATCAGCCCTGGGGGATGTGCATGACTCCCCTCACTGCTGGCAGCTTAGCTTCAGCTGGGGGATCACAGAGGTGAGGATGGGAGGAGGTGGCACAACCAAGCGCGCTGAAGGGGTAGGCATGGATTTGCACTTAAAACCTTGACACCCAGCCAAGGGCTCTGTTTTCCCCATCACGAGATGATTGTTCCATGTAAACGATGGGCTTTTAACTATAGCTGCAGCCATTATTTTAAGACAAAGGACAGCATTTCAGCTCCTTTCCAGTGGAACATATTTTTTGAGTCTAATCACTCTGATTACGGTCCCCAATTGCTGGAGATGGACAGGGCTCTTCCCCTTCCAGCAAGCTCAGGAGCAAGGCCAGAAAGCGTCAAGGTGTATAACTGTGATTTTATAATTACTGTGAAGGTTTGTAACCTGGACTAGGTCTTCCAGTAAGTTGGCTTCTAATTAGAGATGGACAGGAATAAAAGACACCTGAAGTCAAGTCCATGAACGGAACTCTCTCTTGGTGCAAATCGATGTGCTGTAACTTCCATTTGATGGTATTTTCAGTGCTCTATCCTGGTTAAGGACTGCTCACTCCCATGTTTGACTAAGATGAAGTACAGCCCAACTAACACTTACAGTCCTTGCCAAGTTTCTTACTGACCTGAAGTGTTTGTGGAAAACCTACAGACGTCCTATCAGAGTTAATATTCTTTGTTATTATAGTGAAAGGGGTTGTTTACTGTCCTGTTGCAATGGTACTTAGCAGAAGTTGGATGAAAAGATCGCAAAAACATCACCCTGGGGAAAGTACCACATAATCACCCTATTAAACATGTGTTTTGCATCATAGTTTAGCTACTTTACACATTAATTTTCTAAGCATCTCTTAGCTGCATTGGATAATTCATTAAAATAACATTCTCAGTGGCTGCATAGATCACTTCTGTCAGGTTTACCACACTATATCGCTTTGCTGTTGACTGAAAACAATTCCCATTCAACTGGCTTATTTTAACTGAACGGTTGAGGTTTATCTTCTGTATGCTCATATTTCACTGAAGCCCAAATTTCAGCAGGGAGAACAGGAATGTCCTCCAAAGCTGTCGAAGATCCTCTGGAGGTATGTTTTGGTGGGAAGGGACAAGGAAAAGGAATATGAACAGAAAGTCGTTGCTTTTATGGAAATGCCTCATCCTACCCACTCTGTACAGGTAACTGTGCAGCTTCCCTATCTGCCCCCCAACATTTGCAGTTTGCTTGGGGCTGTTGGCTTTGCAGCTTTATTTGCTCAATGAGTTGCTAAATCAGGGCATAGCTGAGGGCTGTGAGGTGACTCTCCCATGGGAGACAGCTCTGCTCCTGTAGGGACAGATCCTGGCTCCTTCGTGCCACCAGAAGAAAGTGAACCTGGATCAAAATCTAATTTAAAAAGAAAAAAGATGAAGGCTGTGCTGTTATTAAAGGCAAATCCCCACAGATCTCTGAGGATATAGCTGTTGTCTAATGGAAGCAGCTAATAAACCGAAAAAGCCGCATAAAGGGAAACAATCCATTATTTATATGACAGGTAAACTGCATAAAGACTCCTAATCAAGTTAACATTCTGGGCCAGATACTTGCTCTTCTAATCTTCAAAAAGTCTAATAAATAGTCAGACAGAGGTTTGGTTTTTGTTCACTATTTCTATTAGCTAGGTGAGCACTTGCCATTTCCCAAAGAGTTGTGCTCTGCATAATTTACACTACCACTGGATTGTTTGGCAATATTCCTTCTCAAAGAGGCTACTGACAATAAATGAGTGCTTTTCAGTGATTTAGACATTTGTATATGTTTCTAATCTTCCCACACACACACACCTGTTCATTGTCAACAAATTCAATATTTGTTACCCTGTCGAGGTTCTGGTGCTTTTTTTTCTTTATTGTTGTATATTCTGTGTTTTACTGGAGTGCTCAGTTGCTTGTCGTGTGACACACTAATAGTAGTTTTCTGTTAGATATAGCATTTCTCTGAAGATCTTAAAATATTTTGTAATCCCTAATTGCACATGCTGTAATGTCAAGCTAGATCCTTAAGGCATTTTTTCCAAGTGCTGGTGAGACATCTGCACTCAGATTGATGAATTTGGGGAAAAAAACCTCATCTACCCAGTTAAGTATTTGTGAATTCAGGCCTTTGTGGGTAAGTGGTCTTGTTAAGAAGGTACAAAATAGGACAATGAAAGACCTTAATAGGTCATTTAGTCCATTCCCAACTGAATATAAACCAATCCTGGCAGACATTGGTCTAATCTGTTTTAAATTCTCTAGAAGCAGGGATTGTTCCCCAGGCGCAGTCCGTTCCAGTGTTTCAGGGTTTTCTAAAGTCCTTCTGCATTTAAACCAATGGTTTCTTATTATACCTGTAATAGTCCAAAGAATAATTTATTCTACTCTTTTAAGTATTTAAGGATTGTCATAGAGTTTCCCCTTCAATTGTCTCTTCTGTAGATCAAACAACATTATTTTCCTTCTCTCCCTGAAAGCTACACTTCCTAGATCTTTCTTCCAAAGAAGACCATGCTTCTCCTTTCAGGTTGGTCTAGACCATTAGTGTGAAGCCTAAAATGAACACAGGACTCCAACAGAGGCCTGAGAGGCATTGAATGAGGCAAAAAGAGGTGTAATCACCTCCATTACTCTGTTCCCTATCTTGAGAACAGGTCCAGTTCCTCTGTGGGTTTCTAGCTTAGTGTGAAGGATCAGGCGGTTAAAGGCTGTCTCTTGTCTCTTCTTTGTATACTGTCTACGGTAAGGAAACCATAATTGGTTGAAGTTTCTAAGTATTACAGATATACAACTAAAAGGACACTAGGACTACAGAATTCCTTTTGTGACATTGAGTCCTTTCTCCACAGTTACTCCAGACCTTCATCGTTCCAATGCTTAGAAACCTTTGCTTAACTGTAGTCCTAAATTTACTCACGGTCAGTGTATAGACAATTGTTTTTCTGCCAACCTTGTCCATTAGCTTGAGTAGTTCTCAGATAGCTCTGTAAGAGCCTAGGCCAATGTCACTCCAGATTTCTCCATTAGCTTCTACAACTTTTTATCAGATAGAACTACCTAACATGAATTAGGTTTTGGCCCCTAGACTGAACACCTCTGAAGGAAAAATGCCATTGTTTCCTTAGGTTGTAATGACTAAACCTAAAGGATATCAAGCATTCTCCCTAGATTCAGAGCTCCCAATAGCCAGTGAAGTCAGGAACAGTTGAGGATGGTCAAAAGAGCATATAAAAATGGGATCCTTGAAGTTGTCAGATGTTTTTAGATGATGTTCTAGATGTGTTGGATGTTCTTAGAAGTTGTGACTATCCTCAATTTTTACAAATTTTATGTAGAGTACTTATTTATTATTCTATGGTAAAAAACTTGTTTATGGTATAACTCCTCTTTGTATGGGACCAGCATATCTGTCAGGGCTGCCCAGTAAGGGCTAAGGAGACAATATAGGTGTTCTGATGCCCAGGCCCATCTTCTCAACACAGGACTCCTGCTTTGTTTTCTGGATTTTAAAAAAAGAAGCACTCACACCTTCAGTCTTAGAAATGGATTTATGAAAAAAAAGTAGCACTCTCTAGAGGAAATCATAGATATTTTAGGTGGGATTTTTGCTTTGATGATATTTCAATAGTTTTGAAAAGTCTGTTACACAAGAGTAAAAAGTACAAGTGCACACAAACACGCATGTATCTTACACAACTGAACACACAAACACCCACCTCCACATTACCTCCACAAGCAGCAGACTTCAGTTAAAGAACTTTATTGAAATTTCTAGGTGAAGCACTCAAAGGTTGGAAGATTTCTTCACAGCTTTTCTTAAGGATCCTTAAGCACTCTTCATGTAGTCCTTTGTGAATTTGCTTTTTAATTACAGCCATATGAATACTTTTTTATTATTCAGTGAACAAATAAAATAAGAACTACTATATGTTGAACATAACTGAACTGAACTGAAAGAGCTGAGGTTTGTCACATAGGATTAAAAGCTTGAGAAATCTACCATTTCAGATTTTTTTAACTTCTCCTTAAGAGGTTTTCTGGAATTGATCTGAATGGGGTAAGATCTGATTTTTGGTTATTCACTCATGGGACTTTTACCTTGCAAGTTGTCTCCTTGGATCTCAGAATGTTCATATCCTTCCCTCCATTAAACAGAGAAGCAGACCAATGCACAGCACAAGGCAAGAGGCTTGTACAAGATCACAGAGCAGACCCGCGACAAAAGCAGGTGTTGAACTGACCTCTGCTGACAACTGTTCGCTGGAGTTCAGCAAATGTTTGAAATTTCATCTCTGAACTAGTAAAAAGTGCCGTGTTCTTTCTGCGCCACAAGCATGAAGCGGTTCTCCGTGGGATGCACTCTCTGCTGGGAGATTGCAGGATGTCTTTGCAGGAACAACATCCCTGATGCTCTCATAACTCTTTTCTGTCTACAAAACCCCTTTGAGCCTACAGTCTTATCATCCAAGAGTACCTCCATGTGCGTCAATACTCCATACAGGGCAGGGGGGGAGAGGCAGATGTTTTTTATATTTGCAGTTGATCTAAAACATATTGGTAAATCTCAGTGTTTTACATGGGAAAGTTTGATCTATAATGTAAGAATGTGTGTCTGTATTTCAGCTGGGGCATGAAAAACACAGGCATCTGGTGGAGTTGTAAATGCCCTCTGGATGCTGTTCTGGAAGGCTGTAGGTCCCCCACATGTCCTCTCTCATCTCCAGCCTCGTGTGGGTCCCTTGTACAGCCCAAGGCATCTCGTATGCCCCTAGATACTTCGCTTAGGCAACAGGATTGAACGCCAGGAGAAAGCAGCAGCAATGCCACTATGCCTCACGGGAGGTGTTCTGCTGGCTTTCAGGGTCAGGATTTTGTGCAGAGTAACTGCGAGTGGACCTCAGATTTAATGCTAAAAAATGGGGAGTGATTTGCTGTGGGCTGCTTTACTTCTCTGTACACAAAGGCTGGCACGTCCCTGACCTTTTTAGCTGCACCCGGGTGGTTTCAGTAGGAGTTTGGCTTGTATCCTTGGAGGATGAGGAGCCTGAGGCTGCAGTGGTTGGGGGGGACCATCCCCAGCAACGGCCATGGTCTTCCCACCTTCAGTCCTTTGCCCAGTGCATCAGTCAGACTCCGGCATCCCATCCCAGGCAGGGGGCTGGTGGCCGCTCCGCTGTCCTGGCACCCATCCGTCATGCAGGTCTGGTACGAGACACAAAGACAACAGCAGAAATGGTTGGGGTGATGAGAGCACAACCAGAAACGGGGCTGGAGAACTTCACTGCGTATCAAAGGGCACCTTTGAGTCTGTTGCCCGAATTACCTGTTAGCGACAAATCATTGCGTTCGCGTGAGACAGTCAGAGGCAGTGCATGTCAGCGTGCTGAACTCTATAGCATGTTTCAGCGAGCAGATTATTTGTAATCCATGGCCCAGAAACTCTGGTTGTCATTTCCTGAGATGTTGTTGCAATTCTCAAGAGATAGTAGGGTGACTCTGATGGTGATATAAGGGTAATTTGGTCTTAGAGCTCAGGTCCCCTGGAGACATCTGATCATGTGAGAGACCTGGGTAACTTTTTATAACAGACAAGTTTATAGCTGGAGAAAAGAAGTGATAGAGCACGAGCATTAGAAGCAAAAAGCAGAGGGTAAATAAAAATAAAATAATACTTAAAATGGAAAAATAACATAACTTTTAAGCTACTAATGTAACTTAGGAGCTCAAGACTTCCGAATACATTAAGAATAACAAATTCTCTTCTCTGATAGCAAAAATATTTTCTCCCTGACAAATATCCATGGCTTAAAGCACAGATTTATTTGTAGAGTGGTTTCATAGTAGCTCCAAAATATAAGGTTTTTCTTCTTAAGTCTATAAGCTCTGTGTGATTTAGTGCTGGAGGAAGAGATCACAGTTTAATTAATTTTTTAAATAAGAAAATGCTAAATTCATAGAGACAAAAAAATTCATCATTCAAAGCTCTTTAAGAATGAGTTGTCATTTCCACTAAAACTAAAGCAGAGGTATAAATGGCTTGGATTTTGGGTCCACAGCTAATTTAATCCTCTATATTTAGTTTAGAAAAAAAAAAAAGCACTAACAGCTTGATTTACATATAATTCCTCCTGCTGCAATGCAAATGAATCGCTGCCAACAGACCAATACTCATCAACAAGATGACGACAATTAACAAGTCTGCCCCATGCAAAGAACAGGACCTGAAAATGCCTCCAACAAATGCCCAGATCTTCAGGTGCTCTGAACTAATTCATTGTGGACCTACCAACTTTCAATTTCTTCTAGAAACTGCAGATCTTGCCTTATGTATTGTCTAACCTCTGTCAGAGACTCAACAAAAATAAGCCTGTTCACCACCCAGTACCTGTAACTCTAGAATATGTTCCAAGAATAATAATCAGCAAGTAGCAATTTTCATACTCATGTTGTTCAGAAATTAAGCAAGAATGTGTATGCAGGGGAGGAAGGGGAAGGTGTGTATGTGTGTCTGTATATTTAAGTAATTGAAACTGTAATTACATTACAACAGGGTTATGAATTTGCTTATTTTATTCTCGTGTCATTGTCATGTTTTCAACAGGGTTATCCCAGATTTATACCATCATAAATGAGAGCAGAAATCTGGCCCTGCCTGTGCACGTGTGTGTGTACATACACCATCATTTTCTCCATCTCTCTCTCTCTGTCCTCTCTCTCTCTCTCATTTTCTAGGTCTGTTTTGTATTTTCCTATGCAGCAAGGCTGGCTGTGCTTGTATTGCACCAGTTCTACTATGACGATGAAAAACAAGAATATAGACATCAGACTACTCTATACAAACATGGAATAAAAAGGTATATTTACAGACATCCTGTCCTCAGGATGCAAACATAACTATCACTTCATGCAGCCATATGACGAAAACACAACATATGGCAACTTAATCATAACAGTAAATAAAAGTAATTTTCTGTGTCGGCAGAAAGAGAGGAGCTACCAAACATAGTCTGTATTTGTCTCATGCCATAAAGGCTAAAGGTGACAGAGAAAGCTGCAATGGACTGCGATGGACTAAGAGACTTCAAAGACAAATTTTCTTTTTCCATTTAAGACATAAAGAAGGGCGGAGAGGTTTTCTGATCCTTTCTCTCTCAGACCAGAGTCTTTCTGTGGCTGCGGATGAGACACATCTCTGAGTTCCCCAGGGGAGCCAAAGAAGAGGATTTCTGAAGGCAGAGCAGGGGCACCTGGTGGAAATTGTCCCCTGCACCCCACCACCCCACATAGGGCTGCACAAGAGGGCAAGAGCCCTGAGAAAAAACCAGTAGTGCCTCCTCCACCAATCCACGATGGTCCATTCCTTCTTCAGAAGCTCCAGAGGCCATACCTGGTCTTCACTTACGGTCCCATCCTACAGGTCAGTGCCCATCAGGCAGAGATTGGTTTGACCCCAGGAGCAAAAGGCTTTCCACCCTTCAGCTATTTTGCAACTGCAAACCAGGGGCCTTTTTTCTTCCAGTAGACACAGGCTGTTTTGATGTCTGGTCCACTCCACTGAGATTTACAGAAATAGGTGCCTGATACTAAACTCTTTAAATCCATGCTATGTGTGATAGATATGTGACTGCCCTGATTTTTGAAAGCAGATTGCTGCTAGTTCTCACCGAGACTCAATCCACTTTGATAGGGGTCAGTAATTATGAAAGCTTTATAATGGGACTTTAGGAGTTTATTTTCAGAAACCCAGCCTTATCCTGGTTCTGCTTCCAGGGAGCTCCATGGATCGTCATTTTCACAGGAGCAGCTTTGGGGTCTAAGTAAAATCCAGTCATCAAGGCCAGTAGATACCCACAACAAATCCGAGCTGACAGCTGTTTTCTCCAGGGCTAAATTTGTACCAAAGAGTTTAGGAAACATAAGCAACTAATCATCTCATCCTGAGAGAAATTAGTTAAGTATGAAAAGATTAAAGGAACCCAGAAAACTGAGAGAAAAAGTAAAGAAGCTTTTCATAAAACATCTTTTTTTGATTCTCAGTAGAGTTTTCTTCAGCAGGAAATGTTGTTCACTCTTATTAAAGTCACTATCTGTTCCAACAGCAGCACACCTCCTCGGTAAAGAAGGGTAAATCTCACATGCTGCTCTGGAACAAATGCAAATTTGGAAGGATTCATACAACTTTCCTTCACCTAGCCAGGTCAGTGCTGAGATTTTAATTGGTATTTAGTCTTCCTCAGTGCAAGATGAGATGCAAAAACGCCCTCAAACAGCAGAGTCTGAATTGTCATCCTTTTTTTGCTATTTCTTTTGCAAAGAGAAAAATCTCCTTTCTCAATTAGGTAACCTCTGCAAAAATGGCATACCAGTGCTGGGACATGTCAAAGAATAATGATATCTCACTTCTCTGTGCATGGAGCTAAATTTAGGACAATCTGCATTATTGTATTAACCTCAGGTCCATGGGATGGTAGGGTATGGAGACTGAGAAGTCTACAACACTCTTCCTAGAATAAAGGTCTAACTAAAGATAGCATTTCATAGAGCACAAGGGCCAAATTCGTTGGTCTTACACAATAGTCATGGCTCCCTGCAACAAGGTGTTAACCAGAGTGGCTCCACTGGCTCTAATAGGGCTGTGGCAGTGGATATCAGGTTGGCATCTGCACTCACAAATAAACTTTTAATTAGGATTAGACAGAAACTAGGATTTCCAGGTCATGGTCTTCCAAGACAAGCCGTATCTTCCAAGATCTAGTTCAGCTGGCAGTGTGGCAAACAGTAGATAATGGGAGGAAAGACACAGAGGAGAAGAACAGACCAAAAGCAGAGGTCCAAGGTTGTTGGTGTTTGTGCAGCTTAGCAGTGATGTGACCCACAATGAATTATTTCATTTTGCTTTTCCATGGACTTATGTGGAATCGAAGCAAAACTGGTAACTATTCAGATACTGCAAAAGGAACATTTCTTGTCCAATACGTACAATCTCAGCCCGTTTTACGACATAATTGTGCATAAAGCTAAAGCAGCAGATCCAGTGCCAACAAGACAGGAGTTGCATGGCAAGCAAACTCCTTCTGGTGATGTGAAGGAGGTAATGGGGAAAGGATATGAGTTTTTGTCTCCTTTACATGTAATTACCTTTCCTGAGTGTAGGATCTATGCTCACCCCTGTTGCACACCCTTGTGCTCCAAGTGCCTTGCCCAAACACTCTCACCTGATAAGGCCTGTTTTCTGCCCTCAGTCTGTCCAGCATGAGATGTGGCTTTACACTGGACAAGAGGGTTTCAGAACTGACGTTGGAGCAAGTTGAAATCAGTCTAGGTTTAATGTCACCACACGTTGAGATGTCAGCCCTATGATACAACGGGGCAGCCTCTGAGTGCACTGCTGAGATTCAGTAAATATATAGGCTGTAAAGCATTTTGGCATGTCATGGCAGCTTATGCCACACATGAAGATCAGGCTGAGCATTGTGCATGCTGCACAAGTTGTGGAAGAGGCTTTTAACTCCAAGTCGTTAGTGCTGAGCTCTTTTCAGACTCAGATTGAAGTCAGAACGATATTTGCCCAGAGTACTTTCTGCTGATTCTTCATCCACATGCTTTCCTAACTTTTAAGTGCCTGGCTTTGCAACCTGAATAATATTATTGCTTTGGCTATATTTTTTTTAGAGGGCTGAATAATATATATTAGGCATCTGAGAACATCTTATGCATATAGAAATTGATGCACTAACAAGTCCAGAAGGAATCCCTGGATCCACAGATCACTGAATGTATTTTCCAGCCTGATCATCTCCTTGAAAGACAGAGGAGTCATGGACAAAAATATTTTTAGCATACAGATAATTTTGTTTTAAATCTTGGCCAACCTCTGTGACAACATTACAGTATATTTTGTGTGCTACAGTAGAGGATCAGGGGGTGTTCCCAGTGTGACTTGCCTACGTCCACTGCTCCTCCTGTCTAAAGCAGGGTGGGAGATAGTGCTGAAGGGTGGGTGAGAAATAACAGCAGGCTTTTCTGTTCTTTTTGCAGAGAAGGTCTCCACATGGCTCAGCTTTCAGGAGAATGAAAAGGTTGAAGACCATTGGGAAGAGATGTTGGACTAGAAGGGTGTGAAGAGCATCTAGTTCTATGGCTGGGATATTTTTTTATTTAAAACGATAAATCTCATTAGAGGAGTATAGACTCTTTCATTCACCTTTGTAGGGCATAAGCCAACTTCTGGCAGCCCGGAGTCAGGAAGAAGCTTTCTCTCCCATTTGTCTCCTGCTACTTTTTCATGGATCTCTCTGCACGTGGCCATTGCCAGGGGCAGCAGTAGATGGACCCCATGGTCCCGAGCAGTGGGGCAGTTCCTCAGACACCTGCACCTTTCCTTCTCCTGCACCTTTCCTTCTCTTCCTGTATTTTCCTTTCTTTTCCCTCCATCCTGTTGCTTTCTCTCAAACCTTTTCTCTAACGGTGCTAGCAAATCCTCATACCTATCTATAGATGGCAGCAACTTTCCAAATCAGTTGCAGATGCTGATAAATCGGGATGGTCTCTGGCTTCCTAGGGAGAAAAGCGTTTCACTGCATGAAATAGGTAGAAAACTGTACGTGGATTTAATGGTATGTACAAAGAAGTTCATTCACTCTAAGGAGGGGAGGATTTTTTTGTGTTCTTCTGAAAAGGTTTGGACTGACAGCAGAGACATGCATGGGGGTGGAGGAGGCAGTTGGGGAAAGCGGGTGGATTTCTTTTATGCTGCTATTAGCTGCCAGCTTAGAAATATTTAAAAAAAAAAAAAATTGTACTCCCTGACCATGATTGTTGCTGGCTCTTAACATATGTCAGGCTCTTATCATTTCATAGCAGCTGGCAGGTTCATGCAGAACCACCAGGCGGCCCAACGTGGCCAGTAATCAGTTAAGTACAGATGTCCAAATAGATGTAACTTCCATTAAACTTTAAATAAAGATAATTTATGCTGAGTAAACAGACGAGTGAGCACATTTGCCCAAATACAGATGGCACTACCTGATAGCAGTGCATTAGAAGGGTCATTAAACAGGGAGGTTCAATAACATAGTACTCAAAGATGGTCTTCTGCAAGGAAAAATAGCTGAGATCAGGGGTATAAAGTCTACCTCTGCATATTTTTTTTTTTTTGTTCTGCTTCCTTTTGAATAGCTTGGCAGGTTTGGAGTCTTAATGGGGCATAAAGAGAAACACACTTTCTCCTGGAGGGACACACTTGCACCTGTCCATGGCAAAAATAAATTTAAAAAAGGAATCATAATCTGTCTCACTTGGAAACCAGGATAAGTGTGCTCACTTAGAGGCAAGGAGGAGACGTTTCTGAGGCTGACGGCCTTTATCCAAAGCCTGATGGCTTTAAGGAGGGACTTCCACTGCAAGGGACTTTGCATTTGCCCCGCATCCCCCCAGGGAAGGTATGCACCGTTGTCACACCCACAGTGACACATTTTACCCTGGAACGGGTTTATGTGCACGCATGCAGTCATTCCTTCCTCCCTCTGACTGCACAGTGGGGATGCAGAGTTTTGCTGAGGGCTTCAGCGTTAGCTCTTCGGTAAGGAGAGGGAATTAAGCTGAGGCACCAGATGTTGGGGTTTAGGCATCAGCTGCTGGGGTTTGGGCCTTCCTAGGATATTGGGAAGCTTGGTGAGGAGTGAAAATGTCAGATCATCTTTAGTATACTTAGTATGGAGCTGCCTGGTCACCCCACACCCGCTCACAGCAGAGGCATTGAAATCATGGTCTGTACCAGCATCCTGGACATCAGGAAAGCATCCCTTCTTGTGAGTATCTGAGGTGAACATCCAACTGGTCTACACACTTGAATCCAGTGGCCAAGCACTGCAAAGACACAACAGGACTGACTTCAGCTTGAGACAGCTACTGCCATCATCACCTATCTCCTGACCTTCTCTATTTGCATGGTCCACCACAAAGCCCAGGGCATGGCTAGAATAGTGACAGCAAGGCACGAATGAGGGTTTTGATGTCCTCAGCACGCTCCCTGGTGACCTCAACTATGGAGATGAGGACAGGTTTTGTCAATGCAGTGGCATTTGACTGACCCACTGAAGGAAGTATCAGCACCCAGTAAAGTATCTACATTCATGGGTAACCAATGCCAGTTCTTAGCTTAACTGTGACTTTATGCTAGCAGTCACCTTTCTGACTTCCATCTATTTTTGTAGTAACTCTACATGTCTCCTTGCCTGTGATCAACAAAAGCCACCTTTTTTTGGCTTTGGTCAGATCATGCAGTGGAACAATATTGCCCATGACCTTTTTTAATCACAGAAAAAAGCAAGGATGGGATTTTTCTTGACTGATTCCTGCCAGTTAACAGGTGGGTATCCATGTTAAGCTTGTCATCTGCATTCCTTCTGCAGCTGGTGGAGCTTCCAGGAGCAATTCATGCCCTGTGAAGAGCTGTGATGAATCACCTCTGAAACTGATTCTCTCTACTGACTATTGAGAGAATCCAGATGTCTGCGCTAGGCCAGATGCCTCATTTTCAGATGGCTAACGTCAGATAAAAGAAATCCAACTCAAAAGGGAGTGTCAGCCTGTCTTTATTATTTTTACTTACTACATTCTTCTCTCTGCCTCAATTTTGTCCTTGTGGAATAAGGATAACAATATGTTAATGCTAGTGGGATGTCCCGCTGTCTCAAACCTTCTCTCATCTGTGGTAATAGGTTGTCCCAGGGAAGGGAGGGCTGGGGTTTTTATTAGGTTCCAGTATAACCTACAAGGGAGGGAAAGATGGCAATATTTTGGGGAAGGTGTAGTGGGGATGGTGGGGATGGGAAAATCTCAAACCAGGATGAAAATACAAAAACCACTAAGGTATTCTCTCATGCAGAAGTGGCATGGGTCTCTCTGCTCTGCTGCCCACTGGCGGTCCCTGCTCCGTTTCTCTCTGGTGATGACGAAAAGATGCCGTTAGCAGCTGTGTGCCGCAGACCCTCACATGCCGCTCCATCACATATTTCCACTTCAGCCTTTCCCCCTCTCCTTGCAGACAGAACACTTGAGCAAAGAGCAACCAGCCTTCCCACCTGGCTGTCAGGAAAGTGCCTGGGCTCAGCCCTCAGCCTCCAGACGCCTTCCTGGGACATCTTCAGTGGGACAACTGAGGGATGTTGTTATTTGGGTATGCCTGATGCACTTTCAGAAATTAAGCCCAAAGCTCCTGATATTTCAGTCTTGCACTTATGAACTTGTGTCACTTTCATTTATTGAGAAATAATTTATTTTCAAGTATCTGTAAGGTCAAAATCCCCTCTCCCCACATTATAAGATACTGTCTTTCCTTTGACCATCTCTGTGTCCTCCCTCCAATGATTCTCATTTTAATCCAGGGCCCTTTTCTAAAAACTCTTGGTCTGGTTTGATCCCATTCATGACATTGACCTACACAAATCCTTTCACCTCCTCTCAACTTTCCTTCCCCGCTATTTTGAAATCATTGCTGTTAAAAATATCATTTCTCATGTGTCACATCAGATCCCATAGCTATTGGGGTTGATGACGAGATTCTCTAGCAAGAACATGTATTCATGCTGCTGCAGGCACTGATGAAATATTTTTGCCCTAAATTGTCTCACTAATATTTAAATTAGTGGCAAATGGTTGGGATGAGGCACTGACCAACAGAATTTGATGCTGTATTGAACATCGTGTCACACATCCAGCATTGTGTGTTATTCAAAACATTTCCTTCTTCAGGGTGATTACTTCATTTTATATTTCCTGGCCTCATGCTCGTGTCACACCCCAGTTCCTGTGGCTGTCAGATTAAACACTGCTTTATCAGAAGAAATGCCACTGAATTATGAAATTTCTTTGGCCATTTAACACCTTTATCTCTGTCTTAACTCTACCAGGATTACTGACACAGATTTGTCCTGTCCTTACTCTCCCAGAAAACTCCTAAAATGTATGTAACGGAGGACTTCCTAGACAGTACTTTTAACATGTCTATAGCATGTACACAAAAGCTATGTTTCGGTCATGGAAAACTGTGTGCAGGTCCAAATGAGCTTTTCATCTGTGAAATATGATTTTTAAAATAAAAATTTTTCATGGATATGTTAAGCTTTCTGAATCTTGCTGACTTCTTCCCCGTAAATCACAAGTGGGTTGAGCCCCTTGCTCACGTAAACCCATTTCTAGCACCTGAAATCTGCCCCTTGGAGCTCATATCCCCTTGCTGGAAACATGTATAAAAGCATTACTCTCAATGGAGGTGTCACTCTAGGACAGAACAAACTGGGACCAGGTAAAGGGGAACGAATGTCCATCTGAACGGGCCAGACCATTCAGAGAATCTCTCTCCCTATTTTTTGCTGTTCACACACATGCACAGAGTCACTCTCCATCGCAGAGCCAAGGGACCCCTCCGATGCTATGGGGTCACTGCACGAGGTCACGGTGACATGTAGGGTCATTTCAGCCTTGGACAGCCCCAGCCTGAGAAGGGTGACAGAAGGTGACACGCTCTGCTGTGAGGCAGGCTGTGCCAAATCAGTGAACAGCTTCTGGCCAGCTCGGAGCATGTCCACCGTAACTGAAATCTGCTTAGAAAAGCATCGTCCCGTGAAATACCCTGCGGTGGTACCCTGAGATACGGCAGAAGGGTGAGCAGGGGGATTGCACTGGCTTGGGCTTGGCTTTGCTGTTCTGTAGTGTTAAGTGACTCCCTTAACCTCCCCATCCATATGAAAAGTGATGGGTGGAGGATTTATCTCCTTGAAGAAAGGGATATCCCTGACTCCAGATGAGGCTGGATTAGGTTCTAAATTCTAGTGCCAGCACTGAGGGGTCATCGTAGGTAGCAGCCATCACTGCACCCATCCTGGTTCCTCACACCCGGCTGGTACCATCCCAAACCTCTTGGACATTGCAGTGGCTCCCAATAACCTGACACTGGAGCTGCTGTTTAATTTGCCTCTATGATGTGGCACTGGTTTCTGACGAACTGTGTACGCTCCTGTTTGGATGTCTGCACTTTCACGCCGGTGTTTGATGTCTAGTTGTAACAGTTTGATCCGAGGGGAGGGAGCAGTACCCATACTCAGACTTTGGCTGATCCAACTATACTACTAAGTGAAAGGTTTTCAGGTGCTTGGTTCTGCTATGACCCAGTCCAGCAATCATATAAGACTCACAGATATTACAATCACTTCATCTGACGTTTTGAAGAAGAGGCCAAAGAATCACATACATGGTGGGATGTAGACTGAGCTCCAGCCATCAAGTCTGAGTCAGCACCAGCCTTCACCCCAAGGCTAATGAGTTTTCAAACCTCCAGATTCCTTTCTGAGCCCTTCTTCAAGCTGTGACGTCTGGCTCTAGCTTTAGGCTTTCATCAGATATAGCAATTATTATCCCTGACAGGTATTATGGTCTTTTTGTCTATCATCAGCAGTAATTTTTTTCTACTTCAATGTCTCCTTAGGGCCCATTTGTGCTAGACTTTGTCAAAATATTTCCTCCTTCCTCAAAAAAAAAAAAAAAAAGATCATGAGATAGCACTTTCTTAGCCAAGATGAGATGTGTCCATGTTCTGCAGCCAGCACTCTCAGTCCAAGCCATTCCCATCAAGTGATCCACCTGCCAAATGTGATGCCTTCTTCTGACTGCCATGACCATTCTCCTTCCAAGAAAACTGCTGAACAGACAACTGACTCATTGCCCGCTCTTAGAAAGGTACTAGACAGATACACATGGAAGAGAAAATTAGTGAGTTGTTCACAAACTGCTTCTAGTATTTGAAATCATAACTAATTGACCTGACCTGGCATAGTGGCCACCACCTCAGCTCTCTGAAGTATGTGATGGTGGCTTGTGGAGAAGACCCTCAGGGAGACACTGGTGAATTGCTCCTCCATTTGCTACTTCTTAGATGTGATAGTAGTTCTGACACCTTAAATTAAACACCCAGGGCCAACAGCATGAATGCAACCCTCAGGGTTTCTCTACACAACATGTCAGTCTAAGGTGATGTTTTTAAATGAACTTAGTTAAACTGGTGCACATGGCTGTGGGGAAGACATAGATTTTGGGTTCAGTCAGGCTGTATTTTGATATTTAATATGGTTTAAATAAAAAAGCAAGTATTTTGGATTGTATTAATTAAAACAGTTCAGCCTTGTGGAAGAAAAGCCCAAGAGTAGTTAGAAGCAACCAACAAGTCAAGAAAAGAGCACAAAGGCGTACATCTCAAGGATGCAAATAAATGCTCATGATATTTTTTCCCCTCTGTATTTGTATATGTCAGGCTCTAATTTATTTTATTTACTGTTTCAGGCCGGAGGCTTAGGAACTAAATATCCTACAGCAAAGAAAATACTCCTCTTGTTTTTAAAAGGGACAGGGGATCCTGAGGTAAGACTCTTACTTGTCCTGCCAGGATGAGAATCCTTCAATTTTGTGAGCAAAATATAATCTTCAGTGTGACCAGATGCCTGAAACCATCTGATTCCTTTAAAATAAGAGGAACAGCTTTTCTAAGTAAAGTTATTAGGTCAAATTCTCCCCTCTGTCATCCCACTCTCTGCAGCACACTGATGTCACTGATGCTACTGGTAAGGAAATGTTGACTGACACAATCTGTCAGAAAAAGAAAGGGTATAAGAAGTGGGTTAAATATTTCAGGCTCTGATTTAGCAACCATCTGAGTTAGTAGCAACTTATATATTGATGGCAAGAGACTCTGAGTGCTTGCAAAGCAGAGAAAAGGAGCTGATAGACCAGATCAGTCCAACCACTAAACATGCTTGAAAATGCACATATACATGGCAAGGTTATTCAGCTCCTGCCTTTGGGTAGAATAATTGCCATGTGAAACATTAGTGAATCAGCATGAATGTTTCATAAGTTTGAATTTATAAAATATTTCTGATTTTCCTGTACACATGCCTTTCAAAGATAACTTTCAAGTGCTTGTTGTATTATGCATCTCACTTTTCAAGAGAACAGCATGATTTCCTTGAAGACATATCCGTTTAGAGAGTTGCCATGGCAATTTGTTCCCACCCCCCAAAAATGCTTAAAACCAGATTTTTTCCATTGTCTTCTGATTTCTCCAGATTACAACATGCTTCGCTTTTCTCTCTTCCCTAGAGTGACTCTAGGTAAGTGTACAGAAAAAAAGAAGGAAAAATCTTTTTTTTTTAATTTAAATTACCTTCTGATGGAAGCAGAAAGCTTCTTCCTCTAAAGTTTAGTCACAACCAAGGCAAAATTATCTTACTATTTGAAACAACCATTTATTAGCATGATTTTTTTTTTATCCCAGGAGACTCCTGATAAAAATTGCCTGTGCAAACATAAAACTCTTTTTACATATGCAAGGTAATTATTAATCCAATTAACCATCTGCATACCAGCATATTTAATTAGTTCTCAGAATTACTGTTTTCCTGCTGTAATTGAACTAACCACCTTGTGCAATCTGTAAATCTGACCAAAAAATTTTGTTGAGTGTTTTTTAAAAACAAAAGATAGGTTCTGGCAAAAATGGGATTAATTCAAGATTTTTCCTTATTTCACTTTTTTTGCTTTTAGACAAAAACCACCTTCTGTCCCCAAAGAAAAGCAACTAGTGATGAGGATTATATTCTCAAATACTGGCAAATTACGGTTTTATTTCTGGAGGGAAAAAACCCAGCAAAAAATATTAATATAGTAATATTTTTATCCCTATTAACTTTTTAACGACAAATACGCTCTTTGATCATTGTTAATTGCTTGGTCCCAGAGCATAATCAGACAGCGTATTTTGACTAGAAAACAGACTGCTTTGCTTGTAAACACTCCTTCTTTCCCTGTTTTTATTGAAAAATAAAATGAAAAACTAATAGTGCTTGACAAGTCCATTCCTAGTGCTGTTTTATATCAGAGGTTGGCTGTGTTTTTAAAATAATATTGCTCTTTCACAATTCTTATTTTAATTGCTCTGCTGGGGGGATGGGTCAGCATAAAGTATATGTCCTGATGTTTCTCTTTTGTGAAGGAAACTCTCCGAATAACTCCAGGGAACCAAAACACATGAATGGCTTTAACCAGAGCAGCTCCTTGAGACTGGAGCTCTTTCCACTGATGTGAGGAAAACAAAATGAGGTGCGAAAGGGGATATTAGATGGGAGCAGCACAGGGAAAAAAATGAAGGGCTTAAATTACTTGTCTTGACACAGGCATCTAACATCACTTGAGATGCCCTGGAGGCATCGGAGACATCCTGACAGGCCTGGTGGGGAGAGGACCCATGGGAGATTGCCCTTCTGGGAACTGGGCTGGACACCATAATCAAGGGATCTGGCCAGTTGTGTTGAGGAAACTGGACCAAAATTCTTGTCCTCAGACTACACTGGAGGTTTGCCTGCCAGCCCAGGGGCTCCTACGTGGGGATACCACCCATTAGGTGTCTTAGCAGTGAGCTGAAGCTTTCCCTTATGTTCTGCCTAATCCTGTGATAACTCTGCTCCTGGCCAAGCCACTGGAAGAACTGGTATTTTGACCATTCTGCATGGTGTCTACACCGCCTCCTGGTTTGTTGCAGTCCACGGAGGAGGAACACGATAGATGCCCGTTCAATGAAGGCAGTTAACCAAGCCTTGGATGTTCTTCCCCTAAAGGAATCCAAGAGATGTCTCTGGCTGGGCCACTGTACGCAAACGTGGTGGGAGCTCCGTACCCCAGTGGCACGTGGCCCCAGAAAACCCAATTCAGTCCCCATGAAACCAGTGTGAATTTTGGTGCTGGATTTAGGAGGATCTAGCCCACGTACTTGGAATTGTGGCTAAACCTCGGGTCCTGATGGCATATCAAAGGTGTTATAGTAGCTCAACAAGGGTGCAAGACTCCCAGAGTGCAAGACTTGGTGATTTATGGCTCTCTGCAGCCTTTAGATTGTGAAAATTATTTGCTGTTCTCCCTGTTCCTCTCCTGTTTGAGCAACTTAAACTATTACTGCTTCACTAAAGCAGTTCCTGCTTGCCTTTGCTATTATGTGTTCTGGAACAATGAACACAATCGCCAATTTCTGAATAGGATTTTGGCTGTGTGTTTGTAAATAGGCTTCCAAGCAGAAAGGGGGGAAATAAAGGGATAAAGGAATTGCTATCTGCTCTCTCTTTATAAATATATATGTACCCATACATAAAGAGTCATCTGATGCTTTGCTGCTTGCCAGGATGGGTTACAAAAGGGTAAATTGGAGTCAGTGGGATTTTCTTTTTTGCCTCTGAGATATATCTATGTTTTAATTACTAAATAATCTGACTACAAAGTTGGTCCAGCTGAATCAGACACAATGTTAATTTTATCAGTGCAATGTGCATGCAAGTAGAGAGGAGTTTTGAATGCTCATTTCCTCTCTGCCTCCCCTTCTGCCTCACTCCCGTATGAAAAGAAAAAGGCAAGAAGATTTGCATAAACCTAAGGATCACCAAGCTGGAGTGAACTTAAAGCTAAGAAAAAAGTTATTTACGTTAAAGGCAACTTTGTGCTATGCCTAGCCGTGACCTGAGCAATATCCTTGCTCTGTCACTTACCTGTTGTGCTGCTTTTCTGATATCACGGGGCTGCTTCCACTGACACCCACTGGTTCCCTAAGCTCTGTGAGCTAGCACGTGTCTCTCGTGGGTATCTTGCACTCATAGTTGCAGGGATTGCAACATGGATACTAGCAGAAAACTTCATGTGGAAATACGGCATTAGACTATGCAATCTCAGGAAAAGGGGGTGAAAGCAAAGGATGCCAGATCCCAAACTTTGCTACTGAATGTTGCCATGAACTTGGGAGACATGCATAAAAACCTCAGGAATTCAAAATTGCCATCAGTGGATGCCAGATCGGTGCTATAAAAATGGGGAGCTGGCAGCCTGCTTTCATCTAAATTTGAATAATATTGTATGTCATGAGCTAGCCTGTCTTCTTCCTCGGGATTGTAAGGGTGGTGCGAGACAAGAACAGACCAGAGCACGTGCACAGCTGCATTCATCTTCTCATTTGACCTGACGATGCCCCGGGAAAAACACAATTCTTTCAATTCTCCCTCTTTGAAACAAGAAACAAGAGCAAAAGCAAACAACAAGTTTCTACTTGCCTGTGGATCCCAAAGGAGGTTTAGCTGAACTTCTCTGGAGCTCCCTGAAGATGCTGTCACAGATCTTGTAACTCATACTGATAGTTTCAAGTCATAATAATAAACCTGCATGTGATTTCCACTTTTAATTAATCTGATTTCAGCTTCTGACCCTTGAGTGAAATCACTCAAGAGCTTATGCTGAAGCAAGCCACCCTTCTGTCAAATAATCAGCTGTAATATAGTAGTGCCAGGCACCTTAGGCTGGTATATGCTGATCCTCAATTCTTTGATTCCTCCAGCACTGGTTTTTAAGGATGTTGCACCACCCGCGCTGTCAGAGTAGCATAAAACTAATAACCAGGCTGTATTACATCTTGATGATGTGACAATGGTACTGATGGTGCTTATTCTCAGAGACTACAAGGCAGCATTTCTTTGATTGCTTATGGGAACACTTTACAGCTGAAGTATAATTTCATTTATTAGAGGCAGACAGCTTATAAAAATGTGTGAAACACAACAGGTACCAAAAGGAAAGCTTGGGAGACTAATGAGGCACAGGGCTCATACCTTTAAAGAAAACAAAGGTTTCCACAGACAAACGGCTGATGCAGTTTGTTTTTTATACACATAAATCAATCAAAACATTCAAACCATGTTATCCTGGAGAGTTACAGCAAATACATTTCATCTAAAATTATTGATGACTTTGCTTTTAAACAGAGGATAGGACCAAAAGGAAAACAAGGAGGAAAAAAAAAAAATCCTTCACATTCAAAGAAATATAGCTGGAGTGAAAACCAATCTAGCAGAAGGGGAAAATGTACACAAGTAAAATAATAATAGTATTGTTACAAAGTGCCTTTTCCTCAGAACTGTCTCCCATCCTATCTGAGCACTCAGGGACAGAATTAAAGCAAAATTTGTTGTAAACAACTTCAGTGTGGATCCAAGAGTGAATGGGGGAACAGTGAAAAGCTTGGCATGGTTTAAGAGTGACAAAACTGCCCGAAGCAGCCTGCAGAACAGTTTACAGGTCCGTTTCACAGCTGGTGAGGGATGTCCTTGCTGAAGGGTGGCCATGGAGCAAAGATCAAGTGAGGAATGTGTGTGGACCCTGTGTGCTTCACCGCTCAACCAGTGCTGAGAGCAGGCTGGGGTGCCAAAGAAGAAGCAACGATTAGGATCTTGATCAGGATAAGGCTCAGAAGTCAACAGTAAATGTCCCAATTCTGTGGTCAAAGCATGAAGATGGAGAACACAAAGGCTGCGAGATGCTTTCCAAGTGTTAGAAAGCACTGGTCATGTTCGGAGGGATGAAGGACCTTCAGCTCATTTGGAAAGCTCCTACTGGCTTCCTCATATGTTCCAATAAATCTCTATGTATGTCATGGACTCGATGATCTTAAAGGTCTCATCCAACCTAAATGATTCTATATCTATACCTACGCAGCAGATGGCAGTGAGGCACTGACTGATCCTGCACACACTCCTCGTTGGCTGTCCAAAAAACACCTTAGCACAGCCTGATGCCAAACCTTGGTGTGGCTTCAGTGGGCAATTTTTCTGAGCACATATATGGTGTGGTGCATATGGGACAATATGGAGACTTCTAGAACGTGAGACATGTACTATGTGACCTATACAGGCCTTCTCCAGGCTAGAGATTTTGCACATGCATTTGCATATGGATGGCCAAAAAAAATTCAGGAGTTCCTGGCAGGCAGTATTGGGTCAGGGGGATTAATGTGTGGTGGTTCTGACTAGGATGCCAAACATCCAGCGGTGCCAAAAATCTTTCCCCCATGTGTGAGGAAAGCAAAACAGGCAAGGGGACCCGAGCATACTGCACTAAGGACCTTCCAGAGCAGTACTGATTTGGTATCCAGCCAGCCTGGAAGAAAGGAGGAGCAGCTGTGCCCCATTTGAACCTGACTCCCCACACATTTCCAAGGCATCCTTGGCTGTAAACCCGGGCCAGCTATCGATGCTGATGGGGAGTGTCATCTGCTGCCTCTGCTCCGTCTCCCAATGCAGCACAGCTCCCTGTATTGCCTGAAGTTTGAAGAATTAAGACTGTGCCCTGGGAAGATTTGTCCCAACACAATCCGAGCCAGGACAGCAAAGATGAGTATTAACATGAGTTGATGATTAGTTACACTGTTGTTCCCAGGGACGTGCATTGCTTGGGAACGTGCCTCAGCAGTCACACAATCCATCCCCCATCAGTTTTTGCAACGAAGAGTTCGGTCTCCAACAAAGTCTTTCATGTATGTTCAGCTCCACAGAGCAGCTACAGAGCATTGAGTTGGGCTCAAGAGACCTCAATTATATTGCTCTGTCCTAGGCCTGTTAGAAGTCCTCAGGCAAGACAATCTCCCTTGATACCTCAATTTCCTGACCTGTTAACTGAAAGCTACCGATATCATTGTAAAGAACCTTCAGACACATCTGGGTAGATTGCTGGGCAGGTGAACTGGTTTCGGCTGGGATAGAGTTAATTGTCTTCCTAGTAGCTGGTTCAGTGCTATGGTTTTGAGTTCGGTATGAGAAGAATGTTGATAACACACCGATGTTTTCGGTTGTTGCTAAGTAATGTTTATACCAAGTCAAGGATTTTTCAGCTTCTCCTCCCCAACCAGCCAGAAGGCTGGAGGGGCACAAGAAGTTGGAGGGGACACAGCCAGGACAGCTGACCCAAACTGGCCAAAAGGGTATTCCTCACCATGTGACGTCATGGCCACTATATAAACTGGGAGGAGTGGGGGTGAGGGGATCACTGCTCGGGGACTAACTGGGTGTTGGTCAGCGGGTGGTGAGTAATTGCATTGTGCGTCACTTGTATATTCTAATCCTTTTATTATTGCTATTGTCATTTTATTAGTGTTATCATTATCATTATTAGTTTGTCCTTTTCTATTCTATTAAACTGTTCTTATCTCAACCCACGAGGTATTTTTCTTTTTTTCTGATTCTCTCCCCAACCCACTGGGTGAGGGGGGAGTAAGTGAGCGGCTGCGTGGTGCTTAGTTCCTGGCTGGGGTTAAACCACGACAGCAGGAGATACTGGTCTTCGGGTGAAAGCACTGGAGATGGAGACATAAGCCCTTAGACTCAGACTGATATTATACAATTTTGCCATCTCAGATTAAGAACCTGTGTTGGCATCTTCTGCCATGCTACAAACACACTTCTGCCACAGATTAAACAACAGCTTTGAAAGCTTCATCTGGAAGTGCTGGCTTAGTGCTCTGTTGTCCATGGGCCTTTCTTCACATTGTTTTGTGGGATATGCTCTGTAATTTAGATGTGATTATCTTGATCACAGCCTTTTCTCCTGTGGGCCCACCATACTAGGTACCCAGAGCCAGGTTTTCTAGCACTCTTTCTTAATACTTTTAGCTTTGGATTACAATCCTAATTAATGTGTTGAACTTTGCCAGTCCCTGTTAGGAAAACAAAGCGTGTTTTGTGAGAGATCAGAACAAGGAAGCAAAATGTTTGATACCCTTCCCTGCCTCTACCACCATCTCATCCCTCTGATGACATTGTTTGCGATCCATCATACAGACATTATTTCTCATCCAAATTGTTTCACATTTTACTACACTCAGGTCGGGCTCATGGAACCAGTACAGTTCCAGTTCTCTTGGCTGCGTGGTTGTGGGTTTTGGCAAAATACAAAAGCAAAGAGTTGGGAGTCTAGCAAAGTCCTATTCTCTTTCATGTGAAAGCCATTTAGCAGTGTTGGGGAGAGGGGCCTCGAGGGAGGAGTCAGTAATATGTGTCTTGCTTTGAAGCCCCGACACGTTCTGAAGAATGAGAGACCTGTCTGTAAATGAGAGTCAGGTCCACAGGTGTAAAGGGCTGAAGCTGCTTTGAGCACCTCAGTTTTACCTCCCACACAGAGACTCTCACTCTGCCATCGCACCTTAAGCCCCGTCTCTTACTTGGATTGAGCACATCAGTTAGAGGGATGCTGTGTTTGGATATAACACCTCTAAGTGGATGTCCGTCCTGCTTGGCAAATGTAAACCTGAGCCATTCCCATGCCCAGACCCACCCCATATTTTAAGCCCTCTTGCTCAGACTGGCTGATCCCCTTAGCCCAAAGCCTGATGCTCTTCGTGGGATGCCAGACTCCGTTTTGTGCCCTCAGGATGGGCTGAGCGTGTTACCCCCACTCTGGCCCGACCACCCACAGTTCTCTGTAATTCAGCTCTTCCTAAAAGTAATGTGGTTGCTTTCATTATGAACCACATGAAGAATACACTAACAGGCAAGGCTGAACCTGCTTTTTTCTCTTACAATATAACCACGGAGAATAGAGCACGTCCTTTAGAAAGCTGCCCTAGTGCTCAGGTACATTAACTCCGGGCTATCTCAGCCGATGCCAGCAAGAGTGAGGACTCCTGGGTAGGAAACATTCACTTCTTACACGCTCTTCTGCTGTGTAAGGAGAAGGAGAAGAAATTAGCTGACTTAGCAAGTCATTGCAACCTGGAACAGGTCACGTTATCATATTATACCCAAGGTGTAATCTCACTCTTAAGTGTTATGCTCAAAGTGAATGCTTTGTTACTTGTGTGCAGTGAAGTCATCGCAGCGGAATAAATGCAATGCCAGGACGACCCTGCTTTTCTCTCGCTCCTTTCCCTCCAATGCATAACGAAGAAAAGGTAAAGGGAATGAAGAATATCGTTTGCTATTGTATTCTGGCAGAGAGAGCTCATTTGAACAACTGTCAGCCATGGAATTTCATCTGAGTTTCCCAGATAAAATCTCCTGTTTCAGGGACTATATTTACTCAGTGTGTTTAATGTGACAATGAAAACTCCACACACACTGATCTTTTAAATAATAATAAAAAAAACCCACCAACAATGAAAATCTTACAGGCAGCCTAATAAGTGGAAAATTAATAAGTGTCAAAACCAGAAGATAAAATTCTACCCAGCAAAGCAGAAAGGGAGCATCCCTATTTCTTACAACTGAAACTGCACAAAGGAATTGTTCTGCTGGTTTGCATCCACCTCCAATATTGAATACTACCCTGTAGGTTCCCCTTGTCCACCTTCTTTTGGGTGGAGGGCCTTCAAAGAGCGGAGCGGTGCTCTGTGCCTGCAGGATTTGGACCTCTTTCAAGGGGTTTTGTTTCAAGTGTGCCTTAGCTGGGATCTGGCAGCTTTTGCTCAATTAGTAAGAAACCTTTGCTGAAGTGGAGGACAAAAGGAAGAGTAAAGGGGGAGAGGGGAACCTGGCGCTGGCAGAGGGGCAGAGCCTGTCTCAGAGGTGGCATGGGGTTTTCCAGGCAGATGGGAACGTGCACTGAAGTGAAATCAGCTGAGCTGAGCTAATGACCTCCATGGAGGCAACGGCAGGTTGTGCTTTGTGCCGTCACGTTATAGCTGCGCAGCCTCTGATTCGGAGCTGAAGCAGGGGCAGAGTTTAGGGAAGTCCGTGAAGAAACAGCAGAGCTGAACGTGGGGTCCTATCAGCCCATTCTTTAGCATGAAAGAGCTCAGAGACTCACTTTTCCTGCAAAGCATGAAGGACAAGAATGAATATCCAAATAATTTGTTGAAAATGCTAGATTGGAGGAAGATAGAGGACTTTGGGGCACCTGGGGTAGGTCATCCAGCAGCAGTCTAAGGAGACAGGGAAGTGACTGTGGTTGTCAGAAAGCTGCAAAATAAAGCCAGAAGTCATGCCTTGCACTCACCCCAAATTACTTCTGGCAAGTAACAGTTCATGATCCTTCTGGGAGTCCCCTCTGGAAAAAAAAAAAAGCATTTGAGACTCACTAACAAACTGATCACAGGCTGAATTATTGATTGTACCATTAAGGTCTTCGTTTGAAACATTATCAGGGTTAATGAAATGATCGAACTTTTCTCTCCAGCATAACCAGCACTGTGTTTCTTTCTAGCTTCGTTTTTAGGGTTCAGATCACCTCACATTGAACCTAGGAGGGAGCAGGCTGCTGCCTGTCATAGGAATAGGTTGGCTGTGGTATAAATCAAGCCTACGGATGAGATACTAGCAGAGCATTAGCTATGGAAGAAAATAGGAAAGTCACAATGTACTGGTTCATTATACAGTAATTTACTAATGAAGCCAGAGGCTGCAAATGTGAGTGTATTTAACTCCACATCTTCTAGTCAGTCAGCTGAGGCAGCTGATGTGCAGTTTGCTCTCCTGCACTGCCAACCTCAACAGATAAGAATCGTTTGTCTCAGTTACACCAAGAGATCAAAACTCGCCTGATCCCCCACCCAAACAGCAAGATCAAACAGCAGTAACATCAGTGCTGGGGTTTTTTTCTTTTTTTTCCAGCTAGCTTTGCCATATTTTTAACTCCTTCTCAGCACTGTAGGCAAAAAAGAGCTTTATTGTTTGGAGGATGAGGGTAAAATAACTTACACTGTGCTGGTCTGGGAGTGGGAATATTCCTCTTTTCCCAGCTGCTGGTCCTTTCCCTCTGCTCACGCCCTGTCCACAGGTCCCCTCCACATCCCTACAAGGTGACACCTTCCCCACCTGCACCCTGGAGTGTTGGCCAATTCCACCCCTGGAGTGTTGGCCAATTCCAGCAGCCCATCACCTGCCTCCATAGCCAAGAGCTGGCTCTGACTCTCCTTCTCCGTGCCTGTGTCCATGAGACAATTTCCCTTGTGTGCACTGGTTTGTGCTTTGCTACCTTTTTAACTTCTTCAGTTATTTTTCTGTGAAGATCCACAAAAACTGCGATGTTTTTTACATGCAAGGATGCCTTTTCCACACTGACTGGCAGACTAACGGTTAAAAAGAAAACATGACAGCTTCCTCACACAGTTGTTATCATAAGATTCTTAAAGTGTTCCTTAATAAAGTAATTCCGTATCATATGTTTAAAACATTTCAGAAGTAATTGAATTCACAGTGCCTTGTAAAATTTCCACCAATTGCACGTGTATATATATAACTTAAGCAACTGCAAATGTAATCTTTCAGTCATTCTCCCATTTACTTCCTCTGCATCCCAGCAGCTTTTCTTTCCCTACTGTCCTAATTTCCACAGCAGCCTCCGCTGCCCTTGTTCCCTCCTCCACAAGTCTCTGCTGCCCATCACCCTGACCCATTTCAGAAGCCATTTTATCTCTGCCCACAATATCTATCTCACGGGAAATAGTGGGAGATGGCAGCCACCTTTATTAAAGTTAGTTTTGCATCCCTATTTCAGAAAAAAATATATGGGACAAGGGGTGATAATGCTGACTGCATATTTCTTGGTGGTCACGGTCACGTCTGTGGACTTGATGTGTCAGCCTTGAGACAACCCCTCACCACAGCCCTGATGCACCAAGGGCCAAGAGTCCCCCATCACTCAACCAAGTCCTACTTCACACAACTGCCATGGCTCTGAGAAAACTCACATCCCCTGCTTTATATCACTTTTTCCCTTCTGGATTGAAAATCCTGGTGAAAATCCAATTCCAGGCTTGGATGGCTGGAACTATGTAGAAATTCAACTTCAGAGATGGCCTGGGAAGCAATGGTGAATAAACACTGATTATGAGAGAAAGCTCCTCTGTCTTGCTGCCACTGCAGCTGCGGAGAGATACAGACACCAGAAGGGCCTGTGAGCAAGTGAGGAAGGTGACATGAAGGAGGCAGAAAGATTTAGAGGGATTTTCTGCCACTCAGCAGGGTAAATGAAACATCAGTATTCGGGTGCTTTTGCATGGAATGGGCACCCTTAAAAAGGACATGTTGAATTAAGGGATGGCAGCAGTTAGTTCAAGTAACTTTTTTTTTTTTAAAGAAGAAACTTTAAAAATTAGTTTCTTGCTGACCAGTTCTTCATGCCCTTTGCCTTTGATTTCAATCCATTTAAATTGCAAAATATCTTACTCCCAGTGGCTTTCTGCTGACAGTTCACCTGTTGAGAACCTGAGCTCTGAGGTCTCTCTGGGGTCTCCTCTCTGCTTTTCTCAGGGAAGGGGGAAGGCAGCTGTCTACATCCACTTTCATCTCTGTAATTTTGTTATCCCTTGTAGCTTCTTTGGCTGCCGCTTCATCTTCTCCAAGGTCACCTCTGTAATGAACGCAGAAGCCCAGGGCAGGATTCAGACTGTCGCCTTGGGCCATTCAATCCAGTTGCCCAAGCACAGGTACATGGTGAAACTGGGGAGTCCTACTTGGCCTCCAGCTACTGTTCTAGGCAGTACAGGGCTCCTGTAGCTCCTGACTTGCACATGCCAACCCTACAAGGATGTCTCAAGCAGCATTTCATCTGCAACAAGGCTCCTATACACAGGCAAGTAGCTCAAACCCTTGTTAGATCCTCATACTTGGAGCTATCTGTGACTGCTTAAAAAAATCTGTATTTAAGAGGTACAAGCCAATGCATTTACTCAACACTGGACCATGCGGCACGTGAGTTTGTCCTACTACTGGAACTGATGCAGGGAGATAAATCTGCTTGCCCCTAGCTTTTCATCAGTCAATCAGCAACCTTTTGAGAAACAAAATATTTATTGTCCCTACTCCTCTGACTACATTTGTTCTCCAACAGCTTTTATTGATATGTCTTCCCTTATTCACTCAGAAATGCTGTTCGCACAGGGGGGAAAGAATGGAATTTAAGCATTTGGCCAGGATTTTTGGATGTCTAGCAGCCCAGACAAAGCAGATTAACCAAAATGATCTCTGCACATCCCAAAATGCTGAAGATTGATGTTGTCAGGGCAGTGCTTGCCGTGTGAGTGATCTCTGTCCTGCTGATTTTGTGCAACACAACAGATGCCTTCGCTTTCTCCTCTTGGAAAATATAAACCGAGACCATGCAAGTGCATGGGACTGCTATTCTGGTCCAACTTGGGCTGCAAATGAAAATGTTTTTCTGAGGAAGAGAAATCCTTTGGAGGAATAAAAAGGACTGGGAAATTAATTTCAGAGGTTAAAGAGTTTCATTCTTATTTCCGAGCTGGCCAGAAACTCTCTGTTTTAAGCAGTTCAATGTTAACTTCATTTTAATATGTACCTGGGAAGTATCACCACAGGCTTCTGCTTTTCCCACAGTCAGAGACCGGGCTTGCTTAGTCTTTCCTTCTGGCTTGGTGCAGCCACTTTGTGTCCTTGTGTCGTGAGAGGACTGGTCACTTCAGGATCCTGTGGTCCCAGTATCATTTCTGGGGCAGGTCTTGCCTCCGTGTAAGTGTCTACATATAGATGTCTATGGCTGGGGTGGACACAGCTCACTGCCTCCTCACTTTTCCCTCTCCTAGACCTGTACAAACGGGATGTCACTGCTGCACATGTTTATTATCAGGTATAAGGTGTTGTCGTGGTTTAACCCCAGCCAGCACCTAAACACCATGCAGCCGCTCGCTCACTCCCCATCCCCCTGCAGTGGAATGGGGGAGAGAATCATAAAAAAAAAACTAATGGGTTGAGATAAAGACAGTTTAATAGGACAGAAAGACAATAATAAACATAATAGCAACAACAATAATAACAATAATAATAAAAAGAATTACAATATGATGCACAATGCAGTTGCTCACCACTTGCTGACCGATGCCCAGCTACATCCCCAGCAGTGATCTGTGCCCCCCAGCCAACTCCCCCCAATTTATATACTGGCCATGACATCACATGGTGTGGAATATTCCTCTGGCCAGTTGGGGTCAGCTTGTCCTGGCTGTGTCCCCTCCCAACTTCTTGTTCCCCTCCAGCCCTCTCACCGGCTGGGCATGAGAAGCTGAAAAATCCTTGACTTGGTATAAACACTACTTAGCAACAACTGAAAACATCGGTGTGTTATCAACATTCTTCTCATACTGAACTCAAAACCATAGCACTATATCAGCTACTAGGAAGACAATTAACTCTATCCCAGCCGAAAGCAGGACAGGTGTTAAGGGACATGAGCAGCTCAAATACTATAAATCCTTCAAGGTAAAAGGGACATATAAAAATCACTGCCCTGTCCAGTTTCTTCTTGCACTGGAGATTACTGGGATGCTGTGGGTCTTACTTGTGTCTACTGACACCATCCTTTCCTCCCTTGCAGGTAAAATCTGTGTTACCTGCTCCAGGACAAAACATCTGTGATTTATTAACTCTGTTTTAAAACGGCTCTTTCACAGAGCCCAAATTCTCCTGGATTTATCTGTCAAACCAGAGGCTTTGGAGAGAAACTAATGTTTCTGGAGAGAATACAGAGGGGTGGATCTACAGTGGAGGTGACAAAAGGGGTACAAGGAGGGGAAAAAAAGGCAATTTTAACATGGAATATTTCTTTCTGTGGTTCAAAACAGGAGTTGCATCCTAAAGGAGAAGAGATTATTCCTTGAAAGAGCAACTGAGTTTTGCTATTCCAGCAAGAGAGAAGTCAATAGCTTAGCTCCAAGCGATTATGTTACCAGTCTAGTCTGCCTCTTTCTTTCCCTCTACTTTCTTTTCCTCTCTGTCTTTGTAAAGTTCTAAGTACTTTTCAATGAAGAAAGGAGAAATGTGATTTTAAGATGAGTTGGGGTTGTGCCTTCAGGCAGAAGCAATGCTCAGAAACTACGTTTTAATGAATACAAAATATTACACCATGAAAATCAGCGGCTGTTGCTACTGCTTTTTTTAAGGTATGTTAATTTTTGTTGCTTTTAAATACTCTTGTTGCTGGGAAACCACCTCACACAGTAATTGAAATTGGTTCTTCATATCCCATTTTGTCCCTGGCAGGTTTAAAGTGTTCTTAAAAGCTAAAAACTCTTCTGAGGAAAGGCAAGGTGCATCTGATAGCAGAACCCTTGGTATTTCTTTGGGCAAAAGACATCATGAAATGCATTCAGAAAAATTAAAGCACTGGGGCAGGGCATACATTGAAACTGGCAGGGGGCTACAGTGAATATATTGGGGTGTGAAGTAGTGGGTGAGAGGATCTGGAAGGCGTTTTTTCCACAAATGAGAAGGATATTTAATGGACTGTGGGAATTAGAGGATCTATTTCACACAAATCCACCTTAGTCTGAGTAAATTCTGGCACCCAACATTTCCCCGTTCAGGGGTTGTAACTCTTGCTCCCAAATTTTTCAAGACACTTTGTAACCAGCTCCCCAAATGTCACCCGTCCTGTGCTTCTTTCTTCCTCTCCTAGAATTTTTTCTAGTGATAACAAGCAGTGATACACACACATATCCCTCCCACCAGCAAACAGAGGCTCTCAGTACCTTATCACAGAGTGTCTCCATCCTTTTAGTCAAAGACCTGTATATGCTTTTGGAAAGAAGCAAACCAAACCCCACGTGCATCCTTCTGGACAGGGCCACCACATATCCTTTTCAGTTACAACTGACAAAGCTCTGACTCTATTTATCAGTTGTATTCTCCCTTTGCAGACCAGTTTACTCTCACTTATGTTTTAAAATATGTGTATCTTTTCTAGCTTTTTTTCCCAGTTACTCATTTAGCACCTTCTGTTATCTTGCAGGATTTGTACTAGTAGTTGAGCAATGCAGCCTCAGAGTGAAGATCAGCATACAGTTTAGCTATATTTTAAGATGCTTAATATGCACTATTGTACTAAATCATTGTGTCTCTGAGATGAAAATATACTTGCTCTTCCTCTGACATAAATCTTTCCTTGCCTCCTTTGTCTGCTTTCTTTGGCTCCTCAACTGAGTGAAACTTGGCCAGATCTGAGTACTGGGTCCACAGGGAGAAAGTTAAACAAGAAACACTTAAATGCTATTAAAGACAAAGCTCTTGACTCTTCACCTACTTGATTAATGCTGCTTATAACTGTTCCTTAAATAAGGAAGAACAAGAGGCTAAGAGAAACAAAGTCTCTGCTAAAGTTTATGGACTGAATTGCAGAAACACACATGTCCCATTCCATTTTTTGTTGTCATCTGCTCCAGCCTTGCTTCTCCCTTAGACTGTAAACTCCTCTGTGCACAGATCTGTTGTGCTCAAGTGCTATTCACATCTTTCATCCTACATAAATAATAATACATCACAGTAATAAAGCAGCTGTTGTGAGTTAATTCCAACCAAACTGCAATCTACCCCCATGCAACAAGATGTCTGCGCAATCACTCTTGATAATAAGTCCTGGGAAATGCTGCGCAATAATCTCAGTGCTTGATTAATTTTTATTTCGTAACAAGTCATTATTAATGGGCCAGATGCTGATAGGTTTGCTCATGGTGAGGACAGTCTGACTGCAAGAGAAGTGGCATTAAAAAGAAGGAAAGCAAGCGCAACCGAGCTAGCACAAAGATATTCCAGTGCATTGCTGCCAGAATAAAACAGCTAGCGAGTCAAACAAAACAAGATCAGCTTTTAGAAGCAAGTACAATGACTTGCTGCCTTGAAGAGATAATGTTCCTCTTTTAGTTTCTTGTGTCACGCAGCAAAAGAACAGTGAAAAGTTCCCAGAATATCTGTGCAGGGAGTTAACGTTTCCAGGAAAAAAAAAAAAAGAAAGCCTTTACAAAGGGGGTTTTCTTTCTTTCGGGCTCTTCAGAGAAAGGCTGGGTAAAAGAAAAGAGCTAAGAAAAAGTCCAGGCAAATCCAGAAGAAAAACATCAAGCCTTTTCAGTGGGGGATGAAAACACAAAGGCAAGTCCCTGGTAAATGTCAATATTTACATGAGTCGTAGTAAAACTGCTGGCCAAGGGGGAGAGCAGAGAAGGGTATTCAGAAAAGTGACCTTCTGGACACCATGCACAAGCTTTCTTTTTGCACTGCAGGATGTAGGGTCAGCCATCAACAATGACTGAGACAAGAGCCACTGATGTAATGACAATCCTGTAAAGCTGAACCAAAAAAACCCCACAACCAGTCTCTTGATGAATTGATTTGCAAAGCCAGCAGTTCTCCTAGGAGGGCAAAAGCAAGATAAATTGGGTGCAGGGGCTCCATAGTCAGGGTGTGAATACCAAAACAAGGGATAGGGTGGGTTTTGGGGGAACGCGGTCTCCATCTGAACGAGGGAGCTGTGCAGCCATCACTGCATCTAACAAATGGGAAAGGGACTCACCCTCGGGAGGGAGGAACTCAAACTGCCTTAGGCAACTAAAAATACCAATCCTACACTTAGCTAATAAAGTGAAGCTACTTTGAATTTACCCTGGAAATGCCAAGGACCAGCTCAGGTCCTGTAAATCTACATTGAACAAGCTAGCTGAAATGGCCAGTCCCCTTCTCAGTCATGCTTCAGATATAATCAGCCTGACAAGCCCAATCCATACTTTCTTCTGAAAATCATTAGTCATCATATTAAATCAGATTATGTTAACAAATTGCTTCCATCTTCATATTGTTAAAGCAAACAGTCAAGCAAGGGGCAGCTTTGGTTTGAGAAAATGACTTGGCCTAAGCTGATAGCAAATTGTATGCACTAATTGAAATTCTAAATTAACACCATGTAGCACAGTTTGACTTAATTGCTTTAAAAAGGGTTTTCCAGGGTACAGTCTTACAGTTTCCAGTGTTACACTGCCAAGGCATTTCTAACTTGCGGAGATGGAGGAACTGGTTTAGAAAAGGCTCAAGTGTTCCCTTTGACTGTATTGATTTTCCTCCGTGTGCGTGGTCCCAGAAGCTTTTTCCTCCATGAACACAGATGCAGATATAATAGGACTCGCTAATAACTGCATGCTTTATGGATCCAGTCAGGATCAGACCCTGAGTGAGGTCTGAGTACGTTGGGAATGTCAGTACTCTAATGAGCCCCACACAAGCAAGAGGAACAAGACATGGAAGGAACAGGGAAAAAAAAAAATCACTGCCCTTTTTGCAAAAAAAAAAAAGAGCTAGCAAAAGAGCTAATTTCCTAGATAAATGTTGAATCTTAGTTTAACCACAAACCATGGATATGCAGTGCCATTTGAAATGCTATGGGGAATCAGAGGTGCTCATATGGGACTGAGAGATGCAGCTGGGATTTGGGGGAGATGCCTGCCCTCTCAGAATGTTGCTGGAGGCCAGGAGGATACCCCAGACCACCAAAACCAGCGCTAGACCCCACGCTCAGACAACTATATGTGACCACACATTTACATTGACTGTCTTGGGAATTTAGAGTCACAACTTACACAGAAACACATAGATGGAGGTATTGACATTTAGATGTCTTAATCTGCAAGCTAAGTCCCACACTGAAAGCTAGGGGAGATGAATCCCACCTCACTGAAACAAGCTCTAACATCTCCAACACCAGAAACGTGAGCAAGAAAAATCATGAGCTGAGCTTGGCTCGAGCCTCCAGAGACTCATCTGCAAGACTGTGCTCCTTGGAGCAAAAAGGACAGACTCCAGTTTAAACTTTACCTGCAGAAGTTTGAGCATTAAATTAGGATAAAATAGAAAAGGTTAGGGCCAAAGAGCAAATGATCATGGACATGTTCATATTTGTACAGCTGAAACACTTTAAAACCTCCGCTTCTACCAGCTGTATTTCTGTGACATGTTTCCAGGGACATCTGCTTTGCCCCAAACAAAAACCACGAAAAAAAGTCTTTAAATCCCATCTTAAAGAAAACATCCAGATGGAAAAAGGGGCTGTTTCCAAGGAACCACAGATGTAGGGTGATCTGGCTGTCCCTTCAGCTGAGCTATGGTTGCAGACCTTGTGGGTACTTCTAATCAGCACCTGCACAAATTAAATCAGGTCAAAGTAAATCACAGCTGCAGGATGGCAACTTAATCTGCTGCGGCTCTCCCACAAGCACGCGTTTCAACAGGACACCAGCAGCTCCCGTATATCTCTGCCACACGCGCAAACTGGTTGCTTAACCTGGTTCTTTCCACGTTCGAGCTAATAACATGGGCGGGCAGGCAGCTCTAAGATCACATCCCACACTGATGCTCTTCTCCATGGAGCTGCTGGGAGCGCTTCTTCTCTGTGTAGGTCAGTTATTACACCGTCCCAGCACCCTGCACGGTTATTAGCTTCAATGGCAATAGCTACATCCCACAACAGGTTTTTACCAGTGGAACTTGAAATGCCTGGCTTGGAGATGCTGCAAGAGAAAGAGCCTATTTGGCACAAGCACACGCGCGTGGCTGTTGCATGCCAGCAGTGGAATATGGACTATTTTTAACTTAGCGTGCTTTGTGATTGGTATATCTTCAGTTTTTCAGTATCTCAAACGGTCAGGCAGAGAGACAGTCATGTTCTGCAAAGCTGGAAGAAGGGTTTTAAATGTTTTAAAAGTTATTCTGCATAATGCCAGGCTGGGAAAAGGATAGGAATAGAAGATTTCATTTAGATTACAGTTTCCCTAGAGAATGGGCTGCCTTTGACTGTGTTTCTATATGGTGCATGACATAATACACTCTCTGAATGCACATCCACAAACCTGAACATATCGCAAAGCAGAGATCCCCAAACGAAACCACAAAGGCCTGAAATGCTGTTTGCAGCGCTGTGTCATGGGATAGAAATGACCCCAGGAGTGCTTTATAGGTCTCAGTTACAGAAAACTACAGCTGAAGTATTCATCATAGTCCATAGAGAGCAATGGGCATTTTCCAGACATGATTCATCTACCCTAATTCAGATTAATTTCTCCCCAGAAGGCCTTATTTCTCTCTTCCAACTATAAAGGTAGAGATGGAGAAATTTACATCTGATGTGTCTACATTTGATCACATGAATCCCATCAACTGTGGCAAAGACACTGTGTTCACAATGAAATTAAATTTCCCAGAGACAAAGAAGTCATTTACTATTTTCTTCCAAACCTATCATGATGTATTACTGCAAGGATGGACGGGCATATGGTGCTCAAGGTCCCCACTGCTGGTGGTGCAAACTCTTTATGATCTATTTGAGAGATTGAAGGTGGCTGAAGAGCTCCTGGATCCTGCAGATGGATCTCCTGTCCAGAAGTCTTATGTCCAACAAGCAGAGAAAGGCGAAAACCTCTGGAAAAGAAACACTCCTAGACTTAAGTAGAGTGAGGAAGATATTTGTGGCTGTAAGAAATGCAATGACCTACTTTGGCGAGAAGATAAAGCCACAGAGTTTCGATGGTCTCCTTTTTCACAGGACAGTCTTCAAGGTAACAAGCTGAGTAGTCAGGAGAGTGTTAAACTAAGAAAAGGGGAAGGCAGAAAGGGAGGAACGAATGAGCATTCACTTAGCACGAAATTAAGATGTCAAGAACAAAATTAATCAAGGCACCAAGGGATGTGAAGAGAAGAAATTCTTTAATTGCCTATACTCTAATGCTAGGAGTCTGAGTAATAAACAAGAATTGGAATTGGAATAGCTCATTTATGAGTATACATTAGACCTTGTTGGCATTATTGAAATCTTGGGGGAAGATTTGCATGATTGGAATATTAAAATCACTCGTTATAATGTGTTTAGGCAGGATAAAGTGGGCAAATGAAAAAGGGGAGTGGCACTTAACATCAAATGTGTTTCTGTGGCAATCAGGTGTCTAAGCTCTTCTTGTAAAGCTTTTCAAGCATTTATGTATGTTTTACATCTGAAGACATGTAAAAAGAAGGATGGCAGGGATTTGCAAGGTGGGATCTTTTGGAACCTCAGTTTTTAGAAGGTGCTCGATGTTTGTCACTCTTGAAAGACTGTATCTCCAAAAATCCAACTCTTAGTGAATGAAAGAATATTCTGGGCAAACTATTGCTTTTTTACTGTGCACAAAAACTCAGGCTTGAAGACTACTGTATGAATGGCATTACTGAAATTTGCCATAAATAAAATGAGACATAATAAGCTTGATCCTACGGTCTGATTAAATATTACAGACATTTTGTGTACAGAATTACAGAGACTAGGCATTCAGAAAAGCATTAGTACCTAGTCTTTTTTGACCCTCCCTGGCATTACACACAGAAGAAATCTGGTCCTTTATATTTTTCAATGGCGTAAATTATCACTGTGCTTTTGGAAGATGCAATATTGGCAGGTCTGCAGAATAAGAGAGGCTCTAATCATCACTTATTCTTCTGCTGCGATTTCCCTGACATCAGTTTAGATTCTCACCCTCACTATATGTACACATATTTTATTTCCTAGGTAATTTTTGTGATTCTCTTTACGCTTTTTCAGATGAATGAGCTATTCCGTACGTACAGAAAATTCTCTAAGCCATTATCTCCTATGTCTTTAGGACACTCTCTGTTTTAGGGTAGGCAGGCTCTACAGAGGGACCTGGACAGGCCGGATCGATGGCCCGAGGCCAGTTGTACGAGGTTCAACAAGGCCGAGCGCCGGGTCCTGCGCTTGGGTCACAACAACCCCGTGCAGCGCTATGGGCTTGGGGAAGAGCGGCTGGAAAAGGACCTGGGGTGCTGGTCAACAGCCGGCTGAACGTGAGTCAGCAGTGTGCCCAGGTGGCCGAGAAGGCCAACGGCATCCTGGCTTGTGTCAGAAATAGTGTGGCCAGCAGGAGCAGGGCAGGGATCGTCCCCCTGTACGGGGCACTGGTGAGGCCGCACCTCGAGTCCTGTGTTCAGTTTTGGGCCCCTCACCACAAGAAAGACCTGGAGGTGCTGGAGCGTGTCCAGAGAAGGGCAACGAAGCCGGTGGAGGGTCTGGAGCACAAGTCCTATGAGGAGCGGCTGAGGGAACTGGGGCTGTTCAGCCTGGAGAAAAGGAGGCTGAGGGGAGACCTGATCGCTCTCTACAGCTACCTGAAAGGGGGTTGTAGTGAGGTGGGGGTCAGTCTCTTCTCCCAAGTAACAAGTGACAGGATGAGGGGAAATGGCCTCAAGTTGTGCCAGGGGAGGTTTTGGTTGGATATTAGGAAAAATTTCTTCACTGACAGGGTTGTCAAGCATTGGAACTGGCTGCCCAGGGAAGTGGTTGAGTCGCTATGCCTGGAGGTATTTAAAAGCCATGTAGACAAGGCACGTAGGGACATGGTTTAGTGGGATTTGGTAGTGTTAGGTTTTATGGTTGGACTCAGTGATCATAAGGGTCTTTTCCAACCTAAATGATTCTATACTATGACTCACCTTTTTCCTCCTTCCTACCCTTCTCAATCCTTACATCCATTCTGACTTTGGTAACAATTTAATTCATCCTATTTGAAAAACCTACACAGTATCACAGAGGTCATACTGCCAAGCTAATTTCATGCCCTCATTACTGTGATCTTTATTCTGCTTCACAGTACAGAAGCCCCCCCACCCCTCCATATCATGTTATCAGAAAACATCTCAAAACCCCAAATGCCAGGAAAGCTCCAAAGTTTTTCTTCCCATATGCCAAGCATGGGTTTTTTCCCCAAAAGTTCAGAGCTAAACAATAATAACTTCAATCTGTCTTGACTACTCTGAAAAGTTCATTATGAGAACCGTGTGTATGTGTTAGAGGGAGTAAACCAAAAAGAGAAGAGAAAATGTGCTTGACCAGACGAACAGCTCACCACAAAGTGGATGAGTCATTGTGTTGCAACGTGACATAAAAAACAGTTTCTGGATGAGCTGGGACTCAGGTTACATAGGCCAGTCACAAGTCTCTTGGTTGTGTGTAGATTTCTCTGTCTCTCTCCAAAAGCATATGCTTTTCTGGTGTAAAAAAGGGATACTTGTGCTTCCTCTGTTTGAGTCAGTGACTCACTCTGTCTTTTCACAACAAAGAAAACTGAAGTCATAGCAGAGCATGAAAGAAAGACGTGGTTCAGACTTCACTCTTGATTTTATGCTTGAACAATATTCCTGAGTATAAAGTATATCAGTCAGCCTCTTGTCAATATAATGCTGGGATAAGTGAAGGCACAATTGGGATTAACAAGGTCTATGGTTTTGCAAAGCATTTTCCTCCCCCCGCCCCCGCCAAATGAGGGTCAGTTTATATGTTAAATCCAGCCAATACGATGCAGGGCCCTTCAGCCAATTAACTAATTAGTGCACGGTTTCCCAGTTCCATCTGAAGCTCAGCTCAAGCTCCGCTTGCTTCGCTGCAGCAGGCACATTTCCCCCCAAGACAGTACGAAATGCCCATGGTTGTTACAGCACAGTGTGCATCTGGATGAATAGGCATCTATTTGTATTGACGCAGTTACAGAAGCACTTCGTAGCGTCTCTTGGGAAATCTTACTTGAAGCAAAACTCATTCAAATCAACTCAGAGGAAGGCATTGTCATGGCTATGGTGCTGTAAACAAAAGGCAATGTTTGTCACCTAAGACTAGAGTTAAAAGGAGATATCCTAGAGATGATGGCGTTGTGGAGAATAGCAGATTTGGTCTCTACTCTGTTGATAATAAAGAAAATAACAGGTACTGATAATAACCAGACAGAAGCAGCAGTAAGGGAAGAGGAATAACAGCAAGGGAAGAGGTTAGGAATATCAGCTGGAAATAATCAGCTGAAGAAAGAGAATATGAAACAGTGAAGGCAGAGAAGGAAATCTGGGACCACATAAAGGAGGTTTACACCGCAGTGGGCCATATGAATGGGATGCAGCAGGTGCTTGCTCAAGGTGCCTAAATTAGCTTGGGAACTGGAGTGGTGTAACAGGAGGCGTAGGTGTGGTGGGGATCTTGGGCACCTATTTGGGTAGCTGAAGCCCAGCCAACATATTGTTATTGCATTAAAAGTAGTTTAGCTATAAAGAGCCAAGCTGGAAAACTCACAGCTGCCTACTGAAAGGACACTGGTCCTTTCTAGGCTGGTGATCCTTGCGCTGACAACTGCTGCACTGCGGTGAATAATCAGAAACAGCTGTAAATGTCACATCCATCTCCATCAATATTTAGCTAGTCATCCAGCTCCCACCTGCTTTGGTGAGCAAGGCTGTTGGCAAACCACCAAGTCAGACGTTTCAGACATTCACGCACCGGTGTATGCTCTGGATGTCCTCATGGCCAGGAGTCCAGGCACACCATCCTTCTGAGGGCTGACCAAGAGTTTAGTATATCATTTTTAGGCTGAATGCTGGATTACTGGAAAGTACCCACCCCAAAGCTGACAAGTGCGCACCACTATGCAAAAAGCAGAGGTAAGGATGCAGGAGTAGGGTGGTCCATCTTGCGGTAGAGGAGAGCAAGTGGAGTTTGGGGAAAGCAGTGTGAGAAGACTGGTGCCTCTAGAGGAGCAGAGATAAAGGCTGAAACCTGTTCTCCATGCTGGACAGTAGTTGGGGAAACCCATGGTTATGGTTAGGGCAACAGGGAGTTTATACTCTCGGTAGCCTCAGCTGTTCAAGTCCTGGATATTTTAGGTTGTTTTCCCATAAAAGACTTCCACGCAATACTGAACAGGGCTAAGCTTTCAACTATTCATTAATGAAATGGAGATGGTCCAAGAAGGAGCAGAAATGATCTGGCAACTTGTTGGGTTGACGTGCAAAGAAAGACTTGAAAAGGCACGTGTCATTTGGCTCAGTTAAGTGGAGAGTAGAAGAAATAGGAGGAGAAGAGACAACCATAACTTAACAAAAGAATATGAACTGCAGGGCCAGGATTTCGTCCCTCAGGCTAGAGGGAACTGCAGTTTTCACTCAATCACTCTCACAAAGGCTAGTTTCAGAGCTGTGCCAAGGGAAGAGCAGAGTACAAAGCAAAGCAGGTTTAGATTCCAGCAAGCATCCTGGAGGGACACCAAGACCAAGGGACACAAGACATTAGTTCTTCTTGGTCATGGCTACCTTGGGACCACACTTCCTTTGGAGTCATACCTATCCCTCATGGGGTGTTATATCCCTCCTTATTACTTCTTGATTTGTGCCCTGGTGCACTGAGCTCTGGTCATTTAACTTTGTACAGCACTTTCAGTGCAGCTGAGACAGCAGTTCTGCAATGCAAATATCCTTCTGTGGCAGTTGCATTAGTTTGTGGGGGTCCTAGAATGAGGATTTTAAGACTCAACTGGACAAAACAGTAGGAGCTGTGGCTGAGGGATAATTCAGCTTCAGTAGCAAGATGCGATCACTGATCTACAGTTTGGGTTTTATCCCTAGTTTAATACACCTATGTCATTTATATTAAGTCATTCATCACTGCAGCAGTACGTATCTGCTCTTAACTGATGGTCCTGATTAACTGTAATGTACAATTTAATTTATTTCACTAAAGACAAGCAGTAACATTTGTCCCCTCCTTGAACCCTTACTGAAAGCAGAATCTTTAATATATACCCTTTTAATAAATTATGCACTGCATTGGATAAAATGTACAGTAATGTGTGTGTGCATATGGATGGACACATACACTGTGTTTTTTACTGAAAATAAGGAATATTTTTGTGTTTAGATGGACACATGTCTAGTGTGAATACTGTCCTTGGGTTCCCACCTGTTCCTTCTTAAGGTTTAAAAAAATGTAGGCATCACTTAGAGCTGTGGTTGTGCTAGGAGGTAGCTACTTGAAAGTCCTTCAGATTCAGAGTCATCATGTCCAAATTTGTCTTGGGATCTGGGTTTAACTCATTTTTTTATTGGTACCCAGGAGTCTGATTTCCATCACACTGGCAGGAGGAACATCAGAATCCCAAATGAATGACTGAGCGGTAAAATCATAAAATCAGATCAGGGCTTTTTAATGAGGACAAAGGAGAATAGAGAAGATGTCCCATCAGTGGCCATTGTGCTTTGAGCACATGTTTTCCTTCACCCTCACAGAGAATCCTCCAAGAAGACCCAGTGTATGTTTTCAGTTAAAGCTGAAAGAAGCTTTTTTTCCCTGAGAGAAGAGTCTGGCTATTTAAATACACCTCAGATTGTTGTAGAATGGCATTTCTGCTGAATTCACATAAGAGACCTGTGAGAGAGCTTGCTGCAGCAGCTGAGGGGAAAAATAACATCAACATGAATACACCATATAGTGCTTGTCAAGCTGAGTAGCCACATCTATTAACTTGAGTGGGCATTTGGAAAAGTGAGTACTAAAATAAGCAGAATGGTGAAAGTGTACCGATGCCTCACAAGCTGACAATTGCGAGAAGCCCTTTGGAACACCACAGTCATCAGCCCTGCTTTTCTCTGCCTTTTAATCCTCCCTGCTTTGGCTTCTTATTGTCCTCCTGGTTCAAGCTCCCAATGTATAACGGGCATTTTGAGGACCCCAGAATTGCTGTCATGCTCTACACAGGACCTCCCCTACTGTATTTGCAAAAGAAATGGATAAAAGTAGAGCAGCAATGGAGAAACATGATAACCTAAGCTAGTGAAAGCAAAATACAGCTGTGAGATGCCTTTAGGCTACTCCCTGTAATTCCATATGTTTTCGTATGGCACCATCATTGCGGCATCTGAAGACCTCATGGACCTCAATGGCTGGCTACAAAGGTCCTCCCTTCCTAGGCCAGAAGGGACTCCACTGATGGGGAAGGTCTACCCTGCTAAATAAAAGGGAACAAGCTTGAGCATTTAGCTACTCTCAGCCACAAGGACAAAATCTGGTCATTACCAGTTGGCCTGAGAACGCTGGACTGGTCCTTGGCTCTTTTTAATGAGGTGGCACAGCCATCAAAGAGAACTCAGGCCCAAAGGTATTATGTGTCCACACAACATCGAGGTGCAGAGATCCCCAAAGAATCCCCAGCAGTTCAGCTGGATACATGGCTGGAGACAGAGCACCCATATCAGCCAGCATGCAGAGAATCCTCAAGCTAATACAGGGTTTAATAACACAGGAGGAGCACCAGGCTGAGGTGATGGTTGCAGGACAGCCCTGAGCTAGTGTTTCTGAGCCACGGGGACACACTAGCCAGCTCAAGTATTCTTGCCCCACACTTAACTGAAGGGTGTCCACCGCTCTTCAAGCTGCACAAAGTAGAGAACTACTTAAGATGGTAGCTACCATAGACAGCTGTGCCACAGCTAAGCACATGAGCTTTCTTTTTGAATCAGAGAGAAACTGGTTGGTAGTTTTGTGATATGTTCCAGCTCATATTAGACATTGCTTTCAGAAGAGGGGAGCATGCTCTCCACAACCCCAGGGTATGCTCAAGGGTCCCATGGAGACTGTCCATCCACCACGATATCTGCTTTGCCACCTTCCAGGGCTGCCCAGAGCAGATACCTCCTTCCCTCACAGGATATTCCTCTACTGCCCTCACGAGAGCTGAAGAAGTCCCTCAACAGATCAGAGACAAGCCAAAACCAATCCATCATCCAGAAAATAACTGCAGCGAGTGTTGCAAGGCTCCTTGTATTAACTAACCCACTTCAAAACATGTTTCAGAAGCGATTTATCTTTTCCTCTTAACACTTTTAAGCCAGTTGTCATTATAATGAGCTACAAAAGCAGCTCCTAAAAAAAAGGAGGAAAAAAAAAAAAAAGAAAAGAAAAAAAGGAGTAGCTATATTCTCCACAGTGGAACAACAATGATTTAGATGTAGCCTGCTATGCTGCTGCTGGTTTCAGGGTATTTTTTCCTTTTTTTTTTTTTTCCTTCTTTTTTTTCTTTTTAACGTTTGTCTTCCTTTCACAGGGAAATTGATTGTTTGAAGGAACCAAGATTGATGCACCTAATATTTACAAACGGCACACACTTCTGGACACTCTATTTTCTGGTGTAACCTAATAAGAAATTGATTTGTTAGTTGCTGGGTCTTTGCCTTGTTCAACACATTTTAAAATATTTATATATGTATATTAGTATATTAGGCTAATAAGCCTTGAAAATGATGAACAGGCTGGTTAGAATTCTAATAAACTGAAATTTTGGTCATACAATATCCAGTAAAAACGATCAATCTAAAATTTTTGTGTCATTTACACACATATCTAGGAAATATTTCTTAGTTAAGGCTGGCTTTTCTGGAATAAGCAAGAATTTGATCACTTTCTTCTGTGATCATCTGTTGTCAGCTCTGTATCCCTCAGGCTTTTGTGTTACTCTTGTTTTGATTTATCATTTGATCTCTTTCATTTTGTCATCTTTGAACACGACTGAAATCCAGCAATGAGGATCATATGAAAAGAAATACATTTTTGCACACATTAAAAGCTGAAAGAATTTAATAAGATGCTTTCCTCTCTGTCTCTCAGAAGGGAGGATTCATCTGATTTATCTGGCTGTTCATGTGGGCCTCTGAAGTCCAGCACAGCCACACTCCTTATTGAGGCAGCAATGAAGACTGATGGGATTTGTAGCCCTAAAGTGGACAATCCTTGCAGAAATAAACTTCCAGAAGGATCAAGCTGGGGGAAGATGAAGCGGTGGCTACTTTTGAGACGCAATACTTGGCTTGATTGAATACAGAAGTGGGTGTTGGGATCCTGAAAGATGGAAAGAGGAATATATCCTAGATTTATCATGTGGCTTCATGTGGCCTGGCTTTGGTCTTGTGGTCTACACAGCAAGTCTCACAAGTATATGCTTTCCTAACCCACAAGCAGCACTTACCAGCCTATAAGACAGTGTCATGGGGTGGAGAAAGAGCCATTGCAAGTCGTGCGATAAGTTCCCAAAGGAAGCCAAGCCCACCAGCTGCAGTCTAGGATCCCAGCAGCATGAGTCCTCAGGCCAGCCTGTCACAAACCTGCCAACGTGCTGAACCCAGAGCACGAAGATGCTGTGGTCTCGCATGGCATGGGCACACCTCTGAGGGCTGAGAGCAGAAGCCGCTTGAATCTCATCAACAAAAGCTGTGATCTGATAAGGTTTCATAACAACATGGGATAATTCAGGTGGAGGGGACCTCAGGAGGTCTCTACTCCAACCTCCTGCTCAAACAAAGGTCAAAGATGAGACCTGGCCATGTTGTTGAGGGATTCGTCCAGCCAGGTCTTGAAAACCTCCAAGGATGGAGACATACAGCCTCACCAGGCCCCTATTTCAATGTTTGTATAGCTGCACAGTGAAGGGGCAGGGGAGGGGCAATCCTTATAACTAGTCAGGACTGCCACTATTTCAATTTCTGTCCATTTTCTCATGTACCCACGACATTTCTCCATGAAGAGCCTCACTCTGTCTTCTTCATGACCTCCCTGTAGGTACTGGGAGGTGGCAGTGAGATCCCCCTTGAACCCTTCTCTTCTCCAGGCGGAACAAGCCCAACGCCCTCAGCCTCTTTGACCAGGGCAAGTGCTTCAGCCCCCAATCCCACCATGGGACTCACTTCTGTTTTATCAGTGTCTTTCTTGCCCAAAGCTGGAGGCACTATTCTAGATTTGGTCTAACAAATTTCAAGTAAAAAGCGGGGATCATTTCCCGTGGCCTCCTGGCTATACTCATGTCAGTACAAACCAGTATCTTATCAACCTTAAGGCTGCTGGACTGATCATCTACCCCAGGTTCTTTTCAGAACGAATGGTAGATGATCACTAATGACCATCTACCTCAGGTTCTTTTCAGCAGAGCTACTGTGACAAAACATGCGAACATACAGCTCGTGGATTAACTTTTGTCCAGCACTTTGACAAATATGACCCATCATGTAAGCACTAAAAAAACTGGAGAAAGCACAGTTGCCATTTAAATTCCCCAGCTAATGCTGTACCTCCTTGCCCCCAGGACTGATGGGGTCCCCAAAAAGCCGCTGGGCTGCTTGGGTTTCCTAGGCTGGAGACTGCCTTACCTGAATCTGTCGTTTCTGCTTTTGTTCCCACCTTGTTTCTGTGATCACAGCGCTGCAGTGAGTAGCTGCTCACTCCTCAGCAGACTTCCTGACAGGTGATTCCTTTACAATAAAGATTTAGGATAAAACAAAAGTTGAGTTCCCAGTGACACCCTCCGTTTCTCCCTCCAGCATTTCAAGTCTAGGTTCATTATCACCTCTTTAACTGGGTAATTATAATGGAGCTGACAATCACTTGGTGCCATCCAAATGCATTTTTGATCTCACCTTTTTTTATGTGTGTGTGTATATATATATATATGTATAAAGCAGAACAATTAAACTTCCCCTCCTTTGTCACACCCTTTCCAAGAATACCAGAGAGCCCAAACTGGTTGTAAATGTGTGTAGAGCTAGGAATGACCCAGTCCTCAGCCATTACCTAACCCAAGCAGCATCATGGCCACTCAGATACAAATTTTCAAAGTTAGAAGGGGTAATGAGGGGACCCAAGTTGAACAGCACTTAAAAAATGAAGAAAAGGATGGTCAGCCTATCACCAAGACCAGCCCTAATACCGGACAAGCTACAGCTACTTCCAGTATTATTATGTTAAGAAGGGATGTGGTGGATTACTTCACCAGTGTCACCACGGGAGAAGGAAAAGCAGCAAGAGGAGGAAGCTCTTGCTAACAGACTCTTAGTCCCAGGAGTGAATAATATTAATAGGCTGCCTGCAATCTATTAGGAAAAGGAATTAATTAGTATCTTTAGATGAGTTTGTTTTGTGTTCATTTAATTATGCACACAGGAAAAAAAATACCATCTGCCCTTTTGAAAAAGAATAAAAATGTAATCACACAGGAGTAGATGCCCGAAGAAGGCAAGCGGAACTGCAACACACAGCAAAGCTGGTCGCAACAGAATCCTTAAGTGTTGCTCCGTTATCATGTAAGCACATTTTAAATGGCCAAACCTTCCCTCTGCATCCCCTGCGAGATAATATTTCAAGAGAACTTTTCCATGCTGCAGGAAGACTCTTATATCAATGCTAGAATATAGTCTGTTTTGGTACCAGTGCAGTCCATCTGGGACAAGCTCAAGCTTCTGTATCCCTCATAATCACAGAATCATTGATGTTGGAAGAGATCTCTAGAGAACGTCCAGTCCACCTGCCCTGTTCAGAGTAGGGTCAGCTACCACAGCCCAATGCCATGTCTGGGTGGTCTCTGAATATCTCCAAGTAGGGAGACACCACAACCTCTCCTGACAACTATTTCCAGTATTCAATTACTCTCACAGTAAAAAACTTGTCTTACGTTTAAACAATTCCTTGTCCCTTAGTTTGTGTCACTTGCCTCTTGTCCGGTCACTGGGCACCTCTGAGAGGAGCCTGGCTCCCTCTTCTTTATTACATATATATTTATACACGCTGCTAAGATCCACCTGAGCTTTTCTCCTCCAGGCTGAACAGTCCCAACTCTCTCAGCCTCTTATATGATGGATGCTGCAATCTCTTAACCAGGTATGTGGCTATTCAATTGCTTCCTGCAGTATGTCCATGTCTCTTGTACTGGAGAGCCTGTAACTGGACACAAGACCCCAGATGTGGCCTCACCAGTGTTGAGAAGAAGGGAAGGATCACCTCCATCAACCTACTGGCAATGTTCTTGCTAATGCAGTCCAGGATGCTGTTGGCCTTTTTTGCTGCAAGGACATATTGCTGGCTCATCTTCAGCTTGGTTTCCCCCAGGACCCCCAGGTCTTTCTCTGCAAGGCTGTTTTCCAGCCAGTCAGGCCCAAGAGTGCAGTGTTCCATATGGTTGTTCCTCCCCAGATACAAGACTTTACATTTACCTCTGTTGAACTTCATGGGGTTCCCCTCTGACCATTTCTCCAGGCTTTCAACATACCGCTGAAAGGCAACACAACCATTTGATGTATCGACCACTGCTCAAAGTTTTGTATCATCTGCAAAGTTGCTGAAAGTGTACTTGGTATTATCATCCAGGTCATTAATAATGACATTACTTTGTTGGTCTCAGTACCAACGTCTGGTGTTCACCACTTGTGACTGACCTCCAGCTGGACTTCATGCCACCAGTCGCAACCCTTTGAGTCCAGCAATTCAGCTAGTTTTCAATCCAACTCACTATCCACTTATCTAGTCTGTATTTCATCAGTTTAAAAATGAGGATGTTGTGGCAAACAGTGTCAAAAGCCTTGCTAAATTATAAATAAAAAATATTCACTGCTCTTCTCTCATCCACTGAGCTAGTCATTTCTTTGTACAAGCCTTTGGTCAGACACAATTTCTCCTTCATAAATCCATGCTGACTACTCCCAAGCACTTTCTTGTCTTTACACATTTGGAAATGGCTTCTAAAAGGACTTGCTTCATTGCCTTCCCACAGATCAAGGTGAGGCTGACCAATCTGTACTTCCCCTGATTCTCCTTCTTGAAAACAGGAATGACATTTGCTGCCTTCCAGTCCTTAGGACCCTCTCCCAGTCACCGCAGTCTTTCAAACATAATGAGCCAGCTGCCTCAGCAGCCTTTGTGCTCCCCATCAGGTCTCGTGTGTGTGTTCAATTTACATGTTCTGTAACATGGTACTTTTCCACTGAAGGTAAGTCTTCTCTGCTCCAGACTTTTCCACTGGTCTTAAGGGCCTGGCATTCCTGAGGGCTGTTTTTACCAGTAAAGACTGAGGCAAAGAAGGCACCAAGTACACTGGCTTCCTCCGTATCCTCCATCACCAGGTCCTCTGCCGCCTATAGCACTGGGCCCACATTTTCTCTAGCCTTCCTTTTGCTGCCAATGCACCTATAGAAACCCTTCCTCTTGCCCTTCACGTCCCTTGCTAGATACAGTTCCAGGTGGATTCTGAGTATGTAGGGGTGATGTTTGGAAAGCTAGACCATATCACTATATTTATCCCAGGTGACCTGATCTGACCCTGCTTCCACCTCTTACACACAACCTTTTTATATTTGAGTTTTATTGGGAGCCCCTCGTTCATCGATGAAGACTTTGTGCCATCTCCGCTTCTCATCTTGCATGTGTGAAGTCCCAGTCTGGTCCAGACTCCACTCTACTTGCAAAGCCCAACAAGCCTGGGCACTAAGGAGGAACGAATCTGCTCCCCAAAGGTATGGGCACAAATCATTTTCCCAGAGGAGCATCAGAAGAAAAGCTTTAAACTCCCATCTAGATCTCTGTGTATACAGCTACAGGCTACCCTTGACTTTGCAGAGGCTGCATTGTAATAACCGAGTCCTTTTTCTGTAACTGCTTCCATCCAGGCTCCCTGGACTCTTGCAATGCCAATAAAAGTTAATAAAAGCTTTAGAATATGTTCTTATGTTGAATACACATCCTTTCTCCTTATGGATCTTTTATGGGTAATAATGCATTATTGGAGATGTCAGATAGTTTGGTAGTAGGGATGAAACCACCTAGACATTTAATCACATCCAGTACATGATATTATACACTGTGCAGGTGATAAAATCCTTTCATGTAATATATTTTCCAAGAGTGGAGGGGGAAAATGGAATTGAATTTTTTTTATATTATTAATTGAACACAGTGGCCATATTTAAAAGGCAGAGTCTATTGAATGATGAGCTTGTGATGGGTTCACGGGAACCAGTAAATCAACATGGTCCCTGCGGCTTTCCTAGCCATATTAGCGCCACTTGATATTAAAAAGGAAGTATCTGTGATTGTTATGCAACTGTGGATCATGCGTGAAAAGGTGCCAGTGCTTTTTAGTAACACTATGCATTTTCTTAGACTTAGTCAGAGAAATCTAACAGTGGTATAGAAGAAGGATGTGAATTTTAATGCAACATCTCCTTCAGTTATTAGGAATTGGTGTCACAGCCTGATGGTAAAAGCTCTGATTCATGAGAATTGATCCGTTGGCACCAGACAGCCTGTTGCACAAATGTGACTGCATAGCACAAGGCACCATAGGACATATCAGTCTAGACAAGCAATTTTTTTCCAACCAGTGGTCAGTTCCAGTTGCTCCAGAAAAACAGGGAGGAAACCTAGGTGCAGTCACTAAATGGACTTTCTGCATCGAGACTCCATTTTCCCTATATTCAGTTCTGGTAGAGTGGGTTACAGCCTGCAGCAGTGGGCTTCAATCCTTCTGAAATCCAAGTTTGATTTATAAATAAGAAGTTTTTTGTCTAGAAAATTAACATCCGCACATCTTCAGCTCCATCTCCATTTCCCTTATTTAGCAAGGATCACTCTTTCTTGCAAGTCCCCGTTAAGGACAGAGTCATTTGCTGAATGAAACACACCATTTCAAATAGAGGACAATCCTCTCCCCAGACTGCTCCAAAGAAGGAGCATTACTCGTATCACACCAAACCTCCCATCTCATGGGATTTAGTTTGACTGGAGAACATGAAGTATTGTTGAACAATTCCTGTGCTAAAAAAATCCCAAGAGAAGACTCAGCTCAAGCTTTTCCCCATGCCATCATTGCTTCAAACTTTTCTTCCACGGGACTGTTCAGACCTCCATCCCTCCATGGGCACCTTTATGGCTCATGAACGAGATCTTCAACAGCCATGCTTAACCTGGTGAGGTGTAGGAATGCTGACACTGTTTTATTTGAGTCTACAGTAGAAAACCACTGGGCACGGAGATCCCTGTTTAGCTCCACTGGTATTTTAAATGGATTTTAGAATTAAGATACAGATACACAGAATTAGTTGGTATACATATTTAATGTGTATTATTTATAAAGAGGCACTTTCTTAAGGCTATATGAAGACATACAGAAGCATGTATCAATATATATGGGTTTAACAGAAAAGAGCTGGAAGGTTTGAACTGAAGTAATCCATGCTCCAAAAATGTCTATTTTAAACAATGAAACAACATCAGCAGCATTTGTCTTTGTTTTAGGATCATGCTGAGTGGCTTAACTGTGCCAGATGGTTTGTTCATGTCTTAGGAGTGAAAAGAAATGCCTGTGAGCTCACCCAAACTTGAATTTCCACATTGAGACACTTTTGACATGAAAATAATGAAGATGCTGAGATGAAAGTAACTTAAAGGACATTTATTCAATTTTGTACTAGATATCCGAAGAATATACCAGACAATGTGTCACAGGAGATAGCAGCAAGGAAAGGACTGAGAAGAAGGAAAATATATAATCTATACAGGTGCTGCAGGAACATATAGGGTAGGAGCAGGGTTATTTACCTCTGCATTGTGTGCTCGGAGACGAAGAAGCTCAGAGGCACAGCCCCAGCATCACACTTGCTGCTTTATCCTCTGCTCCTTGCTGTGCCCAGCTGCAGGGCTCAGCTCAGTATAAGTCCTCTGCAGGCACCCGAAGGAGAAAAGGGTATTTTATTTCAGACTAAGCTTTCTTTTAAAGAGCTAAGTGAAACTGAAAAATGTCCCTCCGTGGCAAATTCTCTAGATGTTTCTGTTTTCTGTTTTCCCCCACATGACAGAAGAAATGTGTGTTTTTCTTTTTACAGAATGGACGAGGGAGCGACAAAGAAATTCAATTTGGAAAGGTCAAAACACAACAGATGTCAAATGCTCTTTTTGACATTTTCAGCTGAAGAGAAATGTTTCGACACGCCTGAAATCAAAACCTTTCCATTTGGTTTGCTGAAAGGTTTTGTTTTGAGTCGTGTCAACATTCAACTTTGTTTTCTCACAGCAGCACGTGGTCTTATGGGAACTGTAGTTAAAACAGAAATACTCACATTTCCCCCACTCTCCTCAACCAGGCTTCCTGCTCATAATAATTACATGCTAATTACTAGGTAATGTAATGTCCATAACACACAACATTGCTCGGCTGGTGGGAAATCAGAACAGTTCCTTAGTGGAAACACAATCCTCTGAGGAGATTATTTTATTGGTGAAAATGGGGCTAAAACTACCAGTCCCATCAGGCCATACACCAGCAGGAAAATGCATTTTAATACTTTGTTAAGCTGTTTCCAAGAGAAGCGCATTCTGAGCAGTCCAAAAGAAAAATGTAGGTGTTTTACAAAACTCACAAAATGTTTCCTTAAAAATTTCTACATATATAGAAAAGTTTGGTGACTGGAAAGGTCTTGTTCATCTGTAATAAGAAATGATGGGCCCTGTCCTGATGAGCCACAGCCCTCACAAATGGCATGCAGAATAAAGCTTAGTGTCTACAGGAGAAGAAGTGTTTTACCACTGACAGAAAAAAAAAGAAAAAAAAGAAAAAAAAAAAGAAATAGAAAAGTTTAACATTGCCACATGATGAAACACATTATTTTACCAAACAGCCCTCCTACACAGAAAAAAAAAAAAAAAAAAAAAAACAACAAAAAAACCACACCATAAAACACAAAAGAGCTGATTCCATTCTGAATGACAATAATTATAATGTACATTTGTGCAGTGTCAGTCATCCTTAAAAAATCCCAGGTGCTTCATAAACTGTAAATAAAGAGATCCTTCAGCAGTTTTGGGGGTGGAAGGTAACAGCCAATCTGCATCAGCAATGATGCTCAGTGGATATTTTGGGATGGATTTTGCAGCTGAGAGAACAGGGGGGATTTTTATTTGCAAGTACAATTACTACCAAAGCTCTCAAACAGCAGGGACATGACCCGGGGATAAAACCCTTTAGTTAGGGTCTAGGGACCCCCAGCTTTGACACTGACCTACTTTGGAAACCTACCTTGGAAACATCTTCTAAGCTGCAGCATGACCTCGAAGACACCTGAGCTCCTGAGGTACATCCATCCATGATTTTAATGTTCCTGCACTTAATTCTGTGTCTTTTTGCATGTCTGGACGGCCCAGGTAGGGTGGTACGCAAAGGATAAACAAGAGATCGGTGACCAGGTATTCCTTATGCTGGTGTCTTTGGCACATTGCCCCGAGAACACTTTGCCCCATTAGCAGGACTCAGATGCCCATAAAATGCCCCTTGATTTTCAAACACCTCTTGGAGGCAGAGCTCCTATCCAAGGAACAAGAGAGTGATTCTCCTTGCAATGTGGAGTGATCCAAAACCCCATTTCCTCTCCTCTCCTCTCCTCGAGACGTTCATTCCCTGAATTAAGGTCTTTTGGGTGGAAGATGGTACCCATTCCTCCTGCATGGAAAGGTCAGGTCCTCTTGACCTCGAGGTCAAAAAGAAAATTAGTTAGAGGGAGCAGTACTCTAGAGGTTAGAGCCCTTTCTTAGGAGGGAGTTCTGGTCTCTGAGTTGATCCATGTGCTATTTTATTTTCTTTTTTTCCAATGAATGGGTAATAGAAAATACAGTTAGCATCGAGATTTTAGGTCCCAAGATTGGAAGCGATGGGGACGCTACAGTGCTTCTGGCCACTAAGCACCCAGGTGCCTCTGGACCCAGCATGAAGGATGCTCCTTCCAGGGAAATTAAGCAAGGCAAATGGTAAAGTGGCAGTTGAAGACAGGGTGAGGTCCCATGGGCACCTTGCTGCCAACAGGAGAATCTTGCTTTGGGAAAGCTCCCTTTTCCCTGCTCCCCCCTCATCATCTCTGCTCTTCTCACCTTTCCTCCCCTTTCCAAAACCCATGTGCTGTTAAACTAGTTCAATCCACCTGTGAAGCCATCAAAATAAGAGGCTGCATGAGCTAATGTGAAACATAGAGGAAATATAAAATCATATCCAGCACGGGGCTGCTGTAAAAGGAGGAGACAGTCATCATTTTGATTGGGTTGGTGTTGCCCAAAGGGCAGGTGAATATTTAACAAGGGGAGCCACAGAAAAAATAAGCAGAAAGGGAAAAGAAATGTCTAAAAGCTAGGGAAAAGGCAAGGCACTGGACACGTATGGAGTTTATTTATAGATTCATTAATGATATATGTAGAATAAATGGCTAACAGTAACAGAAGAGGACAGTTATGTGAGTGAGCGTGTGATGGTGTGAGCACACACACCTTCTAAGGTTCAGCTGCTAATTTATAATAGAATCCTTTCAGTCAGTAATTTTCTGTGTTGTTATGATCCTATAAATTACTCTTTTCTTGGAAAGAAAAGGACTGGAATGAGGCAGAAAGAGATGACACCTGCTGAAAAGATAAATACAAATATATTCCCTTTTCCTAACAGCTTTTATTTCACTTTAATAAGCAGAGGAATAAGATGCTGCAAAATTGTCCGTAATTACATGACTATTACAGTGCATCTTCCGTGAGCAAGCAGGGCAGCCATCGAGTCCCACGAGTCTCATCTAGTTTCACTAATACACTTTGTTGTCTGGATCCTGACACGATGAGAGAAACCCTGTTGGATGTCTTGATTACTGGGTATTAGGCATTCCACTCTGAACCATGTTGCCAATGGTGTAAAATCAGGGAATTTTCACTGAAACCACAGTAACGATAGTGGTTTGTGCTAAATTTGGAGCAGGCTTATCAAACCCACTTTCTCTCATCATGCCGCCTATGGGTTAGAGTGATTGAATGGCTTTTTTTTTTTAGGTTTTTGTATTAGTTGCATTATAGTATGGCCTTAGATTCCCATATTCACTCAGCACATTGTTATTAATGTTACTAACATTAAGCTTGCTTTCATATACACTAAATAAATATAGCTCTAATACACCAAATACCAGTATTTAATGTAGGTAAACACCACTTTTCCTCCCGTTCTTTCATTCTACTGAGTTTTGTGTGCCTGAAAGTACACTTGTAAGTGTGTACTTACAAGAATAATACTACCATTACAGCAGAAATTGCCTGGCCCAAATTTGTCAGTCAGGTCCTACCACTTAGCCATGATTTCCATGTCTCCATTTTGACACTCGGTCAACTATTAGTTATTGATTTGGGGTGCCTTGACTTTCAGAAAACTTGAATTGTTCATGTGCACTGAAAAACTGATTACAGCATAAGGGGTTAGAAAATACATATCTGAAAGCTAGAAACACCGAGGATGGTTTAAGATAGAGGGAAGGAAAGAGAAATACATCTCATGTATCACAGAACCCTTTCTACTGGATACATATCTCTAATTTTATGATAATGGACAAAGTCCAGACAAAACCACACATGTCCTCAGACTGCTGCCCACTCAGTATTTCCAGCAGTGGTACTTCTTTCAAAACCTGGAAATCCATGCAAAAAAAAAAAAAAAAAAAATCATACTGACTTTGGGGGGAATGGGGTGGCCTTCTTGATTATTGGGCTAAATCAAGGGATTGCTGAAGCTAGGAGCGTTTTTTTTCCTGGAGTCCGGGAAAGGTTTCTCCCCCTGACAACTCTTTCTAAGCAATTCTGTGCAGCAGTTGGAGCTGTCATCTTGTCATGCAGAAGGGTTGCGAGTACGAACCCATGCAGAACAGCACAAGGTGTCTGCTGGCAGAGTAGGGGCTTTACGAGTGTTTGCTAGCACAGACTTAAGCAGAGGTGAGGTAAAGTAATTTTATTCTTTCAGAGCCTTAGCTGTAACCATTTCAAGTGGACTGCTTCTTTTCCAAAACACAAAACCAATTTCCTTCCAGTGCCTTTTAGGATGATTCACCCTTTCTTCAATCTATTTATTCTTTTAGTTACTAAAAGATGTTAACTTTCAGCTGTTGTGCTTAGAGTTTTTGTTTTGTTTTGTTTTTATACAGAAATTCATCTCCTCTTGATGTTTTTGCTTGCTTTTAAAAGCTCATTAAAAATAACAAGGAACAAATTGTGTAGGAAAATGAACTGTTGATGAATCATCCTTTTTCTGTGACAATCTGAGAAGACCGAACCAAACTAAACCTTTTTAATTCACGAGTAAAGAACAGTCTCTCATTACTGCAACACCTTTGCAATGTATTATGGTCTGGGAGGTGATCATGTTTGTCAATAACAACATAGGAAGAGACCAAGCAATGGAGACATCCTGGCCCCTGTTGCTAGTATGGGGATGATATTACTTCCGAGGTGCTATAACGGATCCCAGGTAGATCTATACCTTGGCAACGGTGAGTGCAAGTCTAGCATAACTCAATGCAAAGCAATTTAATTTGCTGGTGGAGACAATAAGCATGCCAGAAGGTATTATTTTTCAGCTACCCTGATCTTGGCATCTGCAATAGAAGTATATTCATGTGAAGTTGGTTCTTGAGCTCCTGCTGCAGTTGTCTGGATAAAGGTGGCAGAAAAGGACCTAGGGCTCCTGGGGAACATCAAGTGGAACATGAGCCAACAACATGCCCTTGCAGTAAAGTTGGCAAATGGTATCCTGGCTGCATTAGACAAAGTATTGCCAGCAGGTCAAGCGATGTGATTCTTCTCCTCTACTCAGCACTGGTGAGGCCACACCTGGAGTACTGGGTCCAGTTCTGGGATCCCCAGTACAAGAGAGACATGGACATACTGGAGAGAGTCCAATGAAGGGCCTCAAAGGTGACAAAGGGACTGGACATCTCTCCTGTAAGGAAAGTCTGAGAGCTGGGACTGCCCTCTGAAGAAGAGAGGGCTCAGGGGGATCTTATCAATGTGTATAAATACCTGAAGGGAGGGTGCAAAGAGGACAGAGCCAGGCTCAGTTCAGTGGTGCCCAGTGACAGGACACGAGGCAATGGGCGCAAGTTGAAGCATAGGAGGTTCCCTCTTAAGATCAGGAAGCACTTTTTTAATGGGAGGGTGACTGAGCACTGGCACAGGTTGCCCAGAGGTGTTGTGGAGTCTCTGTCACTGGAAATATTCAAAAACCATTTTGGCATGGTCCTGGGCTAGCCTTGCTTGAGTAGCAGAGTTGGACGAGACGACTTCCAGACGTCCTTTTCAACCTCAACCATTCTGTGATTCTTTGATTCACTTCACCACATTCAGGCATCTAGAGTGACCTGAGGCACCTTAAAATATATCTGCATGGGGTGCCAGGTATCCTAATTACTTATCCAAGGGTGCTTGAGCTGTTCTCGAGTACTCTGCCTGGCCTCCAGCTGCTGGTCCACGATGGTGCAGGTGTTCCCTAGATCCTGTGACATCTGACAGCCCCATGTGGATGGATTAAACATCCTTGGGCAGCTCAGCTGGCACGCAGTGCCTGTGTGTGGGCAACTAAATCCAGCCCACAGTCATGCAGAGACATTTGCTTTGGAGACACCTAAATGCAAATGTGTGGCTGCAAGAAGTACCATGAGTGTGGCATTTTCTGTGACTTCATTACCTCCTGTAAGCACCCATGAAAGTAGTTTGTGAAGAGTTTGTCAAATGTCTCTTGGGATGCTCCAGAAGACAATCTCTGGACTCTTTTGGCCTTTTGGCCAGGACAGAGAACTTTGTCTTGATTGCAGCTTTGGGGCACCTCCTTGCAAGATATACACTTTAAACGTCTGAGAGACTAGTGCTTTGGAAGGACTCCTGGAAAGCTTGATGGGTGGTTGGAAAGTTTGTGGAGCTTCTTAAGAGAATGCAGCTGCAGCCACATAAAGCTTTACTGAAACCAGAGACACAGCCTCAAATGGAAAACAATTTAGTGCCATTACTGTCTTGTGTACATGATGATAATCTTTTGCGCTAAATATGATGTTAATATGGTGCAGCAAACCCTAGGCAAGATTATGTGACCAAATTATCACTATGACAAAACAAAACCTATCTCCAAAGACATATTAGACTGTTCACAGAGTTGGCCAACTAACAATAAAAAGCAGAGTCAGTAACAAATTCTTAGAAGGGAATGTACCTTGAAGGAGGTAATGAGCCAAGGACAGCAGTCACACCTTCTCTTTGCCTCTAGGAAGTCCTTTCTCTGCTTTCTAGAAAATACTAGTGTTGATCTCCAACACAGGATATTTTTTTCCTAGTTATTTTAAGCAAGGAAGCAGTTCATGATGTTGCCATCAGAATCTTTATCATGTTTATCTGAACAGTCCTCAGGGTATTTCCTGAGCCTTTGAGACTCTGCAGACTCATGCAGATGAGATTCACCATTTTCAAAGTGGATCATGTTATGTTACAAACATCAGAGCAATAGAACAGGCTAAACAGTTTCAAACCAAAGGAAGCAAACCTCTGCACATGTACAGTACTGAGTTAAATGACTCTCAAAGGTGTGGAGAGTGTTTGTTGTTTTGGATTGCAGGGAAAGGTATACAGCCTACCTTCCACCGAGAACATCACGTTCCTAATTTCAGCTAGTTCCTCTCTTTACATGACTTGCCTTTGTGATTGTAGACAAATTACTGAGAAGTTTTCTAAGAGAGATAGGTATAATTTAGGACTTCCCTCAAAACTTAATGTATATAAATATGCCTGTAGGGGAAGGCAATGAAACGACTGAAAAAACCAAACCCATCACAGTTACACTTTTATGGCCTGCAATACGTCTTCTTCCAGAGCCAGTTTGTACTAAGGAGGTAAAATCACATAACAAAAACATGAAGGTCCTAATGCAAAGTAATTGTAATGGACTTCAAATCAGATTCAAAGGCCCTTTGTGGGGCTTCATTCAGTCTTACGATCCTAGGAAGAGTTCAAGCCTGAAACAATGCAAAGGAAAATACATAGAAATTCTTGCGGGTTTTATATTTTTGTTTTTAAGAAGATTAATTTATACCCTTCCCTGACAGCCTGGCCCCCAGCTTCATCCAGCCTCAATGACCAAAACGAACTCCCTGCATCCCTGCGTCTCACCTTAGTGCCCTCACCTACCCAAAACTGGAGTCCTCTTCAGCCACACCAACACTTCCCCACTCACCCACCCCCAGCTGCAGGTCCCCACTGCATCCACGTGTCCTGGCATGGTCTGGATCCCACTGCGGGGCAAAGCGAGGTTGTAAACTATTCCTTTCCACTGGAGAAGGTGACCAGATTGGAAAGAGCCATGTGCTGGCACTTGCTTCACAGGACACAGCGGCTCACGTGTGATCTGAGGTCTGTGTGCCCGTTTGTGTCACTTAGGTAAACGTAAAGTTTGGCCGGAGGAAGGTGGCGTGAGTCAAGTTCATGGATCCCTAAACAGTCATTTAGGGATTTCAAGGCACCCTTTGAGTCTTGAAATGTAATGATAGAACCATAGAATCATTTAGGTTGGAAAAGACCTTCAAGATCATCGAGTCCAACCATTAACCATGCCCACTAAACCATGTCCTGATTTAAGGATGATCTAATGATCTAAGGCTTTCTCCGTCAAAATTATCAGGCACATTTGGGTCCTCTTCCTCCCTAGCGCCTACCTCAGTAGGAGCAAGCCGAAGTTAACCCCTTGGTTCACTAAGTACCAAGCCAGACTTGTCAATGAAATACCCATCCCATCAAATGTGTGTCACGTCCCCGGCTGTGCCCAGACTCTGCACAATTTTCCACTCTGAGTAGTCCACATCATATTAAAGCCTTGACAACAACTGTGCTTATAACAGAAGCTCTATCTTTTTCCTTCTCTCCTTTTTGCTCAGAAAGGAGGCTGCTCATTGAAAATGCCACAATATGAGAGAACACAAGGTGAAAAGAGTTATTTGGGAAGTATTTACTTTATTGGGCTTTATGATGGCGATCGCAAGACCGCTTCCAATGAGCTCCTGCGAGCCGTGCAAGCCTTGTACCCCGCACCGTGAAAAGGCAGCATGATGGAGAACTCCCATTATCGGGACTAGCGTCGGGAGCGGATTGCTTTTCACCATCCGCTCAATCCAGGTCCAGGCATTGCACTTCGAGCAGCTATTCCTCATGATATATTGGAGGGAATGACGACAAATGCAACAATGTCATCCTCTGACAGGGAGGACTGCCACGCATGCTGGGGCAAACGAAAATAGATGGGGTGTATGTACGTATTCAAACAATAAATGCTGTGGAAGTAAATCATCTCTTATTGCTTCATATATCTTCTCCGGAGCTGCTTCCTATTTCTTAACCAGCAAAGCCTCCCCAGTAATGTTGATTTTCTTTCTGCTATTCCAGATGTGTTAACATAATTTCTCCAGCTGAGGCTGAGACAAAAATGCTGAATATTCCTCCCTCCCCATGACACACCTCCACCACCTCCCTGTGTTTATTTCTCAAGATCTTTTTTCAGACTGTGAATATGACTTGGGGGGAGGCGGAGGGGGGTGGAGGAGAGAAAGGGACACTTTCCTGGCAATGGGAACTGGACAGAACCACATCTCATCTCTTCCCAGCCAAAGGCATTTTTCAGCAGTTTTCACTATTTGTTCTGACGTGTTGTTTCACAAGGGTGGAAGGCATTTTTCTTCATCCATTTGGTACATGTTGTCTTCCACCGTGGAGGAGGTTGCTACCACTGGTGTCACATTTTGTGTTTAACAGTACTGGGAACATCAAGCAAATATTCTGTCCCCATCATCCACAGTTGTTTGTAGTTTAATGCACTGCACAGTCACTGCATAATTAATAACAGCAATAATAATAATAATGCCTGACTTTCTATAGTGCTTTTATATGAGTGGATTGCCCTCGCACTTTTCAAAGAGATAACATGACCTTCACTTCATATGCAGGGAAACCGAGGCAGTAAACCACAATTTCTTGGTTGTACTATGGCAGAACTAAACTCCAGATCTTTGCAGATTTGTCCAGATTTATAATACACTAATTCCTATGGTGTCTTCTGGAGAAATATCTGTAACTGGGTGGTTTTGGCAGTGCCTTTGAGATATAAATATGCATTCCTCAGGAAAGCTGATACAATGTAAGTCAAGGTGTCAGTCTGTACTGGTTTAGGATATAAGGTAAAGGACAAGTAAAAAGGAGGGAAAATGTGAATATTTTTCTCACTGGGACATAGTCTGCCATTTATACAGGGCAGTGTACATTGGAGTAAGATGTATGTGCAGTTTTCTTTGGAGAGCATCTCTGTCCCACGCTTTGTACCTTGTCTAATCCTGCGGTATTTCATTCATTTGATCATGGCTCTCATTAAACTGGTAAAGTCGCCTGTTTTGAAAATTTCCCATTTAAAATTCTCTCATTTTAGGTTTTTCAGATTGATTAAGTATTGGTTGTTTTCAGTTATGCTACCTTACAGTCTCCTGATGGAGTGAGGAAGGAAAATCATGTCCTGACATGTCTTATGGTCCTAATTAGTCTTCTGCACTTCTGGTTTCTTTCATTTGCCCTAATATTAAGGATCTTTGCTTGGAAGCTGACAGATGAAGAACCTTATCTTATGTCCCATTTGCTAGGGTGCTTACATTTACTGCTTCAAATATTTAAGGCTATTATACAGCATGTGGTAAATATAATGTAACCAGCGGTATCCAAAAGGAAATTTGGTTTTAGTGTCCCACTTTGTCCAGATTGCAGCTGCAGGGGTTGGACTGAATAGTCCTCAGAAACTTCTTTACTCAGGTTGGAGGATATAGTTAGAGGTTTGATCAGGATGCATTAAGATTTGGGCATGTAAAACCACTGTATCTCAGACTCAAGCAGTGGCGGTTTGGGGAATCTTGCAAGTTACAATGCAGCACAAGTTAAGGACTCTCAAGGTGCCTTTATTAATCTGCAAAGGCCATTTTGAAGCTTTGGCTTGATTATTTTCCTTGCTGTCTCTTACCTCCATGTCAACCCTTTAGGAGGACTTGCAAGACCAGCTCTTAGAAAAGAACTCCCTCTGACTTTGTTTCCACCCTATGACAGATCCCACTTTGCCTCCCCCAGCTGGAGAACTGTCTTCTTAGATGGGCAGCGGTGCCGCAGTGGGATGTTTGTGGTGACAAAGGGACATAGTTCAGTGAGGAACACTAGGGAATGGATTGGGAGGAGGATTTTGGGGAGATGGGGAAGAAGAGGTATAGAGGAGGGCTCAGCCAAGGCAGGAGCCCAGAGCTATAATGATCAACGAAGACTTTAGGACATAAATTGTTCACAGTGGTGAGGCAAAAAACGGTTGCTTCCCAGTTTCATATGGGGAGGGATCAAGTGAGAAGGTCATTTAGGTCTTAACTGTCACTTTCCCAGGGCAATAAGTGATTTAGAGCTGTCCCTTCTCCAATTCCCCATCCCTTTTCTTATCTTTGGACTGCTGACATTTGTTTCCAGCCCTGTACAAACCACTCGTGCCTAAATTTCATGCCTTAGGTGACAAATGGCCAAGTTAGTCCTCACAAATGCTGTGGCATCTCACAGCAAAATTCGAATGAACTACTGAGATTGCTCCTTCAGAGGCTGGCAGAGCCCAGCTCCCTGCGTAGGAAGAAGTAGACACAACATAAGAGCTTGTTGCTTATGTATTGTAGGTAGTATGGATACGGCCCAGTAGGTTTCACAGAGATTGTAGGAACATTGAAGAATACAAGGCCAGACAGAGATCTCTGTGGGACTCCCTTGGAAGTGCTCTTGCCTGAAGACAAATTCTTGTTTCTTTTTCACCCACTGAGATCAGACAGCTGCTTCCCTGCCTCTTTAACATGCCAGTCTGGTTTTGCACCCTTCTAACTTCTTAATCAAAATATGGTTCTTTACCTTGTAGACTCTGGATCTATTGTATCACCATGGTTAACAATAGCAACCTGGTTTAGAAAAAACATTAAAGAAGGACATTTAATCAGTTTGTTGAGATCTAGTAGCTGGGAACAGCAACACGTTTGCACTTTAGCCAGCACATTGCACCAATTGTGAAAAAGCAACAAATTATTTTCTTTTTTTTAACCACCTGCCCATAATCTGATTAGTATTGCTACATGCAATAATCACTGAAAAAACCCCATCCATGGCACAGATATTTTAGTAGGGTACAGGAAGAAGGAAGAGGAAAGAAGAGAGAAAAGCAGGGAGGGGATAAGAGAAGGATTAAACAAGTCATCTTAGTGCTTAAGTAGCTGGATGCCCTTTCACTACTATACTAGGGGCTCCTGCCAACCTCCCTCTACCACTTTCGGATGATGCTGACTGTCTGTCCCACCCTTTGCTGATGGTCACTGCCTCCAGCTGAGCTGGCACAATCAAACACCTGCCCCACCTCAGCTGCTCCATTTTATGCATTGCCTCAAACTTAGGACACCAGACGATGAACAAGCACTGCTGGGCCATAAGCATATGTTTCCTCGAGCTGTCCCTCCTACGGGAGCATGACCTGTGCTGAGAAGGAGACAGCAAGCATCTGGGAGGAGCTGATGGTGTCATGGCTCTTTGCTTAGTGAGCATCAGTCAAATATCCAAGATAATCAATGATGAGAAACAATGAGGCCCCAAAGTTACCCATTGCTCTGGACATTCAGCTGGCTGATGCATTTGTACCTCCTTGTGACAGGTCAGTATTTTCCTGTCCTTCCCTTGGCAATCCAGCGCTGGCTCTGGTCTCCCAGTATACTTGTAGGCACAGACTCACCTGGAGGTCATAGACATCACAGGTGCCTAAGGCTGCTGGGGATGGTTTTGACATGGAAGGTATTGTCATTGCTTAAATACATTTGTTACTGCTCTTATGCACAACTTCTTTAACATTTTAATTCGCTAGACTGTCATTTTTGCCCCTTCACTGAGACTTTGCACACTCTAGTTCTCCGGAGACAGACTTTGGTTAAACCGATATCTTCAGCTCAGACGTCTCTGTAGCATGCCTATTGCTCGATCAGGCTGCAAACAATATGTTAATTGTTTTGGTTCTTTACCATCTTTCAGACTGTGGGGGCCGTACCTGTCAGGAGCCCTGTCTGCCCAGAGTGACTCTGTACAGCAAGATATTTGATATGCCATAATTTCACAGTTCCTCAGAATTCATAAATTGTGCAAAGACAAATTTCTCCCATCTCATCATAAAAACAATTCAGTTTAAATCTGACTGGATGGGTTTAGAGTAGATGGATTAGGTCCTGCAGTGAAACTGGACAGAAAGACAACCCAGTTACCAGCTTAACTGCCTTTCTGTTCTAAATAAAACCACAAATACACCCATACAAAGTAGGAGAGGCATTATCAGAAATCTTATATTTTTATGGATGGGAATGAATTTTTATGGTGCTGATAATGCAGATAGAACACACAATTGGTCTAGTCAAAATGAAAGATGAATACAAATTGCAAATCAGCTCCTGAGCTATAAAAATTGGTGTAACCTTCTCAGCAATAACTGATTGTTTAGGAGGCTCAAATAGAGTCACAGTGATGTTTCTTCCAGCCTTATTAAGCATCATAGTTGTCATATTAAACCAATGATGTATGAGTATTTGCTTATTGTAATGAATTCTGGAGACAGTAGCTGGAGCAGCGATACAAAAGAAAGTCAGGCTGAAGATTTTGGATATTTTTTTTCTCGCTCCCTGAGGGAAATATTTCTCTCTTTTATTTCTCTAACATCAAAGACTGCCTCAATCCTGATACGGGCAGAACTTCTCCTGAAGCTAAATATCTGGGATCTAATGTCCCTCCCCCCTCAATGGGCTGTAAATATAACTCTGGATGTAACTGATGTTCTTCTGTATTTTCGCTTCCCTGGGAGCCGTGGAAAATTATTACTACTTTGTATATGGTAGGCTAAGGATCCCAGATTCCTTTCCAAGCTTTAGCAAAACTCTCTTGGGAAATAAGTTTGGCGGTGTTAGGAGCCGTGTTATTTGGAGGTCAGATTCTTGCAGACATATGAGCTTTGGAGGACTTTAGAGTGATGGGTAAAAGAGTGGCACTCAAGACCCAACTAAGGGAGGTTCAAAGGGAGAAACAAGAGGTGCTGTTGAGGAAAGCTGGAGAAAACTTGAGGGAGGAGGGGCAGACAGCTGATATTTTATTATCTAATATGCATGCTACACGTATGTCTTGTCTGCTTTGGAGCAACTCCGCTACAGGGTAGTAACATACTATGAAGGTGCGTTGGTTTTCTCACAGGCAAATTACAGACCACATACATCCCACTGACGATCACTATCATTACTTACCCCTGGAAATGCTCCCATTGGCCCAATCATCTTTCTCGAAGGGTGAAATCAAAACCAGACACAGGATAACACCTGGGACAGACAGGAGAATGACTTCCATGGTCTTGCAGGCTATCCTCCAGCTGACACAACCATACTGTTTGAAACAGCATGATCATATATATGCTCAGCTTTTTCACCCTATATTGTATAACTGTTTGCTTGTTCTGCTTTGTGAAGGAAGTTGAAGTCAAATTGAATTAGCAGCATTTCCTTGTTTCTCCCCCTTTTTGTCTTTAACAGCCAGGCATTTTTCATTCTTCTCTAGTCTTCCAGATTTGTACCATTACAGGAGATATTTCAGCCCCATCTCGTGCTCAAGACAAATCCCCTTTGCCTCAAAATGTATTCCACCTGCATAGGGGAAGAAAAGAGGAGCTAATTCAAGTTGTATTCACAAACATAATCTGGCCTTCCTTGTCCAGTTCTTGCCTTGGCAACTAAAACCATTTTTACAGAGCTGTCATATGTCATTATTAGAAGAGTTGCAGCCATGAGCTGAATTAAAGCTTTGCAAAGCTGGTACGTTTCTTCCGTATATTTTGCAGATGGGATCTCTGTCCTCAGGGAGAAAAGTGATTGCCAGGATTACATAGGCTTCATCTATACCGTGTTTGGGATTTGTCCAAGAAACAGACCGTGGTCCCTGGGCCATGTGGTGGAAGCTGTTTTATATCTATACTGTTCAAGTATCAGCAGTCTTTGGAGCGCAAGGTGTGTCCATGCAAGAGACTTTCAGAGTTCTTCCTGCTGTTTTTCATGCCTAGAGAACACGCAGCTGCTCCCAACCCACTGGGAAAAGCTTGAGGATTGCTGGAATAACCTCAGAAGACAAAAATGGCCTAAGCAAGCAACAACTTGTGCAACTTGAGTGCGCGCTGTACGTAAAATGTGTATCCCAACATGAACTTTTTTGTGGTCTGTGTCATTCGTTTTCAACCAGGAAAGGCATAATTTCACACTGGAGCCAACACTGGGTTGAGCTAACATATACGCAGTTATAGTCATCATACTAAATAAGGCAGCATTCATGCTGGATTAAATATGATAATAAATCTAACTTGAGGGGAGAAGGGAGAAGTGGTACACTTTTCCCTTCTCAAATGTTTCCAGATCCTACAGGTTTTTAGAGGTCTCTGGAGAAGTGAAACTTGTCACAGTATAATAGTGGCCTGCTGTTAGATAAATGCCAAGACAGGCACTGCCAGGCTGTCAGGCAGTTATTAATGGAGGTTTACGAGTTGCTCTCTGAAGTCATTTTCAGTTAAGTACTAATGTGCATCTTGCCTTGACAGCCCCCATACACTTAAACACGACTGGAGAAAAATGGGCTCCGTTTTGTTTATCATTCATTTCAGCTTTGCTCGGCGTAGGCTTTTCAGGTATCGTAACAGACTTCATGAGCGGTTGCTATATATCGCTGGCTCAAAATGGGAGGCACATGGCAGTGCTTTTTATCAGCGTGCATTACAAAGCAGGGTTTGCTGTGTTTTACTGTTGCAGTGATTGTTCACAGAATGAAAAAGATATGATCCTCTTTGCCTACTTCTTAGCCACCTAACAAAGCAGTATATTTTCCATGCAACTTGTTATAAAGCAGGTTAAAGATAACATGAGCTTGCACCTGAGTTTCAGACCCCATGCCTGAGATTATCTCAGAGGTGTTTTCCGTGAGTCATAGCACTGACAAGATTAAAAGCATAAAAACATCAGTCAGTCCCTGGAATAAAATTTGTGCCCCAAAATTATGTGATTTAAAAATAACAATTTGCAAGATTTTTTTCCTTTCTCTTTGCAGCAAGATACCCTAGGTTCCCATTTTCCAGCTTTTTCCTGTAACAAGAAGGAAGGCAAGGAAGACAGCAAAGAGAGGAAGAGAAGGCCACAAGGCAACTCTGATATGATTGCAGCAATTGGAGGCTTACAAAAAAACCCCCTCACCAAATACTACGATAGAGCAATATACCCCTGGGATTTGACGACATTATGTCAGACATGCAGAACAGAGCGTTTTTGCTGTCATCCTCCCTGGTAATTATTGATTTAAAAAGCAAGTTGAATCTTTGTGAGGGACCAGATACATGCAAGTTGGATTATCTGGACAGTTAACAGAGGTGTTACATTAAAACCGCAGTCACCATCTGCTCCCTTGGAGTCACCAGAGGGAAGGGCAGCCTCTGAGGAGCACAGTTTAATCCCCTGAAAACCAAATCAAGCCCAAGGGACTGTGTTTCTCTCCGGTCATTTCAGAGTAGGGGTTTCAAACCCTTCTTCAATTTTCAGACCCTATAGATACTTTACATTGGAGAGGAAGACCCTGAGGAGAAAATTTCCATCTATTGACTATAGGCTAGCTCTTCTTAGTTATCTTTCAGGTTCACTGGAGAGTCTTAGAGGTGACAAGCTCCTGCTCGATGGAGTGCCTAGGATAATTAGCCATGCCTCTTTTAAATGCTGCAGGGTTATCTGGGATGAATCCAGAGCTGATTGCTCCCAAAAGGATGCTCCCTCTGACTAGTAGGTCATTTTAAACCATGGCTTTATACTACCGGTTTTGTCTCTTATTAGTTTGAATTTCTATTGTGTGCCATCAAACTGGATTGAGATCGGTCTGAAAATGACTAATCGATGTTAATACTGGTTTTGCTAGATTCACCTCTGACCAATCACATTCCCACTGGAACGAACATCCTTCATTATTAAAATGAAGGAAGTCTTTTTACAAAGCTAAATGTCAGTAGCAGATTGTCATTCATAAGTGTCACAGCCTCTCTCTTCTGGCAGAACAGGACGTCCATGAGATATAAAAACTCTTATCCTCGGAAAGGTGTCAACAAACTCTTCTAGCAATAGGTCTCTCATAACCTAAAATATCCAAGTGATATCTTTATATATACTTCAGAGTATTTTGGGTTATCTTACATCCTTGATTATGATTCACTTCATTGCCATTACCAGCACTATTTAGTAACTATAGCCTCCATTGGAGCTCACGAATGTCGTTTTTTGAGGGTGCAATTCATCCTTAAGTAAAGAGCTAAAAGAAGTCAAGTGCATCTTGGCCTGGAAATGCTTATTCTTCTCCATTAGCCATCTACAGTTAATCAGCTCTCATCTTGTATATCCAACCATGGAATGGAACGTCCTGTATGATAGACACACATGAAAACACCAGTGTACTTGACCTGATACACAAAGGGTTGTTTAAGAAAAAGATAACTTCCAGGGAGGCCTTATATAACAAAGTTTACACATTTTTGGGTGCTCTTCAATGCCAATACTTCTTCTCACACTCTACGGAGCCAGGAAGCCTGGAGCCAAGGAGAAGTTTCTAGGCTGGACTGTGAATGCTTGAGATGACGATGCCATTGACTGAGAGGTATAGATGAGTTGCAACCAAGGGATGTTCACATCTCGATGGTGAGAGGAGAGGTCCGTCAGAAGTAGCTGTCTTGGAATTCATCTAGAAGACAAAATGAGGATGCAGACGGCCAGCAGAAGTTCCTCAGTTGCAGTGAAATAGGCCAGATGATTGCTAAAATTGGAAAAAATTCTTTTCACCCACTTGCGTCTGGAGGAAATAGACCAGCAGGGCTTTCTTTTTTGTATGATCTTACAACTTAAAAGTTTACCCAGTTAAGAGAAGAGAAGAGAAGAGAAGAGAAGAGAAGAGAAGAGAAGAGAAGAGAAGAGAAGAGAAGAGAAGGAAAAAAATTAAGACAAAAAAAGAAAAAAAAAGGAAGGAAAAAAAGAAAAAGAAAATAAAAGATTCAGTTCTATTCATAACCATGAAAAAAATCTTAATAACATTGACCCCTAAGAGGCTGGCCTTGAAGGAAATCTCTTCAATGATGGTGAGACATTTCCCTGATCAATGCCCGAGTGACATCTGAAGTGCTCCGTGCAAGGCTCTCCTGTGACAATGGACTGAGAATAGCAATGGTCTGGAGGCCAGGGACAGCATTTCCACCCTCAAACCTTGTTGAATTCAGCTCCTCTAAATACAGCAGGCCCATGGAGGGGAAAAAAGGCAAGGATTTCAGTCATGTGATTTTCTTTTACAAACCAGGGCTAAAAAGGTACTAGGACCTGCCAAGAAAAGGAGTTGTAGGACCTGGCAAGGAAAGAAGTTGTAAGACCTGACAGCTTAACTCTTGCCATAGCTAGAAACCCAACAAAATTTTACAAACCCTCTATTTTTGTTATTTAAATGCAATTTTTCATACACAATCAGTATAAAAAGGCTTGTAGACTCTAACGTGCCTTATTCTTGTTTTGCTACCTTGGCAACAAGGTGAAAGCATGCTCCAAAGTTCTCCGAAGCTAACAAAATCTTTTTTCACTCACAAGGTCCCAAACAGCCTTTTAATTCCTCTTGAACAGGATCTGGCCTGCCTGAAATAAAAGTTCGGGGATTGCGAAACTTGGTTTAGGCTCTCTAGAACAGATAAAATATGCATGCTGATTTTTTTATGAGAATACTATAAGAAGTATTACATCTGTCCATTTTATATTGCTTTTATGACATTTCTCCCCCTTTCTCTCTCTTCCCCCCTTGTCTGAAACAAAAGCACCAATGAAAGACTCATAGCATAGAGGAGCCAGGCAGCAGATAGGAAGGAGCCAGCTCTCTTCAGTTCAGTATTGTAATGGTCTGGACATATTTGGTTGAGTTTTGGTCCCTGGACTGTTCAGGATCACTTCACCTAAGAAATGTTATGAGTTCCTCTCTAGCCTGCCAATAAGACCATTCAGAGGTGACTTAAATAAAAACTAATTTTAAAAAAGCAAAGGAGAAAAAAAGTAATCAGGAGATAGAGTAATTTGCCTTTTTTTCTTCTTCTTCTAGGTGATATCTGCAAACCTTTTGTTATTATATATATTTTAGCATAAGAGTGAGATTTCTCTACTGACCTTTATATTTGCTGTTGTGTTGATTCTTATACATGGGCTTGGGTGTGTATGAACAGGTTTCTCTTCAGCAGTGCCATTCATTTTGTTTTTAAGTGTTAGCCGCTCTTTATTTGGAAGAAAAAAAATCTTTAGATGGACAAGAGAAATTTTCTAGATTGGAGAAGTATATACTTTGACATGTACTCACACTCTCAAGACACACATGCCTCTAGCTGAAGCAGCTGTGACACCCAGTTTGGATTGCACTACCTCCCAGTTTTCAGTGTATTCAATTGCTTTCAGAGTTTACAGTGTAGAGATTAAAATGTTAGGGAGAAGTGGCTTTGTAAAAGCAAAAGCACTGCAACCAGCCACATTTCTCTTGCTCTGGGGCAGGCTGGGGGATGAAGAGGAAGGCAAGGAAAAGCCAGCTGGCTCTGCAGCCCTGGCAATGGGGGGAATTACACTGTTTGACTTTTAGGCAGCCAAAGTATTCATTTTTTTTCATCTGTTTCCCAGAAGCATGAAGCTTTCCATGGCAGACGAGAGAAAAGCACTTTTCTAGCTAGTTTAATCCAAGCATGACACCTGGAACCTTCTCCGAACAGCCCGTATTACACCACAATTCCTACTGAAGGCTTATTCTGAAACCCTTCACTTTCCATTTTTGTGTCCCATCTACTACAGCACAATATGCTTTCATATCTGAGGCTCAGCAGTCTAAGTGTACATTCATCTCTGAGATCAGCACAGTCCGGCAGGATTATAAAATCTGTAGAAATTCTTTTGCGGTTACTTGCATTTGAAAAGTACACGTGAACCGTATTGGTTATCCAAGGCAATCCCAGTGCATGCTTAGTATGTGCTGTAATTATGAACAGAAGTCCAGCACTGAAGTCCAGTAATGTTTCTTTATCATCTTCCAAAATCTGCTCCCTTTTCTTGTACTCGTTTGCTGAGCGGGTTTGCTGGTGTGAAGGGGAAGCTCCCAGATAACAGCAGCTGACTTTCCTCCAATGAAGCCTGTAGCTCACACAGCTCAGCGTTTGAGAAGAGGCAGGTGGAGGTTGTGTTTTGATTTACAAACTCTTGGACGCAGCATTTTATTTAATAGTTTAATAATTAATCAGGGAGGGAAGAAAGAAGGCATTTGTAAAGGGCTGATAGGAAACTGATGGCTGGGAGAGCACACCGCTGCTCAGGGAGAAATAAGGACTGCATCAGATCGGGCTGAGAAAAATAATCCTGTGAATATTTAGAGGATGAAAGTATTCAGTCTGACTTAGAAAAGGGCTCCGGCTTTTTACCTTTGCAAGCAGGAGTGGCTGAAAACATCTCTGGCTTTGTGGGGTGAAAAGAGGAGGACGTTTGGTTCTTCAGTGCCCTCTCTGCTAGTGATGGAGGGGAGGCACGGCCAGGAGGTTCCTCTCCCATGAATTTCTCACCCTCTTTTCTGTGCTTGGTGCCCTGATAGACTGCTCTTTCCCGGGGATCCCATAAAGCGGGTTGCTTTAGAAGGGAAGGAAGACATATTCTGTGTCTTCAGGAAAAGGACTATTATACTGCCTGTTTGTGTAGAAATCACAAACAAGCCTCTCTAAACTAAACCTCTGTTATCTAACCCAGCACGCTTTGGGGAAGATATTATTAATTAATTTAACTTTAAAAAAAATTACCAAGGAACACAAAGGAAATGATTTTATAATGTGCTCTAGCTTCTCCTTTCCCCAGAGAAAATGTGTTTATCTGACTCATCTGAGCATCTTCAGCTGCATCGTGGGCTGAAAAACAACTAAACTTGACTACGGTTATATAAATTTATTTCTTTATTTTGCAGGTTTGCTTCCAGTTGCATTTTGGGGGGTTAAACAGCAGCCAATGAATAGAGCATGAGAAGCAGTTTTCTGGCTTCATCCTCATTTGAATAAGACACCCAGCAGTCCACAGAAAAAAAAAATGCACCAAACTGTTAATTGATTTTTAAAGGAGAATTATGATGCTTTTAACAAGCCACTTGTCTTGCTAAGCATTGTTAGGGTAGTAGTGTACGTTCCACTGAAATGGCTGTTCCACAATGTGAGTCCCTAATTGCTTATAAAGCACACTGTTTATTGAGTATTAGCTCTAGCATAGTTGTTTATTACAAGAGTGCATTGCTTAATGCTTGTAAAAAGCCGTCTAACTTAAATATGCTCTGCCTTGTCTCTTACCCTCCGATGCTCTCGTGAACACATGCTCTCCATCGCTAAGTTTGCAGCGGGAAGAGAGGAAAAGTATTAGCAGCGCTGTGCAGAGCTGGAGGAGGTTGCCTGGTAACTGTGAAGAAAGGAGCCTGACTCGGGAGTGTATCGACTATATATTATCTCCTGCGCTCTGCCTACAATTAATAGGTCAGTGACCCAATGAAACATTTCGGATGAAGTCAAACTATTAGCTGGACAAATGTGTCTCAAGTACTGCTGTACGCTGGTTCCATATGATTACGATACATTATGTGCTGGCAAAGTAAGCATGAATCATTAATACACTCAGCTGAGCCCGCTGTGTCCTGCAGCAAAACAGCCTCCCGGTCCTGAGTGATGCACTGCGTTGTCTTCATAAGACGTGAAGCCTTCAGTTAGTGTGATCTACAGGGCGGTTAGTTTGCAGCGGGGATGCATTCGCCTTTCTCTTTTGTGGGCATTTGTCATTCCTCTTAGTAGGATGGGTAGTATTTTCAGGGGGACGGAAGGAAACGCTGGGAGAGAGAAGACAAGGGGACAGATATACTGATACTCGTTTGGTTATAGCTCCTTTTTTAAGACTAGGAATGACTTCTTTAATTTGCTACTCTTGTGAGGAGTGAGTAGGTAGATTTACCATCCCTTAGACTCCCCCATACAAGTGAAGCAGGCAGGTAGGAGGAAGACCAAGTGTGACACTCAGCTTCTGATTTCTTCTTTCCCATAAAGTTAGAAAACTTTTTTTTTTCTTGTCAAAAAAACTGCCTGAACTGTAGGAATAGCTGAAGAAGTGTTTTCTGGGTTTGACTGAGGTTGGTAAGCAGTGGTGTGGGATTTGCAGAGTGAACAAGTCTTGCAATCCTATCTTACTGCACCACTAGGTTGTTCCTGAACTCCGGAATCAACTGGCGTTGTGTTTGTGGAGTTCCCTACCAATGTCCATGCCCCACAGCTCTTCACAAAGGGATGTGATCAGTCCCTGGTTATATCGGATAAAGAGTGTCTTGGAGCACTTGACAAAAGAATATACAGTCAAGACAAATCCTTTCCTATGGTGCTCTTGGTGGAACTGAAAACTGCTCGAGTGAAATGGAATTGATTTGCCAGTGCACAATCACGCTCAGTATTTTCCTACAGGAAAAAATAACAGCCACAGAAAAGGAATATCTTCATTTTAAAACCTGGCTTGCTCTAAAATCAAACAGAAATGCTTCTAACCTAGCAGCGACTTGAACTCAGGAGTTTGGCATATGACTTTTGCATCTTAGCATCTAACTGTATGCTTCTTGGAAATACGGTTTCTCAATTCTTCTGTCCAATGAAGCTATTATACTACTTTGTTGGGGAAAAAAGAATAATGTGAGACTGGTATATCAAATTCAGATTGAGAGGCAGGAAAGTGTGGTTTGCAGTAGAGATTTCTGCTGTTTGAGATCAGATCTTTGTTGATGAGCTGGGTGAATTCTTAATGTATCCTCTATCTTGTTGACCTATTCTAATGCAAGATTTCTCTCTATGCTTAATCTCTCAGGCACTCTAGTGAGCAACAGAAAACAATGTCATGTTCCTTCACAGTAGTCTCAAGGGCTTTGTGAATCCTCCAAAAGACCTTTAAAATTAGAAATTACCAGCAAACTTTGTACCACCAAAGACGTGTAACAGTCAATGTCCCAACTGTCTGAAATTAAATGCTGCTGCCCCACTTAATGCCACGGTTTGGAGAAGCTGATTTCTAAGGGAGCTCAGGAAGCTGCAGCAACTTACTTCTAAGTGAAAGTCGCTTTGATAGAGACCATTTGAGATTTCAAATGGCCTTAAATGGAAAAATCCAAATCCACAGTAAAACTAAATGGGAAATTCTCTGGAGATGATGTGTTTCAATGAGCTTCACTCAATAAGCTTATTAAGAAAAATGTCAGCAAATACGACACTGAAAAATCCTCAGTGAATTTCTGCTAGTATCAAAAATTCTACAGTCCAAGTCTACACTGCTCTATATTTGTATCAACTGGTTAATTAAATTACACAGTGTTAGTTTAATTCACTGGGAAAAGTTTTTCCTTTGGTACCAATCTTTGAATTAAATGCTATGACTGTACCATAGAAAAAGCAAGATTGCATCATTTATAAATATACATATAGATATATATTTACCTTTAGGTATATATAATTTTTTACACTGTTATCACTGTGCTAGCTCAATAAGCTTGTGCTAAACTACATCTTATCTTGCAGATAGATACCATTTCTTGATGACGAAATATTGGCAATGTAAGTTCAAGCACTTTATAAACTAAAAAACCCAAGTATTTGATTAGAGTGTGTAGTCTCAAAACCCTATCTTTGTAAACCTTCTAGTATTTATTTACACCTTTGTGACACTTTTAAAATGAGTTAAATGTCTCTTTGTTGATCTGGAAAGGTTTGCAGGTTAGGTGGAATATGCAGTCAGCCTGGAGTGGACACATCTGTCTCAGTCAAGATGTTTCCAGTATCTACAATGAAACTAGTTGTCTAGACTACTTTTATAGTCAGTGGAAGAAATAAACACTTTTAGAACATGATTCATCTCATTGTAAAACAATTGTCTAAAATCGGTCACATGAATTCTGTTCTGAAAATGTCTGGTTTTTCTCCATTGACCTAAATGAGGGCTGAGGGTTAACAGCTCAAATGGTAAGCAGTACCATGGATAGGTGGAATTCATCTAACACACATGGCTTGTATATCGGATCAGATAAATTCAAATCTATACCATCTGTAGCCACTGAAAAACAATGGACTTCTTCACAGACAATCAAGTCACCATCTGCTGTTGCAACTGCAGGTTGTTGCCTTGGAGGCTTAGGTCTGGAAGAAGAAAAGTATAAGAAAGTGGTGAGTTATCTTACTGCTTGTCTCTTTTGCATACTCTGGCCCTTATGGAAATGATGCCTGCATCTGTACTGACAGAATCACCAAAGCCTTTTGAAGTCCAAGTCAGATAAGCTTAAGAAGCTGGGTGGTTGAAAGCAGGTAACCACGAGCCTATTTATTTGTCATTAGCTAAGATTTTCTGTGATTAGAACAATTCCCCAGCTGCAGAGATATAAACAGTTAATAAAATACCTGGCTTTACAGGTTATTAGCTATGTTTTCTGAGTAACATGGGTTTCCAAGTTTGTTCCTTGTACAGGCCATGAAGATAAAACCTGTTGAAACCAATGAAAGCAGCACACCAGTGTCTGTAGTAGCCCACATTCAGAAGTCTTTTTTCTGTTTGTTCACAGTTTTAAAGAATAGTTTACCGTTGATACTTTGATGAAGTATCCAATTCCCTACCTGTAAGTCCTTTGATGAAAGAGGAGTCATCAGCCTGAACCCATGGGAGTTACTGGAATGTTATAAGGACCTGAGGTAACTAGGTGTGTTGCATGAGAATTAGCAAAATAAAATACCTGCCTTAAAGAGTTGATAACTTGGGTGAAATCTTCTGCAAACAGTACAGGACTGAATGCAACTATGTGTTGAGTCTGTTAAGAAGCTCCTCAGCTTCCCAGTAGCTGCAAATCATGGCTCTAAGAAGCATTAGATTTTTCAGACGTTTGATTCAATTGCCCAGGCATGGTTGTCCAAGCCTCTGGTTATCAGAGGCAGCCAAATGGGGCTGACAGCTGTCTATCTGCCCTTCTATAACATTAGCTGGAGCCCTGGGCAGGTATCCTCAGGCCTCTCAACTGACTCAACATACCTATATGCAGGCAACAGACTTGAGACCTTAGGAGAAACCATGCAGGTCTTCCTGGAAACACCTGCATCGTTTCCCAGTGTCAAATACCTCCAGAATAATTTATCCTCTTTGCTTCTGCCAGCCTCACCTCTTGCCTCCAGCTCTTCTTTCTGGACAAAGTGTTGCTTGGGCCCTGCAGTCATATTTTGCTCTGAAGACATAAATTGTCCCTGTCTAAAACCTTCAACAAGATCATGAGTTAGGAAAGAAAGCACTTTTTAGGTCAGTTTGCTTGCATTCAACCCTCTAGAGTTGATCCATCATCTCCATTTTTTGTAAGGGTGAACTGAGTAAAAGAGGTCAAGAAATACATGTTCTGTGGATTATCTCAGATCAAGAGACACTCTGATTAGGCCTGTGTAACTTTGATGACATTAGTGCAATTACCCTGATATACACAATCAGAATCAGATGAGCTGATAATTACTGGCAGAAAATTGAATTACATGGATTTATTTGAGCTGTGGTCATAATGAACACTACTATGTGACATGATTTAAAAAAACCCAAAACATAACCTTGACAATTGGGCCAATCAAACCAATTGAATTGGGATGGGCTACAGATGCCTACAGACAAAATAGGTTGGAATGATCTTCTGCACAGATCTCACACTGCAGAGTACCTGCAGCTTCTTTGTGGAGCCCTCAAAGTGACTATAAATAAGCCCATGAAGTTTCTTGGTAAGCAAAAGAACATCTTTGAGTGACATAAAAATACATGCTGGGTTATACTGTATTTGCCTAAGTCCTACCCAGTTCCCAACACTCTGCCCAAGTTGTAAAGAGCACATGAGTTACTGTCCCAGCAATCACATTTACCCTGTGAGGTTCAAGGGCAGAATGCAGACACTATAATGCAGTTAATGCCATGTGAGCTGAGTATATAAATTCTCATTACACTCGGCGGAGTCGGTAGATGAACAGCAGCATCAAGGCTAACACTTCAGTTTGGTGAAACAGATAAGTAATTTTTAGGACTCCGTGGACTGTAGTGATGGGGTCTCCCCTGGCTGCGATAGCACCTCAGATACTCAGCCCACACACAGAGACCATCATCATCGCTACTTAAAGTTAGGGATTCAACCCAGTTTTCTACGCAGAGGTAGCAAGTGCTGCTTGCCCCCCACCAGAATGTCCACCCAAGTCTCTGGTAGTTGCTCTGAAAGGGAACAGGTCCCCTCTAATCTCAGGTCATCGCTGGCATGCCCATGCTTACATCCTACAGCATCTCAGCCGGCATCAAACAGCAGTGCTTAAGCAGATGAATCAAGCCTTGTGTGTAGGAATTCAGAGCTGACCCCATCCCATTTCCTTTTAGGCATCCAACTTCTACACCTTGTTGCTAAAGTAACTGAGCTGGACTGACCCTTTCCCTCTTTATTTTTACCAGAAGAACGTGGGAGTTAGTTAAACCACAGATTTAGGCTTTTGTTTTATCTAATCCATTCTTGAAAATGGTCAGTGTCAGCCATTCCTGAAATCCTGACTAGATTCATTCCCACTGAGAGACCAATAATGGAGATATCTCCATCTGGACTAGTCACCTACCCTCTTTTCTGAGTCAGTAGAGGCAAACAGATGTTATGCACACCTCATTTCATCCTAAAGTGACCATTCAAAAGAGGTCGTACCTGAGAAGTATTTGTTTCCTTTTATTGACTATAACGGCAAGCTCAGAAGTAGGTGCCATTTCATCTGTATGTTCATGTTCTATTTCAGTGCATGGCAGCACCATAATATTATCCATTTCTAGCACCATCAGGTGAATAGAGCAGGGTTACCAGCTCCGAACAACCTCTTTTCAAACCAATTCTTCTGTTCTGCAAGGTCATCTTTGTGCAATGGGACCTCCAGCCAAGCCCTTCCTTCTTTTGCCTCATAATGAGTTGCTAAAATAACTTCTTTAGTGAGTCTGTTGTCAAAATTGTGCTTTGATTTGCCTGCTTTTTCATCCTCGGTGTTTGTATGGATGTAATCAATTTGTAAGAAGGTAATCATGCTTCTTTTGTTCTTTTCCTAAGCCTACAGTAGATCAATGTATTAAGACTTTGTGATAGAAATCTTGGAACTGCTTCTAATCCAGTATTAACTCTCTCACTGACCTCTTAGTAGTATTATTCACAGTTTTCAAAGGAGGATATTGAAGCCCAAATTACTATTACTTTTAGAAATGGTTGCCTAAATCCAGACAGGCACCTCCCTGAGAAGACCAGGAGATGGTCAGTGGAGTTGGTCACAGGAGGAGGAGGAACAGTGGGATGAACACAATGAAAGACAACCCTCACAGGCATGCACAAAAACCAACCAATGAAAAAAACCCCAACCCTGTACACACCCAATAGAGGTCCATTCTTAGGTGCTCTCAGAACAAGTGGTAGAAAGGAAAGGAGGACTCCTGAACAGACCTCTGTCTAGCAAAAATTGGTAGAGCCATCCTGAAGCCAGCTTACACCACCTGAAAAGTCGTCCCTGTGCATTCATTTGGATGTAAAGCCAGAAGAAAACTTTTTATTTACAAATAATAGATTTTGTAAACACTCTTTTCTAGTGATGGCTATTTTGTTGTCTGACTGATGCACTGTAGGGAACACAATTCTAAGTTTTCCTGTAGGCTACATTTTTATTTTGCAGCCAGATGTCACAATAAAATTGTATAAGAAGAAACGATACAAATAAGATGCCAAAGTGAGAAAAAATAATCAGCTCAGGGAGGAAGAAAACACATTTCAGTCTCCAAAACATCAGCAAAAACTCTTATATTTCCATTATGAAAATTGATGACGTTCTTAACATAAAGGCCTCTCTGATATGCTCTGTAATATTATATTGTCCTGCATATAGTTATTTTGTGAGCAAGCTTTATTATAAACATTCTCTTGCTAAATCTTTCCTACTATAACCCTATAAATACCTGAAATCTATTTGCAACTCAGTATATTTTGGTTAGCACTTCGATGCATCTTGAGGAAAAGTACCATATGAGTTGTTCATTCTCCATCATATTTGAGGGGTGACTTTTAAGTGCTCACCACATATGTTGATAAAGGGGACCCCAGAGGCAGCCAAACTACTGAAATTCAAAGGAACTACTGAAGCCACAGCATTAGGAAGGTGGAGTGCTTTTGGCTTACCAGGTGATATTTCAGCGACTTAAGTCCTAACAACGAGAACGTAGCACTATCAAATTGTTAGTCTTACCTTTTGTACTTAAATTTCCAAGTATTCTGTGAAGGCATTAACACTATAACTATTGAAAAGTGGGAAAAGTGAACACGTAAATATGAAATTATTTGCCCTAAACTGGACAGTGGCAAAAGTAGACAACAGGTCTCCTGAAGCGCAGTGTTCATTTCCCCAGGAGAGAAGCACTGCCCACAGGAGCCTCCAAGAGCTACAGGACGAACAAAGCAAGGTACGAGCTGCAAACTGAATACTGCTTCTGACAACAGAAATTGCTGAACCATTTCAGCTGCAATGCGGTTTTACCCTAGAGTCCTTTCCAAAGCCAACATGATGGCACCTATTTTCTTGTAATCCAGCAGTGAGGTGATAGACCGGGATTCAATTTCCTTGATCTGCAGGGATTTGAAATCACATTCATCTTCTCTTAATGGAAAGGCTGACAAGTAACATGGGGAAGGGTGTTGCTCTCTCCTCTTGGAGCCATACCATGCATGTGAACTGCTCCACTTTAAATTTGCTCAAGGGAAGCAAATGAAAAAAATTACACAGGTTGCTAAGTAGTTTTCTGGAGCCATGGAGCTTGGGCCACTATGCAAAGCAAGTCTTGTGCTTCAGCAATACTTGTATGCCCCTACCAGGCAAAGTGAGATGGTGGAAAAACCTGCGAGAGGGAGCTGCTTACTTCCCTTGGTCCTCGGCAGCCACTGCCCTGAGGCCATGTCTCCAGCCCCTCTGCAATGCACGTTTGAACATTTTATACAAAGCAGAGAGATGCAAGCAGGAGAGATTGAAAAATAAGCAGATGCAGAACATTACCAAGCATTTACATCCTCCCAGGCAGAGAGAGGCAGTGGATGACACCTGAGACTTTGTAGTCTCCAAAACCTGAGCATATTTACAGCGAGCTGCTCTCTTCCCCAGTGTATGGACACCTCAGTCTAGCTTTCCTATTGTTACAATTTACTAAATTATAAATAAAACACTTTGAATGAAGCATTTCTGACAATTCATAGGAATGTTGTGTTAGGGGCCTCCCCAACATTCTCATATTTTTTTTGGCTATGAAAGAAGTAAGAAATTATTTCCATCTTGAGTCAAGCTGAACTGGCTGTTTGCATTATATTTAATTTTGAGGGTGGACAAGGGGTTGTATTGGGTTTGTGTGGTGGGATTTTGGTACCGAGGAAGGGGACTACAGGGGCGGCTCCTGTGAGAAGCTGCTAGAAGCTTCTCCAGCTCCAAGTCAGACCCACAGCTGACCAAGGCCGAGCCCATCAGCGATGGTGGTAGCGCCTCTGGGAGAACGGATTTAAGAAGGGGAACCTGCAGTGAGTAGGGGGATTGGAATGTGAGAGGAATCCCTCTGCGGGTACCGAGGTCAGTGAGGAAGGAGGTTGATGCGCCCGCAGCCCGTGGTGAGGCGGCAGGCTGTCCCCCCCAGCCCACGGAGGGGAGCAGGGGAGCAGATGCCCACCTGCAGCCCCAGGAGAGAGGAGCCCATGCCGGAGCAGCGGGATGGATGCCCCCAAGATGGCCGGGATTCCATGGGAAAGCCCATGCTGGAGCAGGCTGTGCCTGAAGGACTGCAGCCCAGGGAAGGGACCCACGCTGGAGGAGTTCGGGAAGAACTGCAGCCTGCGGGAAGGACTCATGCTGCAGAAGTTCATGGAGAACTGTCTCCCATGGGAAGGACCCCACGCTGGAGCAGAGGAAGAGTGAGGAGTCCTGCCCCTGAGGAGGAAGGAGCGGCAGAGACAACGTGTGATGAGCTGACCCCAAACCCCATTCCCTGTCCCCCTGCACTGCTGGAGGGGAGGAGGGAGAGAAAATCAGGAGTAAAGTTGTGCCCTGGAGGCGGGAGGGGTGGAGGGAAGGTGTTCTAAGGTTTGATTTTACTTCTCATTATCCTTGTTTTTATTTGATTTGTAGTAAATGAAATTGATTTTGTTTCTTCCTCAAGTCGAGCCTGTCTTTTGCCCGTGACCATAACTGGTGAGTGATCCCTCCCTGTCCTTGTCTAGACCCACGAGCCTTTCGTTGTATTTTCTCCTCCCCATTTGACCAGAGGAGCGGAGAAAGCGAGCGAGCGAGCGGCCTCGTGGTGCTTCGTTGCCGGCTGGGCTTAAACCACGACAAGGGTCAGCCCCCAGACAGTTATTCATCCTGCGCAGCCAACTGTAACAGGCACCTGGCATGAGTTTATAAACCAAAACAGTGGAGGCAGGTTATAGCGAGCTCTGCATGAAAACCTGCTCTGAAAGAGAAAGCACACATTCCACTCAATAAAAGAATAATAAAGTGTCAGGTAGGAAATAAATATTGAAACTAATTTTCCACCAGGGAAATCTCTTTGCAGTAACTAATTTAGATGGGGAATAAAACAAAAAGGGCCTATATCTCAACCTTGGCAATAACCTGTCACTGAGCACCACTCACCTCTTGTCTCTGCTCAGACCTGATGCCTGCGTGGGAAGAAGAGGTGACAACTGCCCTGCTGTCTCCCTTTATATATCAAATCAAATAAACCATGCACAAAAGGAGTTTCTTGCAAAATAATAACAGTACATTAGGGTCCCTTGGACATTCTTGAGTAGCAAGGACAAGGAGTTAACACAAGGTTTTTTCCCCTCAATGCTGTCAGTAATTACATGAGATGCTGCAGGTGAAGAGATTGCTTTCGTATTCCATCAAGAAATTAAAATGCTTTTACGGTGAAGGCAGAGCCTTTTGGGTGCTGGTGGTGGTTTTCTTGTCTAAACTTCTCTGAAGATTAAAACCAGCGCTGCATGAATGATAGAGAAGGGATGGCAAAACGTTAACATGCTGAGTGCCTGTGTAGCATGGGCTGGAGACCATGATAAGACAAGTGAGGTTTGACTTCCCTGGAAGTAGAAGGAACAAAGTGGTGGCCAGGACCCACGCAGGCTGTCCCTGCTGAAGTGAACGTGACACTTGCCCATTCTGTTTTCACCTCATGCTCCCTTGCAGAGGGAAGTTCACACTGTGTCACTGCCTCTTCCCCGCACAGCCACTCACGGTGACCTTGGGGGTCTGACTAGTACAAGTTTCTGTTGAGATAAAGATACACTGAGGGTCCCTGCGAGAAGGTGCATTCCTCACCCGCAGGCTGGTATTGCAACCTTTCTCTGGAAAACCAGATATTGCCCCGGTGTGATCTGCTTGCAAGGTGCTGGGAAGGTCGCATCTCCTTTTTTTTTTTGCCTCCGTCCCCCTGGAAGCAAAAATGGGGAGAGCAGCACAGTGCTTTCTCAGCAAACAAAAGGAGAACACTAAAAGTAGAAAAAAACCCAAACCACCTAGGATTACTGTTCCTGCCTGCTGAAAGCACACTCTGGAACATATTTTCCTCCATCCCTGACTACACGGAGTAAAGAATCAAGACTTTGTCACAGTCCTTCCCTGATATCACCTGTCAATGATGTGCAGTACCCAGCAGATTAGAGTAACTTGTTTCCTAAAGGCTCAAAGAGCATTTCCTTTTAAACACCAGTGTCTACTCTCCCAGATGCTTCATAACATCTGGCTAAGCTCATCCTCTGTCAACCCTCTTGGTTAAACTCTCCCAACTCATTACCTACCTTGAGTGCCTGATTCTCTTTGCTGTGCTCCACAACTCAGTCTAGGCACAATGCTGTTGCTCACACATAGACCTCTAGTATTGTATGAGCCCTCCTAGGATATCCGAGATGACCCCCCCGGTGCCAATGTGGCACAGGACAGACAGGAGAGGTTCACTTTTGGAGGAAAAGTCAGAGGCTAGGCAGGATACAGTGCGGCATCACTGATAGTGAGTGGCACATGCTTACACGCTTGAATATTCTGTTTTCTGCATTTTCCTTAAGATATTATTTAAATATTCATATACAAATAAAATATTAATATATTCCCATCTCAATAAAAATATTGATATGCTTATAAAATAGCTTCTTGCACATGATGCATGCCTGAGTTTCCACAGACAAAGAACAAAGCATATCCATCCAATTTGAGATAACTTGTATCTCTACAGCCTGAAAAACAATAATAGAATGTTGGGGTGCTCTGGAAGGGAAGGGAAGTACAGAGCAAAGCATGGAGGAAAGCAATTCTATTATACAGGTTGCAGCACCCCAGAAATATCTACAACTGTAGCTGGAAACACCTACACTGCAGCTAGTCATCTAGGGTGCAATTCCACCACCTTAGTGCCTTGTGAACCAGTGGACAGTCATTGAAATACTTGAGGAAGCCACACACGATTGATCAATATCCCATCGGCTACCATGGGAAATAGGGAATTGGAAATAGAGCATTATTCATCTCACTGATTTTAAACATCTGAACTACAGCAGGTTAAATCATTCTATTGGAAAGGCTGCATCTCCAGTGACGTTAAAGGACTCCAAATACCCTTATCAAGAAAGAAGTGTCCGCTCCCAATCTCTTGAAGTCTAAGAGGTAATGCATGGCAAAACCAGTTCTCACTACCTCCACTTACACCTGGAGTGCGAGATTCCTTCATCTCATGTTCATCCTGCTCTAGCATCTCATCAATATCTCAACTTACAGGTCCCCAGGATAAGGAAACTTGTCCTCCTGCTACACCTGTAAAGCATCATGTAATTTTCAGTGAATGATGCATTAAAATAAATAACTGTATGTTTCTGTATCTAAGAGTCTCAAGCCCAGAAAATAAATCGCCCATTTCACTTCTCAGCTTTACCATTGGCACCTTGAAGAACTATCTCATTAACGAGTGAAGGAGGATGCAGAAGGGGGGGGAATCCAATTTCTAGCTTGCAGTATTTTGCTAAAAAACGTTGATAACAATTTCTGCTATTAGTCTCTGTCAGAAATGCCAGAGTCATTACTGAAATGGTGTGGCCAGAGGGCACCCTGCATCACAGCTCACTGCGGAGTCTGAAACCCTTGAATAAACATTATAAAGCACAGCAAAACTGTTTGTAGCTGAAAGTTTTCAAGTAATTAAACTATTACTCAGCTCTGCTGGTAGCAGACAGTCAAGCTGAAAGGAAATCTCACCTTCTGCTTACCATCTCCTAGCGAAATCTGTGTTGTGGTTGTTGTCCCAGCCTGCATCTATGCAGGCTTTGGTAGGGTTGGCTGAGCACGTATTTGAATATCTGACCCAAGCATCAAATTGCATCCACACAGGGTCCCCTTGGAGCACACTGCTAGGACCCATGCTTTGCGTTGGGGTGGGAATTTAACAAAGCTGAGCTCAGCTGAACACCACCGTGTCCATCATCAGGAGGTCGGGACTCAGATCTGAACACAGAAGAGTTCTTGGATGGCAAGAAGAAAGGCATCCACAGAGCTGTCAGTCAAGATCAAAAAATCTTGTTGCCCCAAAGCATAGTAGCTGTCATTTGTCAGTGGCTGCCTGTGTACCTCCATCAGGACCATCAGGACCATGTTCCTGAGAAGAAATCTCATAATGTCTTTGAATGTCTCCCCAGTATTTACAAGCCAATGGTGATTTCTGCTTTTATGCGTGGTTTAAAATCCTAGAGCTCACATTCCCCAGGGATTTCCACAGGAGTTGGGTGCTGAAGGGACTTTGTGAATCTGAGTTTACCACTGGCCTTCCTTGAGCACAAAGATACCCATCAGCTGCAACATCCAAGGAGCTTTGGACCTACTGTCTTTACTACTGACTCTCTTCTGTGTAAGTGAAGTAATGATTCACCTTTTGGGCATACTGCAAAAATTAGTTAATGTTTGGGGAGCGTTTTAATGATATAAAGTGTGGTAAAAATGCTAAGTATTATTATTGTTCCACTTTGTCTTCCACTTAAATATAAAGGGGGATTGTACAGCTACTTCCCAAGTGTCTCAAGGGTGTTTCTAAAGCAATTATGTTGGCTGACACTGTCGAGCTTCAGAAAATGGAAACGATTCAGAGGCTGACCAATCAGCCCCTTTACCAGCAGATGAATCTAACGACTTCAAAGCTATTCATTAAGCAGTACTATGAATTGATTACATAAATTAGCATGCTGCTGACAAGGCAGGGAAGGGAGGAGAAGACGGGAGAGGAGGCCGACATAACACATCCCTCATTTGGCAAAGACAGTGGTTATTAGGACCCCAGAGCTAATGAAAGAGACAGATCCATTAGGCACGTGCCGCTGTAACGGATTGATTGCTCCCCCCGAAAAAGGGCTGCTCCTCTTGTTACTAGGGGATTATATTTGTTCTAGCTTGTTGATCCAGGGGTAACTCTGTCACATTTAACAAGAAAGTATAGCTTGTGGAGAGAGGGAAGGAAGACGATACACTTGCTTCAAAACCATTATTGAAATCTTCTAAGCCCGAGCAGTCCAAGGCAGGTTGGTTTTGCTGTTAAAAGGGAAGACGTGTGAGGAGGATTTTCTGCCTGAAGCACTTGTATTTGGGAGAATTACAACCAGAATTATTGGAAAGAGGGAGTTTTTCAACGGAAACATTGAATGACAAAATCTGACAGGCGTGCTTGAACCCTGCCTCTGACGAAAACTGCCTGCCCAGGACTAGCACGATGCTCAGTCTGATCACAGGCTCCCTTGAGCTTAGTAAACCTGGATCAGAGCTAAAAGGATCAGATCCTCTCCTGGAAAACCTCATCAGAGCTCAGCTAACTGCAGCCGGACCCCATCTGTCCATGCTGTTGTTTGGAGTGTGCTTTCCCCTCTGCTATAACTGATATGTTGTCCCTACCTTGAGCCCCAGCACACTATAAAATCCTTCACTCATGTTTGAGCTACTTTAATTTCAGGTGGGTCAGCCTTGAGCTATCAACGTCATCTCTCCGGGCAATGCAAGAGCAATTTCATAGAGCAGCTTCCTTCCATGCTAACCAGAGAGGGATTGAATAAAATGGTCTGATTTCAACGTTGTCTGTATTCAGCATTACTTATTCATTCAGGACTCTCTGGACAGTCCTGCCAGTGCCTCGCTGTCTAGATTAGCCCAGAATATGCCCGTGTAACTCATAAGTATAGACAAATCCCTTCTCTTTTTGTTAGAAGACAGTTTTCCACCTATTGGAGTTGCTTCTGGCCCTGCATCAGGGGAAGATGGGTTGAGTCATCTTCTGATGCTGGTCTGTATTGCAGCATGATTTGAATAATCTCCAATTAGAAGGGCATAAGTGTGTTGTTCAGCCCTTCAGACCCTTAAGTATGTGCTTAAATTAAGCACGTGCTGAAGTGCTCTTCTGAATCAGGAGCCCGAGGAAGCTTGGGCTGAGTTTTCTGCTGTATTTTGAAATTGCTGCAATCCATTATTCCAAGTGCAGCTTGGGCACTGAAACTAAACAAAAACCTATTGGAAAAAGAAGCTCTTATGCAAAAGGCGGACTGCATTTGATCACATTTTACAGACCGCTATCTGCTTGATGAGTTTGATACTGCTGTTTGTCTAGCAAAGGTTTGCACGCTGCAGACACATAACACCATTGTCATTTGGTGACTGATGTTACATTAACAGACTATTTTGCACTCTTTAAAGAAGGAATTGATCTTTTACTCTGCAGTTTTATTACCAAAGCGAGAGGAATCCTGAAGCTGTTATCTGTTGAGATTTCTTCCAAATTTACAAGAAAAATGTTTTGATTTAAAAAGGAAACCAGTCACAAGCTGGTGAGTGTGGTTCAGGGAACAGACCTCCCCACTGTTTCAGCTAGCTTGCTGGTTTCTGCTGGAGAAAAAGCTGGGTTTGATGGATCACCAAGAAAATCCATTATGGCAAATGAATGCTGATGGCAGCTGCACAAATTTAGACCAACTGACTTTTCATGTTGCAATAAGAATTCAGCAAGATCAGAAACTACCAGAGCATCATTAAATTTGGATATTTGATGAAGCAGCTTTGTGGAACAATTGAACTTCAGAGAGGCTTTTTCTATCCTTCACCATTGAAGTAATTTGTTGGATTTGTTATTAACCAAGAAAAAAACAACTGGGATAGAGTATCTTCCTAACTCTAGCTACCTAGGGATTACACAGAGCTTGCTGTATTATGCAGTTGTTCCTCTGCATATTTCATTGACTCGGGGGGAAATATTAAAATTTGTAATTTCCATATTGCCAGATTATCGTACACTCTCCAATGATTGTTCTCTCTATTTTTTATGATCTGTCAATTTCCACACTATTTTAAAAGACAATTTGACTGCCTTAATGCCAGAAAAATCTCATAGGGTATTTTCTTTTTTTTTTTTTTTTTTTTTCTTTCCTCAGCATAGGAAAGGCTATTTTTATGACTAGAAACCTATCATTACCATTCGTTGAGCACCTTCCCTTGCCATTGCAGATAAACACTGAGCTTAACAGTTTTTAGCCTTGAAAAAAAATAAATAAAATTTCAAATCTGCTCCCAGGAAGTCTTTGGTAAATATCATGTCACCATGGAGTACCACATTAATAGAGAGTGTGAAATACAAGTGTGAAGTCTATGATATATCTATACCCTGTGCTTTTATATGTCATAATATTTAGTTATCCACAACTAAAGAACTCACAAGATTTTTGAAGTGCAGTAAGCAGTACTTTGCATATCTTACAGACGGGGAGATGGAAAGATACACAAAATAGATGCAGTGGCTGGCAGGAGGTAAGGCAGCTCCTCAAGTATAGCTCTTGGTACTGATCTGCCATCTTCCTTTCCCACATACAGCTCAGTGCCTCCAGATTTGATTAAAATAAGAACGAATTATTAAGGCTGGATGAGGTAAAAGGCTTGATAAAAGGAGATGCAAAGCTCATCAACAGAGAGACAAGTGCTAACGTTTTCCCACAATAAGTAATGGTGGGAATTAAAAGTAGATTTGTCAGTCCCTTTTTTAAGCCTCAGTGTTAATACTTGCTCCAAATGAGGTGCAAGATTTATTTACACAAGGACTTGCTATTCCAGGGACAGAACAACAGCAGTGGGTGTCCTGGAGCAGCTGTTATGGTGGGTTCTGCCTGTTGGCCATCACCTTCTAGTTCTCTACAAACCCAGGATCGATCTGAGCAAGTGTCCTCGGTGTGGGATAACAAATGCAATCACTTTCATTATCTACTGTGCAAGGTGTAGAGGCTTTCTGCAGATCAGATGATCCCCAGGTAATCTGACAAAGCCACTCTCCTGGGAACAGGGGCTTTCTAGGAGCATCCTTCTAAACAAATGTCACTGGAAAATTTACCCCTTTTCTGCTATAGAGGAAAAAAGTTGTCGAGTCAGAGAACAATATACCCATTCAAGCTCTTTTAAGTTTTCATTAGTTCCTAATGAAAGCTTTGCAGATGGAGGAGGCAGCAATTAACAATTAACAGCAATTAACAATTATTCCTTCTGCTTGCTTCCTGCTGGAAAAGGGAGACAATTAAAGTCTCTTATCCTGTCCCTGCTCTCTTCCCTCTCTACCTTGGGAATTACGTTATCAGGGAATAATTTTATTTAGCAAAGTACCTACTTTTGCTTGTAGTAAATAGTTGCTGCCTTAGGGCCAGGTTTTTAGAGATGTCTGAAGATACAGCTGAGTACTTCCTTCTGAAAACTCACAAGGTGCTTTTTTGTGTATATAAATGTGTAAATAGTTGGTCTTGATGTATGAGATAAGAAAGAACAGAGAAACCAGGGCACAGTAATAGATTAAGGCATGCCATAGGGAAAAGAAGATGGTGAATGCCAAAGAAAGAGGGGAAGGAATGGATTTCATTTGTGAACTATACCCAGAAAAGCCAAGCCTCAGTCCATCCAGTCTTTCACAGTTGGAGCTCCGAGGTACGTGTCTGGGATGCGGCTCTGTTCTTCAAGCTATCCGTGTTAGAGCAATGTGTTACTCTGGGAGGGTCTCTGAGTTTGGTTGAGCACTCCCCTGAAACAGCTCTTCTCTGTGCAGCTCCTGCTGAAGATCTAGGACACATCTGCCTGTGAATCTTGATCATACAGACATGAGCTAAGAAAACAAATTGTAGAGCTTAACATAAAGAGGCTAAGGAACCGAATGGGTAAAAAAGAGCAACAGATCCTTGGTGGGACAATAAAGGAAATCTGTTTCTGCTAGGCATAAATCTCTGATGCAGACAGAGAAGTTAGCAGCTGTCCAAGAATGAATTGAATGGAGAAGAGAGAGTGGCCTGCTTAGGATATAAGGGAAGAAATTGGATAATGTAGCATGAGTGGCAGAGAACCAGCCTGAACTGAAGTCCTTTTGGACTGGATAGTAGGACAAGTTCTCTAGAGATGGTGTGGAGACTGTGATGAATCACTGTGTCTGGACTTGCATGTGGACAGAAGCTCTTGTTAAAGGAAAAAATATCCCTGATGATGGCATTAACATAGGAGACTTCAACATCCTAGGTGCAGACTGGGAGACAAAATACTACTTTCAAGAGTTAGTCCCAAGTATCTTTGATGTGATGGTCACCTGTGCAGAAAGTGGTGAGGCTGTCTATGAAGGTAGAGCAAACTTTAGAAGAGCTTGTAGTAAAAACAAGTCTGCATTAAGGTGATTTAGTTTCTGTTAAGTGTACATGAAAACTGGTCTGCAATGAAAATTCTTCATTTCAAAGGGCCCAGGGTTTCTTTATGTCAGTTATGTAAAAACTACTTGGAATGGAAGTGGGGGAAAAATATTAGGACTCCAAAGTCAACTAAACCAATTTTTATCCCCAAAGCAACTTTGTGGTGAGATTTCTCTGACTTCAGGTTTCCAAAATTTAGATACATTGACTAAGTTAGTCATCCTCTGGAGACGTTTGTCTCCCTTTGCTACAAAAGACAATTCATCCTGTCCTAGTTAATGGTCTTAAACAGATCAGATAAACAGCCCTCTGGAGGTGCTTGTCTCCTTCCTTGGCCACAGAAGGAATTTGGATGTGGTGCATGTGCCTGAAAAGCTAAAATTAAGTACTGTTGATAGACCACGGTGGGAGGAAATGAGAAACCTATGAGGGTGGGGGGGGTGAGGAAGTAAAGCGTTAATCAGCAAAGAAAACAACATCTCAAGGATATGAAAATTTAGAACAGAGTAAGAATGGCTGTATTTCAAGCGGTAATTTTGAAAACATTTGTAAAATACCTATATCGCCAGAAACAGCAGCCACAAATAAAACAGCTTTTTAACGCAATTGGTAATATCAGATACATCCGAAGGCATTTCCTACCATCATGCAGAAAACACCTGAAAACTCCTTCCAAAACTTCAGAACTATTTGGGTGCTTAAATTTAACTATGTGTTTATGTGACTGGATGGTTACAGAGTTGTGGTGGTGAACCTCCTCACGTTTTTTGGGAGGGGGAGAAGGAAATGGCATTTAAAAATTATAAAAACTTTTTTTTAATGGAGCAAAAATATAGTACGTTAAGTTTTCATCCAACTGAAAAGTGTGGATAACTGGTGACAAAACTGAAGTGAGGTCAGTAGAGAAAGACCGGTTACCTTTTACGGCAGAAATACAGGCATGTCAGCAGAATGCCTCCAATTGGAGACATCTAAATCAACCTGGTCAACCACAGAGTTACTTGTTTAGGTCTCAGAAACTTCTTTGCGTGTCTCTGCATGCAAATTCATTGGCTCAACTTTTCAGTTCATCACCTCCGTGTGGCTTCTTTGCATTGCTTCTGTATGTCTTTGAGGCATGGCTTTCAAATATGCAGTGAAATCATTTATCTAGGATGGAGATCTGGGTTTGGTCTTGTGGCACTTAGCTCGGCTTATGGCTGCTTGAGCGCGAGGTGAACTGTGCGAGACACAACAATTCTCCTGCTCTGCATGTGGTATGAAGAAATGTCTGCCCTTGTCTCTAGGACTATGGCAAATCCCGTACCGTACTTCAGTGTAAATCCATGTGCAACTATAAAAAAAGGATCCTTTCCCTCCCAAGCGCTTGTTCCTACCATCCCAAAGTACCGATGGAAGAGCTCATGCATCCAGGCAGATAGATAGACTGGGAAAATAAGTGAGCTGAGAGATAAGATGGCTTTTTAATGTGGGTTAGTCTTGAGCCAGACGAATTTCCCAACTGCCAAAATACTGACGCCAGCACAAGTGAGAAAGCAGAAATGACACAGGGAGGGGATGGGACCACTCACTGAAGCAGAAAGAGTGCTAACGCTAAGGTGACAGTGTAACCTTGACTTGTGGGTTAAGCGCATTAAATTGCTCCGTGTTTACTATGGACCACAAACCTATATGCTGGCAGTTATGACAAGTAGATAAAGCACAAAAGTTCATACTCTTTATCTCCTATAACTTCTTCACACCTCTATGCTCAGAAACTACCAACTTGTTTACATCCAGAACAGACTGGGTGACTCAGGAAGAGATATTGTTGAATACTACTGTGTGTCTCACTAATACTGATCTGTGAATGTAAGACATATTCTGTAATTAATCTTTTAGAAACAGGCAATTAATACGCCAAAGACTAGAATTTATATAGCTTCTGTCAACTTTGTCATCCAGACCAGAGTATAAAAGATAGGGGTTGCAAGGATCTGAGAAGGAAGCAGCCCACTAATCTTCGCTGCAACTCAGCAGTGAGAAAGTTGGCATTAAACTGCTCATCAATCTTAGAGGAGCCGCCTGCACCAGTGTGGTTAGCACCCCATGCATTCCTCCAGAGACAGAAACAACAAAAAAAGCGCGGACCTTGGTTGTCCCGCTAAGGCTAACGGAAGCCTACACGTGGATGTCTGCAAGCATGTTGGTGTCTATGATTGCATCTGGTACAGTCACTGGAGCTGTACAAGCAGATATCCAGGTGGGACTTGAACGAGTTGACTCGACATAGGTGTCTACCGCTATCTAAGAGACCCCAAAATGCCACTTCTAGCTGCTGCTCCAAGAGGGTGTGACTTTTCCTTGGATTTGCCATCCCACTCATGTCTTGGATGCCGTGGGGTGATCACTAGCTCCAGCCTTGGAGTCAGGTAAGATGCTCTCTGCCCAGGCATCTGAAATTTAAATAACACTTATCCTAGTGCTGCCCTGCTCTGTTCTCAGTGGCTGCAAGCCTCAGCCTGCAGGTTGCCTGATATATTCCCTGGTCTCAGCTCATATAAGACAAGCCTCATCTGACTCTTCTCTGGAGTCAGAAGGGATGAGATTTCTCAAGAAAATGCATGATGCTGGGTCCTCAAGCCTTTTTCTCTACAGTCCCATCAACCAGACTCCCCTTTGCCTGCTCTTTTCTGCTCCTAGTCCCATCTTAAAACCAGGGTGGTCATCACTCAGTGCAATAACTAAGGGAGGTACTATGGAGCTGCAGGCTGAGATGTCCACTTTGCAAACTAAGATTTCCATCAGTAGTGAGTCTGCAGTGTCAGATGGTGTCCAGGAAATGTTTTATGAATATTTCTTTCCAGCTCTGTATTCTCCTAAATGTCACCAAATTCCATCATTATTTCAAAATATAACATTGCTTTCTTTCCACTTCTAAAAATTCAGTGAAGTATCCACTGGATTATCTGAAGCAAACCTATCTTCACATGCCTGTCAATAATACTAATATATGAAAAAAATGCAGCAAATGCTTCTTTGCCTCACATCTCTAATGCTCTATCAGTAAAAATTAAAGATAGATTTGTCTGAAATAAGTTACAATTTAGAATGTCTTTTCCTATTCTACATTAAGGGACTCATCTTCAAAGCAATCTGCACAAATCCCATTAACAGCAATAACAGAATTTGTGCGAGTAACTCCCCAAACACCACTTTGAACATTAAGCCCTTTACTTAATTCAATATCAGATAAAAAACGATCTAAGGAAATGCAAAGACTTGATATTCTGGTTTGTATTTCACAATGGACTGGAGATTCACACACAGAGACACATGCACACACATAGATACTGCAGCTTAACAATTGTAAATAGAAACAGAAAAGCTGTTTCTTATTAAAGGAATTAAAAGGGGGGGGGGGGGGGAAGGAAAGAAAAAGCCCCCAAAAAGCAACACCCAAATGCCTGTGCAATAGCAGCTTCATTCCCAGAAGAGAACTAAAACCTTGAAACACATTTCTGAAAATGCTGCATTGGGTTTCAGAGGAATCATGGCAGAAAACAATATCTCCTAACATTGGGTGCATCATTCAGCAGCCTGCAGTTAAATTTCCAGCCTCTTCTCTCTCCTTCCTGTCCTATTGCCTGTCCCATCAAGCACCAGGCATCCTGGGTCCCAGCTCCTTTTAAGTCAAAGGAAAGATGGTCTTTACTAGATATGGACCAGACTCCTCCATCACATGCATCCCAAACTTTGGTCATTGCCGCATCTGTACTTCTTAGTGATGATATTCTTTGAGATCTGTGAGCACAATCTTTTTCCCACTCACATCGTTAACAACAAATATTTGGGGCTGGACCAGTTCCTTTCTGCCCTGCCCTCCCACAGCCCCAGTGTCCTCTTATAGAAATTCAGATTTCACCCAGAAATGCCATGACCAAGGTACCATCCCAACTGCCCTCTTGGGGCACAGTATTCCCAGCCACCTGAAGGAGAGGAAAGGTTTTACATTGGCTTTTGAGGTGCATTGGAGACCCTTGAGGAGTGAGAATGGGGAAAAGGATTCCCAATTTTTCACTGCCATGCTATGTGATGTGCAGAAACATCCTGGTCTGCCTCAGTGGTTAATGTGCTAAGAGAGAACAACAAGACTTTCCCACTGGAAAGAGGTGTATGAATTTATTCCAAGTTCTTGGTGGAAGATATTCTCATTACTCTATTTATTACTTGTAATAACATGGGCTAAAAATGAAGTCAAGCTTCAAGGCATCAGCAGTTGTAGATACTGGACAAGCACAGAACAAAATGAGGGATTTTTTCCCCCAACAAGATGAATACTTCAGGGCTTTCATTCAGCCCAACATGGGTCCTTAGAGGCAGAGCAGTCCTCAGATGGTGTCCAAGTTCCCAGCTCATCTCTCCTTTTGTGCTTGTCTCATATTCAGGACAGAGCATGGAAATGAGGTGCCAAAGGCCCGGCTCTCCAAACCAGGGCATTGAGCGATTGTAGCTGGGGTCCTGCTGTGCTCAAGCCCTCCTTGGCTGGGTAAATACCTGCTGTGGAGGCTGTAAAGTAGAAGGATGCATTGGTAAAATGCAATTAAGGTCAATCACACATCCAGGAGCTCAGCAGAGCTTGCAGGTTTCCTGTGCAAATTCAAGCTTAAAGATTTACCGTTTGGATGTTCGAGTGTCCTTCCAACTATGAACAAAAGTGACCTTCAGAGTCATGATTGCGTTTTGATGTGGTGATCTCCCCAGCACACTATTCCCTACAGAAATGTGTGATTTCACCTTAAACCAGTGGGAACAAGGTTCCTGACTGCTGCAGGGTCTCCAGGTCTCAGTGACAAGTCCATGAAAGTGATAATAACACTTTTGTTCCTGAAAAGGTCGCCTTTTGCTAAGTCTCATCGCGAGAGACTGCAGATTGCCTTGGCAGGGAATATCTCCCGAGTACTCTGTGTGTGCGTGTGTGCATGTGTGGGAGGGAGGTTTAGAGAGACAGGCTGTTCCTTATATACGTCCAGCAGATACACATGGAAAGACGGAGTGGGCTTTCCAACATGTGGGCATATTTCACATCTGAAAGAGCAGCAGCAAACCCCAGACTAAGCACACACCAACAGTAGTTGCTCCATGTTTGACTGACTTATATTAAACAGCTGGAAAAATTTCACAGAAATAGGTGGCTGGTGTCTGCAAGAGGACCAGAGTGATGTCCTTCACTCTTGTCTGAGGGGAAGAAGAGTCATACATAACAGAGCAATATGCACCCAAAAAACCCAGAACTTTAACCTGTTATCTACAATAGGTGCAGTATGATAAAGCTGTTAGGTGTAGAGCTTTTGCATGTGACTAAGAGCCACAGGCACAGTCAGAAAGTGCAAAAGTGAAGCTGATTTGGGGAAAGTAGTTCAAATGGTGCCTATGCAGTCAAATACGAGAAAGCTTCACTTTCTCATATGAGTAAAGTGAAGAGAATTATATCTGTTCATATGTTTTGTGGTGAGTGGAGTCAAGGTCTTGCTTGCTTTCCTTCCTTCCTTCTTTTCTTCTACGACTCTCCTTTTTGCTCTGCGCAGACTTCGCATTTACACAAAAAACTTACATTGATTCTTGTGGAGATTTTTCTAGGTTTACATGTCTTAACAAAAAGGGGGTCTTAAAAGCTCTGTTTGGGTCAGAGAATAAAAGATTGCTGTTAATCCTGGGCTCAGTCAAGAAAGTGGCCAATGTCTTCTTCTCCTGGGAACAAAAGGCAGGTTCCAGACAGCCATCGCCTTGGAAATCCCACCTAGAGCAGGGTTATCAAGAGCCAACAGCTCTTTCAGGAGCTAAGGGCTCTTCCTAGCTCTCTCTTTAGCTAGTGGGAGTTATCCACTGAAGGAGACTGTATTATCATGCCTGGAAGGAATGCATGCTCAAGCATTCCCATCCCATGTCCATCATAGGTATTGCATTCCTTAAAATGGCCGGAGACAGTGTCCAATTGATTCAGAAGCACTTGAGATTCATTGCCGATCAATCCTATCTACTGCTTTTTATGGCTCTCTCCTGACTCACCGACTCACCGATAGGCATGGCTGGGCAAACCCTACTGTTTAGCCCTTGCAGCTTTGGATCTGACCTTCTTCAGCCAGCCTGGATGTGAGTCAGCAGGCCACTGAGTTGCATGGGCGCACAAGCTGGGAACTGTGTTTCAAAGCTTTATTTCCAGAGATGACTTACCCAGAGACACATGCACAAGGACGGCAGCACTAGGTATCGCAGGGAAGTTGACTGTAGTACCATCGTTTGCTGTAAGCTCCAGACCATGTGCTCTGCCTCCCCAGCTAAGGTCTCACGGTGGAAATTATCATCACAGTTGCTTACTTGAAATCTAATCCATCTTAACTGTGAATTTTCCGCTTTTACTTTTATTAATTGCTGCATTAATCACTAGTCATATTGAGCTTTTCAAAATGTAATGGCCGTTCGAAGGCAACATCAGCTCAGTGGTTTTGCCTGGGAATATTACGCTTCATCATCCAAATGACATCACTTTTTTTTTAATATGCTGTAGAAGTGCTGGGGAATCGCTTGTTGCTGGAGGACTTATTTTGACACCCATCCGAAGGTCAGATTAAACAAATGCCAAATAGGAATAAGATTTGTCTAAGTGGTCCTGCCTTGTGCAGGGGAAACAGTCAAGCTGATACCTCAAGGTGTCCTGCAGCACTATTTTTCTCTGATTTTAAGATTTTATGACTTATTAGAGAAGACAGTGTAATTACAGCTTTGGCTGAGATGCAGTTATAAAATCAACTTATGGTGATTGACTACAGACACTATAGCAAGAGGTGGATCATTCTTAAGTAAATACTGTAGCAGTAGAGGGACTTTGAAAATCATTAAATTTCACTGAAAGGCATGAATCTTAAAATTAAAAAAGCAGTAGCAATGCTAACAAAAGTAGCAGTAACAGCAACAATATGGTTATTAAAAACAATAATTATTTGTCTTGAAAGTCTGTCTAAAAACCCTAGGAATGAAATATAAAGATGGTGTTTTCCTCGGAGATATGAAAATCCAACTTTATTTTTGTAGGTGTTTTTTAATGGGGTAGTTGACTACCTGTTGGTGTTCATACTGATGCTCACATGAGTGCTTGTGTCCACAAATCAGATGAAGTAACTAGAAACCTTTCCCAAATTAATTGTGCATAAAAAGCTGCAATACTAAAAATGGAGGCGTCTTCAAAGTCTTGGCCTGTGATGTCAGAAGCAGGGCTGGTAGATGTTTTTTTTCCGTGAGGAAATGATATATGGCAACTGTGTTTCATGTGTTGGTCATTAATTTCAAGGAGCTCTGTTGGAATATCTTGCCAGCATTTCACTAAAATCACTTTGCATTACATTCTTCAAGAATTAGCTCTTTGCAGAGCTCTGAGCATGTCTTCCCTGAGGTGGGGCAGAAATTTAAAAACCAGTGTCTGACCTTTGCATTACTTTTAAATGAGTATGTAATAAGCTGCAGGGAGATACATGGATTTATTTTCACCTCTGGATTCTGAAGAATATCATAAAACATTCAAGCTTTTGCTCTTTTAGTTTTATGTCACCATCAGACTTAGCTCAGAATTATTTCCTTGTGTAAATCTTTCCCATTCTCTGCATCACCTTTCAGTGAGGACTTCTGTGGTCTAGCAAGCCGTATGTCAACACACATCACTATCCATTGGTCTGATGCTTTGTTTTTAAGGCTGTTTGCACAGGTCACTTCTCTGACTATCTGCACTTTTGTCCTTCCCAAAGTATGGGCCATGGTTACAGTGTCATAATGAGTAACACGGAAGGATTTCCATCCCAAGACTTTGTTGACATTGTAAAAAAAAAAAAAATATCTTTCCAGTGGTATGATCCTTTTGTAAATCACTTGCTTGCCCATGGTTGTATTTTTGCCTGCTAAAGAGCAGCCAGTCTTGATGAACTAAGAGAAACGGCGGATCAAAGAAGAAGCAATTTGTTTCTCCCCTTTTGCTGTCTCCACAAGAGACATCTGAACGGGATTGAGAGAGCAAAAAGAGGGCCATCCAAGTTCATTAGCTAATTCTGTAGACTGTGTGCTCACGCTCTCCCATGTACATGTCAATGGATGCAATACTGCTGTCTTGGGGTGTGCAATACCCCACTTTCACTGGGGCAGAGGGGATGGGTGATGAGACTCCATGGCAAATGCCTGGTAGCCAAGCTAGCCCAACAAAGAGAGACTTTCTGGGCAGGACTCAGGATGCCATTGAGAGGTCTGAAGGGTGAGATGACTCACTTGCAAAGCTGGAACTTATGCTCCTCAACACAGCCTGTAACTGCAGAGAAAATGTTTTTTGAAATATGTAAGAAATATGAGGTTTTCTTCTGCAAAGCATGACACTATTTCTGCAGCCCACCTTTTGGACTCACAAATGGCTCCTTTCCACCACTGCAGGGTGGCTCCCCCCATGTTCAATGGCTGCTGTGCACCTTGGGAAGTTTTATTTTCCATGTGTCTGCTCCATGTGCTGTGGCCCTGCTTTAAGTCTTGTCCTTCTACCATCAGATCCTCTCTCACTGTATCCTTCCTTGCCTGTTGTTCATTGCATTACCTTTATTCCCGTCTTTCACCCTGCTCCCTGTCAGTCTCCTAAAAGGCCCTCGGATGCTCTTGTGTCTCCTCAACTACCCACCACCTTCCTTGTTTCGTGTTCTGCCGTACTGCTTCTGGGAAGAATTTGCAGCCACCCAAACCCTGCAGCTTGGCATCTCTGGAGGGCTGAGCCAGGGAGGCTGTGTTACACCTCCCTGGAGATTCGGGGGCTCATGAGGGCAAGACTGTAGTCCAGGCAGCTTGGGCACATTCATCAGGGCGGGAGTGTGAAGCATGCAGACCACACAGATGTGGAGACACACCTCTGCTTGGACAGGGACCTGCACTGCCTGGAAGTCATACTGTTGGGTGTCCATCACGCTCTGAGGGATGCAACCAAAGCAGATGTCTATCTATGCCCATCCACGCAGACTGGCTCATGTTCACCCTCTCTCTGTATTAACTTAAATGAAAAGTTCACCTTTCCTGGACGTCCTCCAAAAGCACTGAAGAAAGGCAGTTCCCTAGGGAAATTTGATTTGGCCAACCTAACGCTTACCACAGGTGCTTCCCTCTAGGGACAAAAAGGGAGTCTCCAAAGATGCCTCTCTAAGCGTCTACCACCACAAGGGACAAATCCAGACTGGTCTGTCCTAGAAGATGCGTGAGGTCACTCAAGATGGAGGTAAACCGGCATTAGCAGTGAAGCCAAGCAAATGCCTTTCTCACCCTACCTCCTCAGGGAGGAACCCAATACATCAAAACACAACCCTCACTGCCCAGACAAACAAAAAAGTACGCTGGAGAGAGATATGATTTATTGTCACTTTATTAACAACGTGGCTTACAACTGTTTCAAGTAAAAAGGGGATTTATTTAATTTTGAATAAAAATTAAAATATAACTCTGAATATAGATTTTCACTTATTTACATGAAAACATATATACAGAATAGAATCTTACAGCAAACTAACAACATGCCCTTTGCCCTGTGAACTTTAAAAAGTAAAAACACCAGCATTGGTTAATTTATATGCATATATATATACACACATATATATACACATATATATATATATACACACACATACATATTTGTAACACACCAAAGGGATTATATACACAAAGTTTGAATCAAATCTTCAGTACAAACTGGAATGCAAAACAATTCAGAGGTTTCCAACGTGCATCACCACGAATGGACCATAACTGCTGGTTGTGGAGCTCGTTTCTGTTGTTCCGCAGGAGACAGGAGGGTTTAAGTGCTTGCCTTGTCCTACCATGGTACATGAGAAGACTCAACTCCCTTCAAAGCCTCCACTTGAGACTTTCACCTCTGTTGGACCATACTGCAGCAAATGCCTGGCTGTACTCGACATCCCTGCCTGTGTACTTGAAAGTGTCACGATATCATTCCTCAGGTGAGGATTTTCTAGCAGACAGGTCCCTGAAGGCGAAAGCTGCTGGAATAACTGTGTGTCAGCACATCCTGACCAGGTATGGCAGAACAGGGACTGGGAAATTTAATGCATACATTTATAAGCAGATATAAGGTCCATAATCTCCAGTGAGACTGGAGCAGCAACAAGCAGGTGGGGTGACTTGGGAATGATCATTTTAGTCCTGTCACATCGTAACACAGAGCAGAGTGTTTTGTAGACCCACAACCTGAACTCAGGGCATTGTCACCTTTTTCTATGTGAGAGAGATCAAGTTTTAGCCCCTGACATTTCCTATGGAGGTCTGAAAGGTGCAAGAGGAGGTTCTTCAGCCCCCTAAAACCAAGAAGATGTACAGGAGTCGGGTACAAGGAAGAAAGACTGATTTTCCCTACTATCCAGCCAAGGAACCTAGAGCCACCTGAGCCAAATCTCTGTAACTCCACAGGGAAAACAAAATACAAACCTTTCAGCATTGTAGCTCTGAGTGTATTGCCAGCTTCTTTCCTTCTTCTCACCTGACCCATGTTGGGGCTCAAAGCATCTTTGCTGTGAAAAAGACTCAGAGAAACCTTCAGGAATGATGCTCATAGCTGTGCTTCCCTGTTGTGAGAGGTCCCCCTCAACAAAGACATCTCAAGCCAGGAACTCCAACCTCTCTCCTCCACTGAAACCCTCCCTCTCCTCTCCCACATCCTTGGCAGTCATCAAGACCAGGAATATCTGTGGGTAGGTAGCCACACGGCAATTGACCTGCTGTATTGGGCTACTTGGGCTACGCGACCTATCCAGCAAGAGCACCACTGGAAACGTTGGTCCCTCCAGAGTGAGCAGTGAGGAACATCTGCCCAGACGACTCCTTCAACAAGGTGTTGAAGCAAGATCTCCTTGTCTCACTTGACCTAACTGCTTGTCAACAAAACGCCCCCATGCTCATCTATAGTGTGATGATAGATAAAAAAAGTATTTTGCTGCTATGCTGTGCCACAGGCCATTACAGAGCCTGGAGTTTTAAATCAGGAACATGAAATATTTTCAAGGTAAGAATTAACATGAAAGTCTAAAACAAGAGAAAGGCCATGAGTATTTAAAAATATGACCCATGTTGTTTTTGTGCAGTTCACATGACTTCTGCAAGAGAATTCCACGGCATGGCACCAAACCATTGCAAAACCACTCTTCTGCAGGACAGCTGACATTTAAAGGACTACTGGGCTGTAAAACTCTCATCTTTGATGACTGGCTCATATTCTAAATGCAGCCATTAAGATAATTTGCACTTCTTGCTGGAGTATTGTACCAAAGAATAAATGAGAATATTAAATGCTTCTGCTCCTTTATTGGGAGTTCATGAGCACCTAAGGACACAAGCACTCTCTTGTTAAGTCTGGCAGATTTCAGCTGGATTTCTGCCTGCTAGAAGAAGGAGGTGTTTAAATTATATGTTAATTAACTGCACACTTTTTGACTTCCAAGTGAAAAATTTGGTGAAGACCTGGTCCCACAACCCACACATCTGTGAGGGCCCTTCCCTTAACCTCAGTCACTTCTTGATCAAATCCTGAGTAACAGATTCCCTTAGTTCTGGGTCAGCTGATGTGATGAAGAGTATTACTGAGGGGAAAATATACATGCACCCACATTTTGAAAGACTTTTTCCACAAATATACTGTATAAAACTTCTCCAAAACTCACATGATTGGGGGGAGGGGGGGGGGGGGGGGGGGGGGGGGAGGTATTTGTTGAGTGTATCCGAGTTAAAAAATCTACAGCCACAAGAAAAAAAAATAAAATCCTAATGCTTAAGATGTTGCTGATTACAGAAAATACTTCCTGGAGCAGGGAATCAGCTTTGTAATACCAAGCAATGGAAAATACAGCGTGACATATCTTAGCACCAAAATGGAGCCCTTGAGACTATATTTATCCACATGTGATAAAGCTGGCTTTAACGGTGTTCAGTTGCAGTATGTTCTTCTCTTTTGGCACTTGAATTTGGAAATGGAAGGAACAGTCTCCATTCATCGTTTTCCAGACACACTGCACCAGAAAATCAAAAAGTATTTGAAGTGCCCTGATGGTACTGAGCTTCTAAAACATTGAGATGACACTGCAGCTCTGCCAAATTCAATTTTGTGCCCTGAAAAGACCAAGGCGAGCTTTTCAGGTGACCAAATGTTGATTATGGCAGCCCAACAATGTCTGGTTTGCCTTCAAAGAGCTGAGATGGTGTTTGCTCCACACCACACGACTGGGGACTGCAAAAGGTTGAAGGTTAAAGCCAAGGAATGGTGACTTTCCAGTTTAAGGTGAATTAGCTGTTTACCCAGAGTGAAATATTAATGGGCTTTAGGTGCCTAATTGGAAACTTTGTAAACCCTAGCAGACATTCAAATACCTCTGACAGTATGGGTCAGGCCATCTCACCTAGGACATGGATCTGCTAGATACATCACTAAGGACAGGGTGTGTAACCATTTGCCCCAATTTCAGTGGTTACTAAGGGCACACAGCATTTCTAGGAGGTTTTCTGCACCCTGCAGGACCAAACTATCAAGGGCTATTGCATATGGTTAACATGGTGGAGCTGGAGCTGCTGGAATCCTTGTCAGAGCTGAGAGGCCATCACACACCTGAGAGGTAGAAAAAGCCAGGGTTTGGTCATCCTGGCATTGAGAAATAAATGGGAATGTGGATGTGAGCTGTGTTTTTGAGCTGGAAAGGGAAGAGCTCTGAAACCAAAGAGAGCATTTTTCTTCAAGGTGGGAGAGGAGCATCCATGACAGGCAGGATGAAGGCAGGACAAGCAGCCAGGGAATCATGGACGTTCCCCATAGCTGATGCTTTAATCCAACATCAGAGACTGGTGCTTTGGGCCTGCAGACTGGGAACTGGCTGATTCTGTCAAGGTAAGTGCTGAGGGGGTTGGGAAGGGAGCAGGGACCTGCCCATGGATCTGTTCAACCTGACCGAGTGCAGGCTCAAAAGAAGGCAGAGCAGATGAAGATGGGCAGGTACCACACACTCCGCAAACCCCTACTTTTGCTCCAGAAATGCTCATCCTTGGTCCTACGCCTGAAGACAGGCCAATAACACGTGCCTGCACACCCTTCTTGTGGGAGCAAAGCAGTCTGTGTGAATGTGCTGAAGTTCAGTATCCAACAGCCCAAAAGCAACAGCAGGGTTGCTCCTCAGCCCTTGGTAATGGTCTTGGATAATTATGAGTTTAGCACTTTACAGTGGTGGCCTTTTGTAGCTGATAACACAGTAAACTTCAGGCTTGGATACCAAATTCTGAACTGGGGAGGCGGAGGGAGAAGATGTGGCCTCACCAGTGTCATCGGTGTATATGTGAAGTTGCACCAGCTCTGAATTTAACTCAAAACTGGGGCTGGCCAAAAAACACCAACCCAAAACCTTCCAGTGGCTTATACTTCTATATTGCAAAGTAAAGTGATATTTTACCCTAGCAAGATTGGGTTTCCAACATCTCCTTTGAAGTACATTACTCCAAAGCCTTGCTAATATTCCAGAATTGAAATGAAGTCCAGGCAAGAGTAAGTAGTTCCTTCTGATCTCTGCTCAAGCTGTAAGTGAAAATCCAAGCATCCCGTCCACTTAAACTATGCACTGTCCAGTTCCACTTGCCTAAGAAATTGTCTAAGAAGTTCAGCTCCAGCTTTTCTGGAAGTCAATCAGTGCAACAGACAACAGTAGCCCAATCCCCTATTTCTTCCCAACCTGCAGGCTAAAAGAAATAATAAAGCATTTACCACCCAAGGTAATTTTAGAATAAAGATTTCAGGTTATAATCTTCTCTGAAAGGACAGAGCATGATAAATGACACAACACTGAAGAACAATAAATTGAAAGACAAATGGTGAGGAGAATGAAACCTGAGGAAATAAAAGAGCCGGCGCAGGATAAAATTAAAACTCTTTTTTTCTGTTTAATAGGTGAGTTTTAAATACGATTTAACTTCCCTGAACAATCAGTAAAGACTCCCACGTGCTGGGCTCAATGCTCCACTCATCCCCTGCTTGGCCAACATCGGAGCTGGCTGCTCTCAGAGTCTGCGGCTGTCTGCTCCCCGACCGTGCCTCCACGAGTAGTTAGCTGCCATAGGAATATCTACAGTTACAAGGCTGATGGAAAAAAACAATGACGTTTTTGCAACGTGTCCCAGGAAGCGTTAAATGTCTATGACAAATCCCGGTGGCCAGAAACTCCAAGAACACCAGAGCAGCGAAGGATGCTCGAAAGAAGGTGGATGTGGTAAGTAAAGGATCAGTGCTGGGATGCTGTTTAGCAAACAGCCATTCTGCTTCCCTTCCTTGAAATGTCCTCGTATGCCAGTTCTCCTGACAGCAGTCTTTTGGGAGCTATCTCCTGCTGACAGATGTTATACCAGCCATTGGAGGGACTGGGCTGAAGCAAGGAGGAGCTGGGAGAAGAACCCTCCCTGTTTTTCTCAGCTGTGCTCTCATTTTGCTGGGCACAATCCTTTAGTCTTCAGAAACGAAACACGGAGCAATGTTTTTAGGGGACCCTAAGAGGGATCCAAAGCAGTTATCAAACCAGTTGCATGGACACAGTCCACTGCTACTGTCAGTAGAAAACCAGTCTAAAACCCAGTTTTTGAATGTCTGCACCACTACAGAACCCTGTTCCTAGATTTCTGAGAAACAAATGAAAACCATTCGATGCAGAGGTGACTACTTTTCCCTTCAGTTGATTAAAACTTGAACAACAAGATCTTCAGTACAAGAAAACAGCTGAGAACAGATCCAGTCTGCTGATCTCCCATGTAAGAAAATTTTTGAAGTCTTGGGAGTTGGCAGGATCTGGCCCAGCCTGCAGCGGTTGCACCCATCACATTCCTCAGTGGTAAATCAGGAAACCCACTGAAAGACAGTCTAGAGATTCCCCAGTGATGCATGGCAAATGGAGTCAATACTTCTTGCCTAACACATGCTCTAGGGCAGATTCCGATATAGTCCAGAATATTATTTCTGAGGCTTTCCCCCTTTAATCCAAAGAATTTAAGGAGGAAACTGGTGAGGCAGAAAGCAGCAGCTGTAGCCTGGTGTTAGTCAGTAGGTTCTTCTGAGCACACGGTGGTCAGCAGGATTATCTGATCGAAGTTTGCTGTCACCATAGGGTATGTGCTCGAGGTGGGCGTTATCTGGCCATAAGCACTGGCTTCAGGTTTAGGGCTAGAAATAACATTTCTTTTTGAAGGGGTCTTCACTGAGCAGGCTTTGGCACCACAGCATTTTAACAGAGCTGTGTACAATTTCCAAGCTGAGTTCCCTGAGGCCAGGGAACAGGGGTCTGTTTATGGTTAGAGAACAAAGGTCTGCCGAAGTCAGTGGTTTCCTATGAAAACAGGCTAAAACTCAGCACAAACCATCCAATTCACTTTTTGAAGGAGGGATTCACTTGCACCTTAAAGTTAGAGCAACATTCAGACTTGGACGCAGTTTGGTTCTTGCTTTTGAGAGAATTTTACACCACAGTGATGCCACCAACCTCTGCTGTGTTACAGCAATTTCAGGCTCAACACGTGGGACTGATAGGGTCATATATCCCTGTAAAGTAAATGGGAAATACTTCTGCAAACACAGCTGAGGCAAACCCAAGGTGTCTGACCCATTTCTTCACCCTCTCTGGTGCTTACCCTGCTTGGCATGAAGCAAGCCCCCAGTTTAACTAGTCAGGGTGGCACTGGGACAATCTGGGGGCTTTATATAGACTGCATTGGGCTGGATCCTCAGCTGGTCTAAAGCACTGCGGTGTGCGCAGCCTGAAAAGATTGATGCTTTTTATTCCCACCTAGCAATCAGATTCATGAAGGTGCAAATGAAACCAGCATTCACTCACCTGTCTCATCATCAAATCTGAATAGCTTTTCCTCCCTTCACCCTGTGGGGCTCAAAGTCAGGTCTTTAAAGTGACTTGGATTTAAGAGCACGGGCTTGACTACGAAAGCTTTTGTGCATGTTCCTGTACCAGAATGCAGTACTGTACAGAACCCCATCACAGAGACATTCAGCTTATTGTGCACAGCCAGCACAGCTCAGGACACATTACTGCACAGGAGGTCTTGTTGCACCCCTGTCAGTTCCCTGCAGCTTTGTCCGATACCGTACAGAGACCATGGGTTGAGTCCTTTTTCATAAATCACTCAGGAATAATAAATAGCGTATGACTGGTATAACACTTTTTCTAAGACTGGAAAGGCGGGAGAAAAAAAGCCCTTTGATCACTAAGATCAAATTTGCAGTAAACCCCAGCTACAATGCTACAAGTGATCACTTACATTTCAATATGAAAGAAGTGTGTCAGAGTTGGCTAAAAGAAATGTTCATGTCCAGAAACTGGCCTAGACAAACCATCATCATCTGGAAACGTCCGACCCTTCCCCTTGGGAATGCATCTGCCATCGGTAGCTTTAACAAATGACAAACCATCTGATCCGTGCTGGCCTTGCACCACTGCGTAACGGGTTGGTGAGGCTCACGAGGAGAGATGCCAGCAGTCTTTCCATGTGCTTTACAAGTACAGAAAAAATAGTTCAATTTGTTGCTAGTTTTCTGTTGTGGGTTTGTTTTTTTTTTTTTCTCCTTGCCTACAGATTAATTCCCAGTGCTTCCAATTCCACGTGTTCTTGGAAAAGAAAAGGGATAGGGGGAAAAAAACCCTTGAACAAGTTGAAATGTTAAAAAAGAGAAGGAACAAGAAGAACAGAAAGAGATGGAGAAGTGCAGTCAGTTGGCGTATTGTGCATAGAAAGCAACTTTTACTCGCTCGATCTGGTGACACAGTTTGATGGCTGGACCAAGCTTCAGCTCCATGCATTCTTGCACCGTGGGCAGTGTCAGCAACAGAAGGGCTTGGCCATCGATGTCCTGGGGAAGAAAAAGACAGGGAAAATGGTTTTGTTTGTGGACTCTGGAGGGCAGAAAGCATAACCAGGTCTGGAGAAGCAAGTAGGGAAGTTTGCCCCCAAAATTAATTGTGGTTTTGTCCTCTGCCCTTTCCTCTCACTTTGATGCTGCCCATCTCCTTTCTCTGAGATACCTCATGCTTTTTCAGAAGTTGTCTAGTGTCTTCATAGGCTCTCACTTTGCCACCAGTTTGGGAAAAGCTTCCCAGCTGCTGAAATGCAGGATCAGCTTCTAAAGAAACTCTGCAGAGTCCACGGAGAGCTGATTAGTCCCACTTTATGATTGAGGAACTCAAACAAGGAGGAGGCTGCAGAGAGCACACCAGGAGACACAGGAGAGAGCTGAAGAGAGGAACTGATGCTGGTCCCACTGCCAAGTCAGACCCTTCCCCCACCTCTTTTGGCCCATGATGTGCTCAGCACAGGTTTATGTCTGCCTTGCTCCACGCCATGTCCCCTGGTCCACCCAGGACCTGCCTTGTTCCACTTCAGCTGCTGAAGAACCAAGACAGAGGGTTTGGACCACCTGGAACCCTTGCAATCTCTAATGTTCCAGAACCACAGAATGGTGCGGGCTGGAAGGGACCTCTGGAGGTCACGTCCTTCCCTCAGGCATATCCATGCAGCAAACTCCATGAACTAGCACCTCAGACAAAAGCCATTTTATTAGGGATTTCCGTTGGCTTTATGATCCTCTTCTTAATTAAAAGCTCAAGTCCTCTTTATTATTTAATGGACTGAGAAGCAGACGAGCAGGCTACAAAACTGCTTTTTAGCCCTTAGGGAGGATCAGAAACTAAGTGAAGAAAAAAGCACTGAAACTCACAGGCAACATAAACTCCCCAGGACAGCCCTGATGAGGTAGCATTAAACACAAGGAGGATTTGGACACCTTAAGCACTGCTTTGATCAGGACTGTCCATGGCCCAGGTTCTTCCTCCACTGAAGCTTGATGGCATGGCCCATTGCACCAGAGCTTCCTTGCAAATCACAAGGCAAAGCTCCAGTCATCTGTATTTGATTAAAGTCCTCATAAAACTCTTTGGCAAAGGAGAGACTGGCTTGGCTTTCAAGCCCTGGCGCTATTCCAGGCTGATTAACAAATGGTCGGAGCATGCCGCGACGCAGCGACTACGGCATCTTGCTATGGAGCGATTCTGCCTTGCTCTAGACTCGCACTTCGACTTCTCCCAGTCAAAGCAGCTGTACTTGGGTACGGAGTTACTCATGGAGAAGAATGAGAGATAGTTCAATGTGCAGTTGGCCATACCACTGACTGCCATCGGCTACGGCCTAATTAACCACACTTGCTTCTTTCTAACTATGATTTCTTAGCGCTGCCCTTTACTTTCAGTGGTGGCTGTTACTCATTAGCCAAGGAATGGCTGTTTCTATATAAATTTTACACATTCACATTGACTTGAGATGAAGAGCATTGGCTTCTGCTCCCGCAAACCCACCTGCTTAATGGGGAGATGCTTGGCACCTCTTAAAATTAGGTCATCGAAGAGCCTAACTGCCAGATCTTCAGAGGGATGCAGATAGGACGTAGGTGTCTACATACTCAAAGCATCTAGGTGTTAGCGACAAAATTCAGGCAGCTGGGTTTGCGTTCAAGCAGCAGTTTTCTGCTTCCCAGGCCAATATTTTAAAATACAGCGGAACCCATGTGGCCAGGAGAGACAGCCTGCTAGGTACCAAGTAACCACTACCTGTTGGTACACTGAGGTGCCTGTGTGACCCCAGGACGGCGGTGTGGACCTTGGCATGAACAAGAAAGGTCTAAACCTCTTGCTTTTCACAAGCACTCCAGCTGGGGTGTTTCTGGTCTCTCTGAAGATCTGGCAAGGCTCTGATTCAAGTTTCCAAGGGTTTCCACGCCTTGCCAATATTTGTGCTACAGCCTGGTCTGAGGGGATCTAAAGTCTGATCATAATCTCTCTGTCAAAGCCCCGGGCCCAGCTAGCAAGGTGGTATGTGCTGCTCTTTTTTTTTTCGTGATGTGAATAAGCACCACGGACACAAAGTGAAGAGTTACATGAAGACCTCTACCTGCTCCTGAAATATTTTGGCAAGGGGTGCACAGTCGGTCAGTTTAATAAACCTCACGACATCAGTCACGGTCCACTCCAGCGGATTACTGTCCAGGATGAGCTTCTCTTCCTCTTCTTGCTTAATTTCCTACAAAAAAAACCCCAAAAGCTGTCATAAAGAAAAGCACCTTGTGTGGAGAAACAGGGGAGGGACACCCTCCTCAGATGAGGAAGGCTTGGCACGGAAGGTTCGTTTAGGAAGAATACTGCCGTTAATTGGGAGCGATCGCGGGACATACTCACCTCCTTGACTTGCGCGCACTTCTCCGCCTCGCTGTAGGAGTGGGGCTGCGGTCTCCGGCTCCGTCGGGCTCTCTCCGTGGGAGGAGGTCTGTCCGACTCGGCGCTGCTCCGCAAAGTGACCGCTCGCCGGGGCCTGGCGGAGGGGACCTCGGCAGAAGAGGTATCCGTCTGGTCATCCCGGAGCTCTGAGCTGGTTTCCTCGCTTCCCGTCTCGTCCTCCATCGCGTCCGGCTCGTCATCTTCGCTCTCCTGCACGAGAACCATCAGAGAAACAGCATCCAGGCTCGGAGATTAATACAGCAGAAAATCGAAAGGCACTGGGTCAAACCGCACACCCGTGCCCACGCTGGTCCAGGGTAACATTTATTCTAACCCAATTATCTCATTTTCATTGCAGTGCTAAGTAGATTAGCTCTCAATTTAGATTTGTTGCACAATATAGAAGAAAAAAATACATGGTGGACAAATCCTTTTTCTGTTTCTAACGAAAGGTCAACGGCAATAACTCATCTGGCATGAAATGTTCCTCTGTTGGTCTTGCATCTCAAAACTTGTGGCACTGGAGATGTGCGTGAGAAGGGGAAATGGAAAATACTAAAAGGACAAAACGAAACTCAGGTTGCTGAAGATAACATAAAACCACAAATAGGCTTGAATTTAAACCTTCGCCTTGCTTCAAATTACCACAGGTGTCACCAGTATTGAAAGGAAGGAAATTGTGGTGCCTTTTAAAAATATCTAAATCTACAAGTGCATACTTGAACTTGATTTCTTAGCTGGCATTTCTGTAAAACCCAGGACAGAGGATTTCACCCAGATTTCCCTGCTTTCAGCCCTAACTGCTGAAGGTGAAGCACAAATTTCCATGTAAAGGATATTATACCAGATTCTTGTTATTTCTGTCACACAGAGCTTGCAAACACACGTCAATTGGTGGGAACTGTGTATTTTGAACTTTATATATACGCAAGTGGCCCAAATGGCTTCGACAGCTGAGCTCTGATCAAAGCATGAGCATGCATCCAAGCCATATGCTTAGGTCTTAAGTGAAAGAGCAATTTTAGACAAAGTTAGTTATATTGGCTGAAAGGCTGAAAAATTGGCTAATGGTTGATTTAGGCTTAACATGAGTTTAAATTCCTTTGAAGCAGGTATAATTTAAGGAAATGAAGCAGAACTACATCTAAATGAGGACCAAGTCATGAAGATGCAAGCAATCAACTGAAAGCTGACTAAAATATCCCCCTCCAGCTGAAGTACAGGGAATTTAAGTAAATCAGTTTTATTTCACATTGCACAAAGCAGCAATCACTGGCACTCAGCTGAGGAAAGGAAACCACATATGAACTTTGTCATTATATCACAGGAAAACCACCTGGGAATGGTCCACACAGAACTAATTCCGCTCCAGGTTGTATTTGGACACAAATCATTGCTGAAGCTGGGATCCTGTCGTATTACACAGCATTTAGAACGACTGAAGCCTCAAATACCATATATTTGGGACACAAACCATTTGCTTGTATTCTAAAGCCTCTAGAACTTCTATTGCTCGATGTTGTGAACCCAAAATGTTACAAATGGTTAATGAAAAAATAAAAGCCCTTGAAACCACAATGGCCCATGAGTTGTTATTATTATTTATTATAATAGATGGAGGTCTTAGACATGGATCACAGACCTCCTTCACTCTGCTAGATGCTGTGCAAAGCATCTAACAGGTTCGTCTACCTGCCTAAAGGCTTGTAAGGAAGCAAAAGAAAACAAAGATACAATATTAGACAGCATGTTAGCTAGTAAACATTACGAAGATGGGAGCAAAAACTCTATTTGTTAATTCTAGAATGGACAAGGGTAGAAGTCCCCAAAGTGTCCAAGAAAACCAGTCTGACCTTAGAAGAACAGAGCAGCAAGGAGGGATTCAGAAAGGAAAACCTAAGCGTTTAGGTTTGCTGAGACGTCCCTCAAAAGGAAGATGCAGATGGGGGGACAAAAAAGCACCAAGGGATTTTTGCTGATTTATCCCAGCGCAACACGCACCTCTGCAGAGCCTGCAGCATTCAAATCGACAGCTGATGACCTCCTTTTCTTCTGCACAAAGATGGATTTCCGTCTCTTTCTGCGTCTGGCTGGCTTGGCATGTCCACTTTTCATGTTGTTATTCTCCCCAATTGGTGGCTTAATGATTTTTTTCCTCTTCCCGTAATAATAAGCTGGAGGAATGAAGCAAAATACCCATTAAAAACTTTAACCACCAAGAGAAGGAAACTTTGGCTTGCTCCTTGCTACTGCTTCAGTACTACACTCTAGGTGCACTTTTACAAGAAACTTTAAAACACATTGATTTGGAAAAAATGTCCAGTGTAAATACAAGATGTCATCTTGGACTAGCGCAGAGTGTTACAGCTCTTATGTATACACAGTTATTGCTGATGAATGAGGAGTTCAGAATTTAACCCTACAATATGTACTTAGGAAAAGCTTCCACTAAGCTGAGCAGTGATTTGGAGGGAGAGAGGCTAGTATGTTCGAGATTTGATCCCATGCCCTTCTGCATGAGTTAACAGTCTTAGATACTCTTTCAGTCGCTAATGTTTTCAGCAGAGAGTGAAGAGGACCAGCTATCCTGATTATGTGTGTTTGTTCAATGCACGAAGGAACAGGCTTTTATTACCTTTGACTATTTCATGGCCCAAGTTGCAATTAAAGATGTGAGAGTCCTCTGACCTTACATTAGGGACTTGTTTGAGATGCCTTTTGACATGCTCTACAGCAGCCTCTGGGGCTGACAGATACTCTGCTCTTCACCACGTAGGGTATCCTGGGACAATTAAAATGTCACTTGGCACCTATGTCAAAGTTCATAACTGAATTGAGCTTTTCATCAAATTGATGGAGTTTTGAGGAATGATTCATCTAGCCACATACAACCATCAACTCTGAGATGAGAAAATCTCAGCTGGAGCTTCCCTACCTGTACTCCCACAGGTACATGCTAGGAGCTAGAAGTCTAGCTCAGGTGGAGAATTGTGCAGAAACACATATTCAGCAATGGGAATCTCTCCCTGAGCCCATTTCTCCTTCTACTGTGGCACCAAACAGAAGCTAATTAGTTTAAATCAATCATATGGGTTTCTTATAACCTTTGTGGATGGACAGCACTCACTTCCACTTTCCTAACCTAAGAGCCGATAAAATCAGTAACATTGACAACAAAAAGTGTTGAACACATGCCTACCTTCAGTCTTCCTGAGTAGGTAGGAGCATGTTTAAATATTAAATACCCTGAGCAGAAAGAGTCAGTGCTACCAAACTCCTTCCAGCGCCTCGGCACTGTGATACCAGCCTGTGCTGGTACGTATGCCAGAAACTCTTCACTGAGCAGGGCAGGATTCATCTCAACTAACGACGCTGTCTCAGATGTAGCAGTTTAAATCTCAGCTGGCCACTGCAGGTTCCTTTTATGTGTTCCTTATATTAACTTCACGTATGAAGAAAAGTCAAAGACTTCCAAAAAGTAATGACTTTCAAACAGATATATTAGGATGGAGTGAGATGGGACAGTTTTCTGGAGATGCCCATTTCTCTGTACAGAATACTAAGGGAGCCTATGGTGGCCTGGTCATGATTAAATAAATGCTCTTAGATGAGACAAATCCTACTCAATATTAACATATTACACAACTCCTCTTCTTCAACACTAGCTCATGCACAGTCTCCCACCGCTCTGATTCCCAGCTAGCAACAAGAAGCATTTTGGCCAATACTCACTGTACTTGGTTTTAGTATGAATGGAGCAGTTCTCTGGGCAGACTTCGGCCACCAGAACAGGACTGAACAAGTTGGGGCAGCATTCCAACTTTGCACAGACTCTTCTGCAGAAATCTGCTACCTGATCCGATGTCCGCACAATCTTAACGGTCGCCCTGTATGTCTTCCCTCTGTATCTAGAAAAATGTACAAGACCCCATGTCACCAATCAAGCAATGTCCTCTGATGCTACAGACCAGACCCTCCTCTGTTAGGGAGATACCTTCCCTAAAGACTTTTGGGAGAGTGTCTCTCTTGAGAATGCAGGCAGGATAGGTCTACTTGTTTTAGTGGCTCCACTTCAGATGGACTTGAGGAAGGAAAGACAGGGTGAAATGACCCTGGAATCAGAGGTGCAGACATGACTTGGGGAGGAATGCATACACAGACTGGGTATATCTGTAGATAAGGCAAGAGACGGGAAAAAAATCACAGGAGGCTTGGTGAGGATATTACACAGGACAGCATGCCCATACTACGAGCTGATGCAAAGTTTTGGGGAGAAGGATGTAGTCTCTCCTCATATATTGATCTGCAATGAGAAGCTTGTATGCCTTGCAGAGCTTTCTGGTCACCACCCTGTATGTGGGGTAAACTGGAGACTGTCTCTGTAAGCCCCCAGTACACCTTTGGTCTTCTCCATTGCCATCTTTCTTGACACAGCTCCAACATCATACAATCAATCATAGAATCGTTTTGGTTGGAAAAGACTGTTAAGATCATCGAGTCCAACCGTCAACCCAACACCACCATGCCCACTCATGTTCCAGTTCACAAGAAGCCCACAGTTTCATTGTGCCAACAGTGGTTGCATCTGGGTGAAACTGGACTGTCTGCCATACAGGGACCAGATGACTTCACCACTATGAGATTTGGGCAGTACGAGACCCGAGGAACTCATCAGGAGTCTCTCGAGTCATTTAACAGGGCTGCGAGAACAGGCCCTAAAAACAGTGATTCCTACAGGGAATGCTTAGAGCAGATGCAGTGAAAGGTTTGTCTTAAATTTGTTATCCATGTGCTACTAAAACATTTATTTCAGTGTTTTATATGAAGTGTTTCTGAGCGATAAATGGCTAAGAAAGATATAGTTACATCCCTGCTGTAATACATTGTAGATGCGAACTCTGAAAAACCAATTATCCCCATAATTTATTAAACAGCAGCACGAAACTATTGTAAATGGTGAGATAAGGTTTTTAAAACATCTCTTGCACGTCCTGAGGAATGCAACACAAGAGACAATCACGCGAGCGCCTGGTGCTAAGGCATTATAAACGTGCTTAGAGAAAAGTAACACACACAAAAGAGAAAGAGGGAGAGACAGTGAAAGAAAGATTACTGGATGGGAGGCAACGAAAGATAAAGATACAGTCATCAGGAAAAATGAGACAAAGCATTTGTGAGCGCATTAAGACCCACAGTTCCCTAGCAGGGAATCAGCTGCTGATAGTCAGATATGGAAGAGGAAGAGGAGGGGAAGGTGAAACAAGGGAGACGTGGCCAGAGACTGAAAACACCCAGCATGTGCCCAGACCCAATTCCCTCTCTCTGAAGGTTTTACTAGTTGCACAAAGCAGCTGAGAAACCACCTTTTGCTGCTCTCCCTCCCAAAAGCTTCTTCCAGAAACACTGGGGTATGGGAAAAGGGTATGAAACTGTGGTACATGAAGTGTTATAGAGGCGTACCCAAACGAGAACTTGGGTCTGAGAACTGCCCAGTCCAACCATCCTCATGTCTCAAAAGACTTGATCCAAGATATCGCCTCAACACAAAACTCTTCCAGAACCTACATGAGCATTTCTGCAAGGCACCAGCTCCGATACCCCAGTTGGTGCCTGACCAAGGACACCAGGTCATGGTGACAATCCTGGATTCATTCATCCTTCTGAATGAATGAATGAATTAAATGACTTAATTAGCCAATTCTTCATGCCCCTCAACAGACATGGACAACAGATCTAAAATGGAAAGCGTTCCTTCCAGATACAGAGCGCTGTTTTCCCAGCTTCCCTATGAAATAGCCGCACGAGCAGACTGGCTAAAGAAGGTTTGGCAATGCCTAGTATCGAAAGAACAAATTCCACAGACATTTAAATATGTCTACTTATAAATGTTTTATATTTCTTTTCAGTGTGTTTGAAAAGACTCCTGCCCTTATTACTTCTCCAGGAGCCATTAAGTTTAACAACAGCCTAGATCATTAGGTCAGTAAGTCTGACTCCTGTGACAGGCTGCGGAATTTCATTGCACTACCTTCACCTGAACCCCAACAACTTTGGTTGGACTAAAGCATCGCTTCCAGAAAAGCACCAGCCTCCCCTCAAGGGTCTCCACCCTGGAAGAATCCTGGCAGTGGGAGCACCTGCAGCTATACCTCATGAGCCTATGCCTCATTTTATGTCTGGATGTGTCTGGATTTAACTTACATTTAGTTGTCCTTGTTCTGACTTTCACCACTAGGATGAAAAGACTGCATCTGGTTTTGTTTCCCTGCAAAAGCACTGTAATCAAATTGCCTCTTGATCTTCTTTCTTATAAGCTAAGAAAGCTGCCTGATGGGTATTATTCAAGGATGGCTGACTTTTTCTAACTGTGTGCTTCCTATTGTGTTTGGCTGCCTAGAAAGGACCCATTGTACTAAAGTGCCTGGTGAAAGAAAAAGATGAAACTAGGAAAATGAACAACTGACTGATTTCACAGTCTGGTTTGAATGCAATGCACATAGTAATTAACAGAACGGATGGCTAAATGGAGATCAACATGACTGCAGCAATCAGTCTCAATAACTCAAGGTGTTAGTACTGGCCCCAGTAATATTTTTTACGTGATTTTGGCCTTGGCAGCACCTCTTTCAACTATAAACCAGGTTCTACTAATATTTTCCATATTCCTCACACACTAAAGATTTTTAACACAAACACCACCAAACGTAATCTGAGCTGTTCTAGGACAGCCATGTGGAAAGAGCTCCTTTGTATATAATCAGAAAACCTTTTACCATTAGCATTGCTCAAAAAATTACCAACTACTGATATTCCTATTGATGTTTTCATACTAGGACTCCTACCTCCCCAACCACTTATAAGCACTAAGTAACCTGCACGCACAGCATGGCAGCACTGGAGACTTGGAAAACAGCCATGTCAAGCATAACATTTTCAGTTTTCTTAGAAATCACTGTTCTTTTAAAAAAGATTTATCAGCTAAAGCCAAAGAAATCTTCCTTTCCTCTCCCCCTTTCTCTGCCCTCAGATACCAAAACCTGGAGAAACCCTTACAGCTGAAACTACTTCCATGAAAAATATATTTGGGATCTTTGCTGATCCACAAGCAACAATATTAAGCTAACAGCACTTTGCTGGCAATATAATTCTTCTGTTGAAGACTCCTTTGGTAGTAAAATAGATCAGAGGTTCATGAGAACAAAATGTCTTCCAAGAGCTCCAGTTAGGGATACTGTGTGATGACACACAAAGTCTTGTGCTGAAGACACTTCAAACAGCAAGAACATTGAGACTACCCTCATTTTCAAAAGTTTCATCATAAGGATACAGCCTACAGTTCTGACAATCCTCGAGACTTTTGAACAACTCAATGGCTAAAAGCCTCAATTTCCTTTTAGGGGACCAAAATCTCCTATTCTTTTGCAAGAAATTTCCAATTTGTCTTACTAGCTTAAAGTCTGCCAAACACGAGAAGGTATCTTCCTCCAAAGCTATTTAATCATCCAGTGGCATTTTGTACTCTTGAAGGGAGGGTTCAGAAAAGACCCTGGAACTGTTCTAGTTGTAAGGACACGTCTTGTTAAGTCTCCTCCCAACTATGGAAAGAAAGGGTTTAAGTCATTCTACTGCTCCTGATGACTTCTATCTCCAATATTTGGCACAGAAGGCCACCTGGTCACACTAATTCACCCTTGCAGTGCCTCAAGAAGTATGCGGCACAGCTGATGTGGAAGACGAACCGGATTATATGAGCTGTAGCTTTGTGCTGACCTTTGAAGAGCACCATTAATAACCAGCTGCCACTTGGACTTCGTATCATTGATTGTAACCCTTTGGGTTCATTTGTCCAGTCAACTTTCCACTCATCATGCACACATTCAATCCACACCTCCACAGCCTGGCTATAAGGGCACCTGGGAGACCGTGTCAAAAGCCTCAATAAAATCAACCTGATAAAATCAAACTTCCACTGCTTTTCCCTCAACCACCAAACCAGTTATCACATCGGGCACAACTCACCCTTCGTAAATCCATGCTGGTTCTTGCCAGTCACCTATTGGTCCTGCATGTTCTTGGAAGTGGCTTCCAGCAGGATTTGCCTAATAACCTTCCCAGGAAGTTAGACTGACAGCCTGTAGTTACTTGGATTCTCCTTCTTGCTCTTCTTGAGGAGGGCTGTGATGTTTGCCTTTTTCCAGACATCACAAAACTTCCCTGATCATCATCTACTTTCAAACACGACAGCGAGTAGCCTTGCAATGACATTGGCCAGTTCTCTCAAGCAGAGCTGGCTGCATCCCATCTGGTTCCATGCACTTGGGCAAATCCAGTTTGCTTACAGCGTCTCTAGCTTCTTTTCCATTCACTGTGGGTAACACTTCACTCCCTCAAACAGTAACAGGGACCTGGGAGGTCTGAGAGTAACCCTTGCTAGCAAAGGCTGAGGTGAAGACGACTTCGAACACCTCAGCATCATCTATCACAAATGAAGGGCAGTCTTCTAAAGCATCCACAGTGAAAAGACTTTCTTCAAAATGCAGCTTCATAAATAAGCAATGGTGTCTGCGATGGGGGGAAATATTCCTAGACTTCAGCTACTGGATTTGGGCAGCTCTCGAAATTTCATTTGATGAAGGAGTCCAGGAATACTCATCTTTCTTATTTTGATTAACTGGGCTTCATACAAGACCCAGGAGATAACTCTCTGCACACACTGGTACTGTTTATGTCCAAAGTCCTGCAAAAATAGGTAAGTCCAAACAGCCCCACTTACAGCCCTTAGAAATGAACACCCTTAAAAAGCATAAAGTCCCTCAAGCATTTTATGTAAAATTGGGAAGCCAAACCTAGATGTAGGCACTGAACGTAAAGCATCAAAACTGTAAGAGTTGAATGCCTACCGCTTCGGCTGGCGCTTATGGGAATTCAGAGGATCAGGCCTGACATTTCTAACTCATCATCACCAATAAATCAGGTTTGACTATTTTCACAAAGAGCCAGCAGCGCTGATGGGAAGCGACTGCCATCACGCATTGCAGACACATCTCTTCGGACAATCTAAATTGTTTATCTTCTTTGCAAGGCTAGTGTAATTGATTCTGCGCTGGTCACTCATGCCAGCAGAATCAACTAAATGCAGGTTGCCCTAGGACTGAGATAATGCATTCCTGGTAGTGCATGATTTGGCATTTGGGCCAGTGGGAAAACCAGCCTCCTCTTCACCGTCTTCCTCCCTCCCCTTTGCTCTACCCTACTACAGCCGTCGCCGCAAACAAACAACAACATTGTCAAGATCCAAGGAGTTGTCAGTTTACATCAGAAGGCAGGCGGTGACACGACATGTCACATTACAGCACAGACGCTCCAGCTGGCTGTAGAGCTGTCATCATTAGCAGCAAGACACCATTGGGAGCCGGTGTAGCTGGAAGTCGGTGTAGACAGGCGTTTGCTTGTTACGGGTCTGTTTAAGATTCTGGAGCACAACTGACTGTCATACCTGATGTAACGTGTCATGCGCTGTTTGCGCATCCCAGGGTACCTGATTTCACGAGCGTGTTTTCTTTTCTCCTTTTGCACAACCGAATGCAATTAAAACCCTGGTATGCTTCTTGATGAAGCAACTCAAGCAAATTCAGCAAGGAAAAAAAGAAAGAAGTCCTAGGGTAGCCAGACAGTCTTAGGGCATGTCAACCCTGTCACCCACTCTTAAAAGTACTCCAACTACCCACAGGCAAGCTGGTACGACCACCAAGCACCGCTCTGCAAACAGAGCTCCAGCCCCAGAAGCCAGGTAGCCACAGCAACAAGGTGTTGTCCAGCCCCACGAGCTCTGCCACACTGAACGAGAATACACCGCTGCGCTCAAGAAGTCACTCCAAAACTTGCTGTCCCAGCCTCGAGCCTGTAATGATCCATTCTGTGGCCGGATAAAGCTGAGAGATGCTGTTTGACTCACTGAAGAGCTGAGGTTGCTGCCTCCTGGGGTAGCCATCACACAGGAACACGGACACAGCCTGTGTGACTGGCTGGCCAACATAAAACACAAAACCTCCTTGCTGGAAAGCACTGGTATACTTCGATCTGGCAGGCTATGTAGATAGAAGGTAGATCCCAGCAGGCTGGCTGCCCTGCTAAATAGATGGGAGGAGGGAATAGAGACAGGAACGAATGGGTAGAAGCGTCACGGGGGAAAGTAACGGAGACGGAGGTGCTCGTTACAGTATGATTAGCACGTCAGGTAACAGTGAGGGGGGATAAGTGGTTGATTGTGATACGGATGAGCGACAACCTCGAGCAGCCCGTGTACTCAGCGAGTTGGTCGTCTTGGTGTAAGCACAGCCAGAGGCAGCAGGCTGCCTGGGGTCACAGTGAATTGGGCTGTAGACATAGCTGACTATCAAGGACAAGACATCCCCGCACTTGATGGTCAGTCAAACATTTTCCAGGCTGCCTCCCATCAGAAATAAGGAATGCGGCAGCCTTAAGAACTCCGTCCTGCTGCTTTTGCACAAGGTGGATCCCCACACTCAAATGAGAAATCCCAATAAAGTCCTATTTCGGATACTGCTATTAGGAAAACTGCCTGTAAGCTCAATTCTTTGCAGGATAGGATATTAAGATGGGGCCTTACAACCTGATTTCACAACTGCTAAGTACCTGTAGGATTGCATTATCTGATGTACAAGGTGTGGGAGCCTGGAATCAATGAAAACCAGGTCATGGACAATGAGTTGATTTTAATGAAAATCCGCGTGCACAAGGATTACTTTTAGATTTCCATCCACAAAATTTCAACTGAAAAATACAAAAACATGACTTTCCGCACGGGTGAAAGAAGTAAATTAAAAAATAGGATTTTCTAGTAGCTTTTCATTTCTATTTGCAATCCTCCTTTAGAAAACCAGTTTCTGAGTATGCAGAATACAAGGTTCTCAATTCTCTACCTCAACAAAAGCACAAATGAACTTTCTGCAATATCTGCATGGCCAAAGATCAAATACAATTGCAATCAATAGTGCCACGTTTGACAGCCAATCATTTCAAATAACCAAGAGAAAATTGCTTTTATTTGAAAAGGAGTAACAGTTCAATACAAAGGGTGAGATTCACTGTATTTAACTTCAGTACTCAAAAAGTCAAGGTGACAAAGTTAGTCAATGGAGAGAGCTGTCTTCAAAGAACTATTTGTTGACATCCATCTTAAAGTGGGAAGAATTGCCCTTTGGAGGAACTCTGGAGGGAGCTTAGGTGAGACTCCCCCCTTTCAGAGAGACAACAGTTGTTGCAATACATCCTAAGTGTAGTGCCTAATACATAAAGAAGATATCAATGGGTAAATTTTAAAGTTGGAAGGAGAAAATTAGTATTTTCTAGGTATACAGTTTTCTTCAGTGTAGTTGCATATCGAAGCATAGATTCCAGAAAGGCCTCAAATCTTGACCTGAATCTCAGTTTTGTTAGTTTTTGTCCTAATCACTCTCCTGCTTAAAAATGTGTCCCTGCTATTCTTTTCACACTTTTTTTCTTTTGTGCCATTCGTTCTCACCAGGTTCTTCTGCATTAGAGTGACAGGCTCTATATTAAAAGCAGTAATACTACATTTAGAAAGCTAGGAATTGAGTTAATTCAATAATAGCCAAGCTTATAGGAACAGCTCATCATAAACTCAGGACTTCTCTGAATAAACATGGCATTTTTCATAAAAATCTGGACTGCTGCTTGGAGAAAGACAATAGAAATGAACCGTTCAGGTGAATATTTCATTTCTTAAGTTGCTATAGAATGAGTCAAATAATTCAATGAAGCAAAACGATAATTAGAAAAGTAAAACTGTCACAATAGAAAAAAATCTTTTGTTCTCTCCTTTTTTTTCCTCCAGTCAGTTCCATTTTTTAAGCCTCCCAAATAAAAGAGCACACACCGAAGACTTACTTTGCTTTAAGTGTTTCTTCTTGGAAATTCCACTGAGGGTCTTCCACTAGCTGCAGTTCTCGTAAAACACTCCCTGGCTTGTAAGCTGCATTGATCACCATGCTGAGAACCTATTGAGAGACAAAACCAACAACACTGATGGGTTTAAAAGTAGCCCTTGACCACACTGAATATGATCCCAGGTGCTGCATAGGCAGGAGCAGCTTACAGGTGTCAATTTAGGGCCAAGGCTGCACAGGGTAAGTGCTAGATGCAATGAGAAGAGGTCCCAGATTGGATGGATGTGCCAAGTGTATTGTAGATGACACATCAGTCTGATATGGTGGCTGCATCAAATGCTGCTAGCTAACCCCCCCAAATCTCCTGTTAATCAGTAATTTTCTTTGAGACAGACCCTCTCACCCAAAGCAGACTCCATTCGCTGCATCCATACTGGCTCATTTTAATAAAAAATGATAATAATTCTGATGGCTCAACCAGGTACAAAGTCACGTGTACCATTACACGCTGAACGGGAAATTTACATACTTGAGATCAGCAATATGCTCTAAGTGTCTGAGTGCTGCGTGCCTCAACTGTATTAAAAGAATATTAATGAAGTCTACACAAAAAGAATTTGCAGGAGGTGTGCCTGAAACCCAGTCTGTGTCCACGCTGTACAACAAAACACATGTGCCAATCCATTTAATCCAAAGTCTCTGAGAATAAAAATGATCCCTACTATTGACTCCAGTAATCCAAGCTTTAATAGTCCACACTTGGCCTAAGGAGATAAATACCAGAAAAACAAATCTCTTTAGCAGCACCAGACCATGCGTTTGAACACTCTGCATTGTATGCACATGAATGACCCCACAGTGAGTCCAAATTGGTTTTGATATAAATTAGCTCTTTACCTAACGCCTGTTCTTAATTCTCTGGGGGCCTGCAAACGATTTCAGTGTGATGAGCGTTAAGTTTCCCCAGCACCCATGAACGTGGTTCATCAGAAATGAAAAAGTGACTAGGTCATATTGCAAAGAGCAATGTGCTTATGTTTGGGGGCTTTTTTGGTTTTTGTTTTGACTTTTTTTTAATCCAGGAACCCGAGGATTTGCTAGCATTCTGAAAACTTTGTAGGTAGGATTAATCATTTTCAGGCAAGGGCTTCACTTAAAGCTGCATAGTACCACGTAAAATGGCAGTGGTTTGAGTTGCTTGGCTAGGTTATTTACTAGAAGCGAAATCTGATTTATCACTGGGCCCTTGGAAACATTACTCAAACCACTCTTCAAAGAAGCACAATTAGAGACACTTAAAGCAATGCCTAATGATAGCACCAATGCCTTAGGCAGCTCTGATCATCCCTACATCTCAGAGCACTCTATGAGGAGGGGCAGAAGGACTCTCCCTATCTCACACAAGGGGAAACTACAACACAGATTTACCCACAGCTCTCCAGCTGGTTCCCATCTCATCACACAACCCCGCTATACTAGTTACCAAGCCATACTGATTCCCAAGGGAGCAAAAGCTTCTGAGTGAGCCCATCCAGTTGCTCATCCACATCTTTTCTTGCCTGCCTCTCACCGTACAAGCTGATGGGGCACTGGCCTCTGATGCAGAGACACGGAGACCCTACGTAGGGAAGCCAAAGGTGGGTTTTCAAAAACCATCAAGTGCCTGGGTAGCTCCCACGCTCATTCACAACTCATCAGATGTGTTCCTCACTTAATCAACAAATCCAGGCAGTCATTAACACCTACGCAGGAGCTTGTTGGGAAAGCTCTCCTTAAGCACACTTCTGCGCCCACCCTGCTTGCTGGTGGAAAAGCCAGGAGCAGAAAGCCAGTGTCTCTTGCTGAGCAATTCCCACAAACAGCGCTGTCCTGCTTCTTTATCGGGGCGATGGTGTTTGCATGAGTTGTCAGAACAGTTAGGAAATGAGCAAGAAAAGAAAACCCAACCCTGCAAATAACAGCGTGGCCATGTCTGGGCATTATCCCAGACACCTAATCAACTCCAGCCCTGCAAAGACACCCCAAATACCAGGACTCTTCTCAAAACCGGCCTGTCATCAGCAGTACTCTGTAAACTTCTAAACTCTGTTTAAAAAAAACAGTGTTTTGTAACAACAATCATTTCCCTTTAAGGGAAGAAAAAATGTTTTTTAAAACCTCTGGCTTTTACTCTTCTCATACCATAAGTCACTGGGTTTGGCATTTTACCCTACAGCAGAAGTCCATCACCATGTTAACAGTGTTACCTTCTAACAACATTATCGCTTCATATTACACACTACTAAACACTAGGGAGAAACGAGAACACTGGTTCTTGTGGAAAAATTAACTGTGATTAAAGCAAAAACAGTGAAGAAACCTAGACCAGTTTCCAACTTTCTAGCTTCCAACTTTCTCTGGAGATGGAAAGTTACTCCACCCATATCAGACTGGTCAAATTTTGATCTGATTCACTAAATTCCCTTTGGCTAGAGTGTGACCAGTCAGAGATTTTGGTAGTTTATTTTCAGCCCTCTCCATCAGGAATGGGTTGGGTGCAGCCAGCGGTGCCACGGAGCAGAGGGGTGGATCAGACACCACCAGCCTTTGCTGCTATTCATCTACGAGGTTTTACTTTGATACTGCTGAACTTTGGATATTCAGAGTCAAGTAGGTTGGAGTCACGTCAGCGAGCACCACCACGAGCCTCTACCCAACCTTATAAGCACCTCACATCTTAGTTATGAAGTTTTCCACGTCATAGATGTTCAAGTGCGCAAGGGCCCTTTTCTGAGCATGTCCAGATGTGTCTGATGCCACTGGGCAGTTCAGCACCTTTCTTCCCACCATAGCTTTTTTGGTATTCACACATTTCTCATCTCTTCACCCATTTTCATTAGTGGTCCCAACCCTGAATGAAGCTTTCTCAGGAGGTATCACTGATGAGGTAGAGTTCAAAATACCATCACACCTCTTCTTCTGTTCAAGAGCCCAACGGTCAGCATCCTTATGAGGAGAAACTCAACTTCCCTCCTCTACCTGAGATATGAGCCCACATCTTCTACCTAACAGGAGAGACCCTAACTCCCAGGCTAGCCTCAAGCAGGACAGTAAACAGTTATTTTATTTTACTTGGAATAATGACGTGTCTGTGGGACAGAGAGAGAAGGGAAAAAAGAGTTGTTTTGGATTCTTTCATTAGATAATCAAGGATCTAAAAGTGAGCTTTCGTCATAGTCAAGGTTGTAGCACTTAAGCATTGACGTGCTTATGACAGTCCATGACATTCAAAAATACAGGTGTCCACATCCTAAGTTGGAGGAACTACTACAGCTGGAAGTCCACAGAGCAGTCTTGAGGAGGATGTTAGTGAACCCTCTTGCAGAAATGCAGTTTATATCCTTCCAGACTACAGAGGTTTCTGCCATTCCAACAGCACATCTGATGACTAATGATAGCGCTATCAGCCCGGCTCAATCATACACCTAAGGCTCAGTGCAAGCTACTTAATCTTCTGAGCACCATGATTTAATTATGCAAATTTCTTGTAAGAAGTCATGCTGTGCTCCAAAAAAGTCAAATTGCAGAGTGCAACAGCCTTCCTTCATAATGCTGGCTGATTTCTCCTGTTTGCATCAGTTGGACAGTCACATTACCTTTAAGTCCATTTTCTTTTTAAATAGAGAAAGAGCAAAGTATCTTAAAAATAGTAAGAGCAGTAAGCAATAAGACTAATTAACCTTTACAGTGTATTTTCCTAAAATATGGTGGGTTATAGATCATCTGAAGTCTTAAAAAAGACACCTCGTTTTGTTTTACAATGTTGCTGTGATAAGTTGCTGGTATAGACAGAACAACTGTTCAGAAGTATTCTTCAGATATTCTGACCCAAGAACTAAATCTAAAGCTGATAATGTTTTTATTTTAATTTAACTTAAAGTTAGCATTGATTACATATCTTAGCCACTATACAGCCAGTAATTTTCAGCCCAGATGCAGTTGTTTGATGGCAATAGTTGATGTCTCCACTGTACTTGGCTCCAAGTTTCAACTTCTTTTCCAACAAGTATCTCAGGAATGAGGTAAGATTTGCAGCTGATGTTAAACAACAGGCATTACCACCTCACTTGCCTCTTGCTGCAAAAGAAACCACAAAAGCAGGAGCTTGTGCTGGCACCAGGAATAATGATCAGCTAGGCTTTAAAAATAAGTTTGGCACTAGATAGCACAAGAGTTACTTGTCACTCACCTAAGGCTTTGCATGGATTCACGGATACACGCACATAAACACACACAGAATTAAAATCGGTATTTTTGATCATACTACCAAATAAGTTGCAATTGCTCTCAAGATCTTTTTTGCTGGGAAATCTTGCTCAAGGGCTGCCATTCTGGAAGGCGCCTTTGCAGTTTCCTCCCTGCAGAGCTCACCACCTCCGAATCCAACGCTAGGACAAAGCAATTGGGCAGAAATCTGGGGGGATGCAGTAACAACGCAGAACTCGGCAGAAATGCCTGTTCTGTTGGAAAAGAGGTGCTGCACAAAAGCAAACCTATCTGTGCTGCTTCTCTCCTGACATCCCAGGTGAGAACAGCCCAACTATTCAAATGGAAGGAGATGCTTCTACTCTACTGCACCAGTGATGGTGGGAAGGAAGGACAAGACCTTGGGGGAAAAGAGGGCTGAGAGGCATCATTAACTATAGTCGTGTTGCATTTTTTTGGTTGAGTGTGGAGGAAGGCAGAGGATGGGGAGCCACTTCTTAGCACCCAGCCAGGAGCAAGGTCTCCCATCACCTAGTGCTAGTGGGGAGAGGACATCTGCTCTCTTCTTGCTTTAGGTAATCCAGGCTGGGGAATGGGACAAGAGTCGGTTGCTCAGCTGGTTTTAGTCTGTGGTTTCCATCAGTGCCAAACACAGCAGCATCTCCATCATGGGGACTGCTGCCCACTGTGAACTGGCTGGCGACCGGCACAGATTTTTAACTAGAGCGTCTCTAAAGGCAGTGAGTTATGGCTGGAGACCAGGGTGATTTAAAAAGCTCTCGCCAGACTGCTACGGACTCCGCTCTTCCTTTGTAGCTGTTGTTTTGAGTTGTCTTTCCCACCCTCCCCTGTGTGTTGCCAAAGTAAAGCCCATGTATAATTTATCTATTCCAGACAAGTTATGCTGATGCATAATTTACAATGGCCTGAAATTTTCCTATATAGTGAGAGAGAGATAATTACAATGCATTTGCATTCTTGGGGCCACATCGTCAGCGGGTGTAAAGTGAGACGAAGGCATTGAGCTCAGCACCGAGACTGGGTTCGGAGGGATGGGGACCCTTGCGAGCTCTTCAGCTGTGCAAAGCCTGGTGGCTGTGGTCTTGGGCTGGAGGAGATACCTTCTGCAATGTTCTCGCCACTCAGCTCTGCAGTCTTTCTGGGTGCTCTGGCAGCTGCTACAGATCTTCGTCTCGATGTAGGGACGTCTTCTTTGCCACTTCTCGCCTCCTCCATGTGCTGGGTACCCCTATCCTCGCCCCTGCCCATGGTTCTCTGAGCTGCTGACCCCTCTCTTGTCTCAGCAGCAGCGGATATGAACCAGGTGTTACCTCCCCTACAGCAACACCCTGAATGCCTTCTCTTCACCCTTTCCAGAATTTGGACCTGGTCCCCGTGGCCAGAATGAGCTTGAATTTATCTGCAAAATAACACTGACCAATGCTGGGCCATTGCCATTGTCTCGCTCCTTGGGAAGTCGTTCATGTCTCCAAAAGCAAGATGCCAATAACTCACTGACACGGCTATTTGCTCCTTCAGCCAGCAATTCTGTAAGGGGGCAGAGCAGGAGAAAACAGGCTTTCTGCAGGAAACTCAGGTTGGTTTACACAATTGGTAATCGGTCCCATTTTTGAGGAATTTGGAGAAGCTGGTGTTACCCTATGCAGCAAAGCCCGAAGATACAAGGGGAGGACATGACACAAACTTTGTACTGCTTATGTTTTCAAAATCCAAATTCCAGGAGGAAAGGAGGAAGAAACATTAGCATAAGGACTGACTGTGCATGCCTCGTGTTTCCCCCATGTTGTTTTTTCATTGCCTGTTTTTCAAGTTGCAGCAGATTGCTAACGCTCGCCGTCAGCAAGCCACTATGGACTTGCTTTCAAATTTGGCAGCTGTCAACTTTTGCTCTGCAACCACTTTATCCTGCTTTCTGCTGCGGGCTATTTTTGACTTGCCTCTTTGAGACGCAAGTGTCCCACCTGCAGAGGCAGCTGGATTACTGGGGTTTCTTCATGGCCCAGCTTTCAACCATGTGAGACAACCAGCAGTACTGTTGTGCCTAAAGCAGTGCACGCAGGTGATGAGGAAGTGAGTGGGGACACAAGAGTCACTCTACAGTACAGTACAGAGGTGTTTTCAAAAGTAGTGGGTGATTTGGGAAGAATCTCACCTTCCAGGTGTTTCTGTTAAGGGCTGGGATTCATCTAATTTCAGGCAAGTCCAAACATCCTGAGCTGGGCACTGAGGGTCTTGCAAATCCATCAGATAAATGGACACCTAGAAGTTCCCATGCTTTTCCACTAAGGGCAGAGGGAGCTCGGATATGGCCCTGCGTCCACATCAAGTGCAGTTCATAGAAGTACAGACCCGAAAGCTGGAAGATCTGGATTTCTGGAAGACCCAAGTCAAACTGAAATGGTGTCCAAGGCACCAATGGCACCCTGCTTATCCAACAGTACCATCTTGCTGTCCTCTGCCACCTGCAATCAACTTGCCTTTCATCTGTATATGGACTGTAACCTTTGTGGAAAATATTTATGCATTTTTTCAAACAAGTTAGCTTTTCTCTTGAGATCAACAGCAAGCGCTCATGGATTTGGCCCAAAGCAAGCACCGATTGGGTCAGGATGAAGTGAAGAGGCAGTGGTGCTCTGCCATCCCTGCTGCGTGGAATCAACCCATCCACATTCAGCAAGAGCTGGGCACACCACAGCTTCCACTCAGGCCATCGCACACAGCCCTGCTCGGCTTTCTGTCCTGTTCACTTTGGATCTCGATGGTTTGGGCCTCATCGGACTGTGGTCACATATACAACGGTGTCACCCACACTGAATCTGCTGGCCCAACAGCATCGTGGATGCTGAGAAACAGGTTGATGGCAAAAACCGCAGAGGTCCTCTTTGGGGACGGCTCTGGTCAGAACACGAGTTCTCTTGCACACAGTTAGACAAAATTAGCTCCCAACCAACAGAACTCTCCATGTTTCAAAAATGGCACCTCTCCCATCAAAACCCACAATGCATATACCTACCCTCTCTTCCCAACTTGCAGTTTTGACTTATGGAAACCACCATGGAGCTCCAGGACAATTCTAGATGCATTCTTTTCCACTTCTGGTAACCCATGACCCATGCTTTCCCCTGAAATCCCCCCAAAAGATAGCTGAGCCGTACCTCTTTGAGGACCAGCACGCACTTGCCAGGCCCGACAGACTGAGGTAGCTCTGCTATTCTGCCTTTGTTTAAATATGGACCTGAGAAGCAGCGGTGGTTGATGTAGAGCTGAGGGCAGCAGTATCTCCCATTGATGGTGCCTGCAAGGAGAAAGTAGCGTTGATGTGCGTGCAGCACTTTTGTACAATAAATCAAGGGCCCTTCTTCTTCCTCCTAGATGTGGGAAGGAGGGGAGAAGAGTAGAGGAGACACAAAAAGTCTTCCTTGAGATAAAAGGTAGAGAAACCTCTGCTACTTGAATCCATCCAACACGGGAAAAGCAAGTGTCTTTAATAGCAACCGATTTGGCTGCACACCCTACCGAAAGGAGAATCGGGAAAGGATTTCATTCATAATATGACCCAAACCTCTTCCATAACGTGCATCACAGATGGACATGAGCGACTCAGTTGCAACTTGCCAGAAAGGGAATGTATTAACTGCCTCTCACAGATACGGAATCGGCTCAGGGAGAAAATTCAAGTGGAGAGCTCTACAAACCCCTCTTCAGCTACTGTCCAACCCAGTAAGCACTGCAGTGCCATTCCCCTGACCCAACACGGGTCTACTGAGCAGTTTTCTTTGTCTGGGCTAATTACTCTGGGCTCCTTTATAGCCCATGGAGAGAAGCGTGTACTTCTAGATGCGGTCCATGTGCCATCCAAGTGGTTATCCACTTTTTGGTTATCGTACCCAAAAAGAGCCTGTTTCTCCCCATTTGATTGTAATGGGGCCCTGGGATGTTGGCTCAGATGCCAATGTGTGCCCTGCAGTCTGCTGAAGTAAAGTGAGTTAAATCCTGCCCCTCCTGCTGAGTCTATGCAATTAACTGAATGAATATTGCGCTCTCAGAGTCTCCTGCCATTGCTATAGGGGAGAAAAATTTGCCTTTAGCAGAAGTAGCAGCCATGCCACACGGTCTTGATGCTAACACAGGGACCCATTAAGTCCGGGTGTACGCAATTTCACTGATGCCAATTAAAAAGTCGCATCCACCTCCACCAGAGCTTCATTAGCCTGGCTCTAACATTGTTAGCTGAAATGGGCAAGCTGCAGGGGAACTCCGCTAACCCCAGCAAGACACGATGCTCACGTGCAGAGGACCAGACCCTCTGTACACCACTCGCTCCCTTTTTGGGGACATTCCCCTCCACACAGGCAACAGGTCCTTGAAATAAGGATCCTGCTGGTGCCGAGCAGCCTTACCTGTTGTGTCTGGCTGAGGAACCGGGCAGAGGTCATGAGGTATTTTCTCAACAGGCACTGTGGATGGTAACCTGTTAAACAGCAATTCAGTGTATTTTAATAGTGTCGGATGGGGCAAAGGGGCAGAAGCAGCCTTCAGGCTGGACCCAGAGATATACCAGCACCCGCCTGGACCAAGGAATGGCGATACCTCAAAGGCAACACCACTTCCACATGGTTTATCATAGCCCAGGGCCAGCATATCGCAGAAGGAGGAGACAGATTCAATCCTCCTCCAAAAACATACTCTGGTCTGTGAGCTTTAGCCCTTCAGGCTGCAAATATTCACACACTTAAATCCCTTAAATTCTAATTTCTAGAAACTGCAAGGGCTAGATAGGGAAATGCCCTCCTGGTACATGTTCGCCTTCCATCAGCATCCCTTATTGGCCATCAGACACTGGCTACACAGGCCCAACCAGTAAAAAAATTCTATTACAAAGATTTTCTAATAAGCTCACAAATATTTTAGATTTAAAATAATCCCCTTGTCAGCTCTCCTGCAGTATCTGGGCAGTAGTTAGTAAAGTCACTCAGCTGCTCTACTCCCTCCCCTGAAAGACCTGATGCATCCCTGTAAAAGTATCACCTTAAATAACAAAAACTTACTGCTTTTCTGGTTGCACAACTGCAATTCTTCTCTTCCTTCGCACTGCAAAAATGAAGCAAGGAAGAAAAAAATAGTTTTGTACCCTTCTGTCCTATAAAGTGTAACCATAATGCATAAAGAGCTGTATAAATGCACTGACTATAAAATGACTTCTAACACAATGAAATGGTACTTAATTACTATCGCCATCTTTTCTTGTTTTTTTTTTTTTTAAGTAAGTCACTACATCATTAAAACCTACTTTAAAGATGTAATAATACATTTAATCTTTCCTCTGGAATGCTAATATTGTGCTTTATGGGATCGGTATAAAAAAAAATTAAAATAAAAACACAAATATTTTTCCATACAGAAACACATATGGGTAAGATTACGTTTTACAAGCATGATTACCTCCAGCATAATTTATCCCTAGCTATAAATTGTGATAAGGCTGCATAATGTTGCCATAGCAGTATTCTCCCAAATTAGGCCCCGGCTGCCTGATTTTTAACTTAAGCATATTTAACTCTTCAAAAGGGTTGACACATTTTAAAATTTGCCTTTCAGATGTTAATTAATATAAACAGCGAGGCTAATTTTTCATCTGGTGGCTCGAGATTGGGGTTGGATAGTTTCTGTGAGGAACAGAACACCACCAAGCCACTGAGCGCTCACGAACTGCCTTCAAATGCAAATGGAAAGGACAGAAATTGGTCTTAATACACACTGGAGGCAGGACAAAACACGATGGGCTTACTTGTGCCAGAAGAGATTTAAATTAAACACTAGGGAAATCTCTGAGCTGGTAAGGGCAGTGAAACAAGGGGACAGATACCCTGGGAAGGAGCAGAAACTCCATCACAAGAGGCCAGCAAACGTTTCGTAATTTAGACGGAGCAGATCCTGTTTCGGAGAGGGAGCACCCGGATGGCCCCTTTATGTCCATTCCACCCTATATTTTATGGGCTTTTTCCAATTTGAGGTCCTGTGTCCCTAATTCACTCAGCTGCCCCAGTGAATTTGGCTCGGCGCAATGAAACCTGGTTTCACTCTGACAACCCCACCGCAAACCCACAAGCCACACTGTGCAATCCCAAACCACATAACAGCCTTTCCCAGTGCAAACAATCCCATTTTTAGAGAGACTGACCACACAGACAAGTACAAATTGCATAATACCAGTGCTGCGGAGTCTGGTCACTAAATAGATTTATTACTATTTATTACAGTACGCTTACAGCCTGGTTACCAGCCTGCTAGTTAGGTTGGTAGTTTTAAAAATTGGATTATAGACATAAGACAAACTCCCTGATAAATCCGTTGATACAATATCTGTGCTGCTTGAGGTTTCCATGTACTTACAAAGAGCTTTGTGTGGTGGAGTTAGGTTATAAGCATTCGCTTCACACCAGCCAACGGGGAAAATGTCCATAGACTCTACATCAACTATGTACTCTGGAGAGGGCATCTGTAAACCTATAAACACAAATTTATAATGTAATTTAGACATGGAAATACCAAGCCCAGAGCCATCTGAGCATTCATCATGAACCAAGGGAAGCAAATGATGGAACATGTAAAAGTAAATCTGCTTCCCTGCATCAAAATCAGGCATCATTTCACCTTCAGTTTTGCACAGACAGCAATGATAAGGCTGTTGCATTTACAGTGCAACGTGATTCCAGAAAAAAAACAAACATTAAGAGCACACTAAGGCTGCACAACGAAGCAGCCAAAGCCGGTAAGGTTAAACATGCATGACCTTCCCCAACAAGACGGCCTGATTGCCCCCTTGGTTGTTCTGTAGATTTGCACAAGCAAGTTAGCGGAAGGCCAGCTGGGTGCTTGCTCTTGCTGGCAAAAAAAAGAGTGCTGTAGCAGGATAATCGCTAATGTGATACGCCTTTATGCCCCAATGCCCCCCTGAAGCTTTTTCACATAGTTCTGCCCCTGACTCGCTCTTTTTAAGGGTGGGAGATGGCCTCTCTTCTGTTTAGAGGTGCCGTGAATTCTCCTAGGGCTCCTCACTACAACACGACCTGATCACCCAAACAAGGGAGAGGCAGTATAAAAACCCCAAGGGGGACAGGTGCACTAAGATCTCTGGCGTAACACTGACTCCAAAACCCCACTGAAAATCTCCGCTTAAAGCAAGACTCTTCCAGTTTGGTTATTATGTCTCCTATAGAAGACACTCCCCTGTCTTGGTTTATGTGGGTCACGCTCAAAGCCCATTGCAGCAAATGGAAATATTCCTGCTAGCTTTGAGTTCTTTTGAAAAAAGTCTGGGTCCTGAGTCAAGACACCATTTAATTATTCCAATTCAAGTCCATCTGTGCTGGCATAGCCTGGCCAGCAACTTCACTCCCTTCTGCCATTTCCACCCGAGCACCTATAGCTCCAGCACCAGCGTGAGATGATCTCCTAATAAAAGAGACCAAAGGATCAGCAGCTTCCCCTGCAGCATCCTCGCCTTTGCATCTGTTACAGCATCTTTGCCTCCCGCTTAATGCGGCCGTGTTTGACTGTGCACAGCTAGATGACTACGGCAAACTTCCCACTAATGAATGTTCATCAAGGGCTTGCAGTGTAATTGAAACAGTAATTGAACTTTGTGATGGGAACGGCATTGAGGCTGAGATGCAGCATTTGGATCAATCTTGTCTCTAGTAATAAACTTGCTGCACTTTTAGAGTCTGTGGTTGTATGAAAACCCAACGGAAGCAGAAAAATAAGTGCCGGTGCTCACACTGCTGGAGACAATAATTTAAAAAATTAAATCACGGTGTCTACATAGGTTCATGGATGTCATCATGGTATTCCCCTGAGCCCTGCACCGTGTTCAGGGATCGTACATTGAACATACAGTCTCTATTTCACCGGGATATGGGGAAGGGAAGACAACGGGATGAAGGCACACAGTAGAGGACACAACCTGCTCATACGAGCAGCTGAGCCTCAACGCGAGATCTCAGCAGCTGGCATTCCCTGCAAAACCATTTCCCTCCACGAGGAAATACCAAGAGGTCACTGATCAGTTTGAATCTGATGAAAGCTGCACTCTCCAGTGGGCAAAACATTTTCGCCCAACGCCACAAATCCAGCCAAGGAACCGACGTGAGAACTGCTGAAGTCAGTGGCAAGACAGGCATGAAGTGAGCAAGCCATGGATCAAGCCTGAAACAGAGCAAGAGATCAACACAGTCCCCACTGAAATTTCACCAGATCTGGGAAAATCCACTATTTTCATTACTGTAACTGTTCTACAGTGTTATTCTGACCAAATTCCCTGACGAGCGAGGAAGCACCGCAATGTCTGTTCTCCTGCAACACCACTACTCCTCTTGTAAGACATATCCACAGCTACTCCGTCCTCCCGGGCACTGCTTCTTCCCTCTGGTAACTGATAACCCTGCCTTCCATTTCTGACATCCTACCGCGTTGTTTGGCCTCGCTCGTATACGTGGGAAACAGCTTGTCTGAGACTCATTAGTTTCATTTGCTGCATTTTACACTGCCATCTTCTCAGACTAAGAAATGTCCGTGAGATTTGAGAGGTTAAATGGAAAAGAAGACAACAAGGAGATGGGAAACAGGATGAGGAAAACCTCCGTCTCATGCTACGAATCGTGCAGGATGGGCAGAATAGAGCAGCAATGCTAGAAAACTCTCAAAGGGAAAATTATGGAAAATCTCCCTGGTGAAGCGATTAACAAAAGGGTTTTCCTCAAAGTCCTAGGCTGCGCAGAGAGTGTACATTATTACTTGTATAAATTCACACTGGAAAGCTTCAGCTTTAAAATCTAAAATGAACCAGTAAAAATTAACAATGCAGATGATGAGTAATAAAGTAGCAGAAAGTGATGGGATGTGCACAGCATCGGATCAGCCCTATGCTTCTTTTCCACCACGGGGGAACTATACTGCTGCTCATTAAATGCTCACCCTGAAGTTTACAGAGTTTTGCTACTGTACAAAGCGTGATTTATTAAGCAATGTTCCCTCATGTCTAACTCAACGCTGCTTAACTACTGCGTCCTGTTTTATGGCTGCAGTTTGGGCTGTCAAACAGCGAAACTGGGAGGGCAACAATGAAAGCTTCAGACACCCCCATGATAAATTGTGGGACCCGAGGTCTTCACCGATGGGCTCCCATGGTACTTGAGAAGTCTTGCTGCTACCAGAATATAAATAATCAGTTAGAAACAGTAGTGTAGTAATGGAGTCAAAAAAACATGCCACAGTTCAAGCCACATTTGTTTTACAACTCTGCAAGCAGGGTTTTGGGGTTTTGTGTTTTTTTTTTTTTAATGCCTAGTTTTAGCCTAACACTGTGCATACTGTAGTCATGTATTTCAACAGCAGCAAGGATTTCTTTTTATTTTTGCAGTCTTGCATCTCTTCCTTTTACTACAGATCATTCTATTCCTGGTATTGAGATATAAAACAAGTGTAAAGCATCTGTATATCAGAACTCAAAAGACAAGGAGATGCACACAGGTTTTTTTATGATAAGTTGTAAAAAAAAAAAAAACCCTTTAAGAAATTAAAAGAGTAAAAAGCAGGGAGAAAGAGATGAGGGAGGGGAGCAAGGTGGGAGTGTGTGGCCCTCTCCCTGCCTTTATCCAGGGTCTTGGAGGACTAGTTGATTTAAAGACCCCCAAAACAGTACTTCCTATTCACTATAATGGGCCAGAGTTTAGTGAACACTGAGTCCCTTTGAAAGTATTACAGCTTAGGGAAAAAAAAAAAAAAACCCAAAGGATTTCCAAACCCCATAAAATCTGCATATAAAAGAGAAGGCACCTGGCCATTTAAGAAGGAGAGTTGCCAAAACGGGCCAGATTCCTTGACCAGATGGGTGTAAATTTGACAACAGCCCTAGTGAGAACTGAATTTCAAACAAGCACTGATTCCAGCTCTTTAACAAAAATTTTTACCACGTGTCCAGACCAGGCTGCAGATGAGCTTTAGCCACCTCGAGTCAGAAGGCAACCAGTCGTCTCAGAGGAAAAACCCAAAACCTGCCATTGCACACAGCTCTACCAAAAGCAAAGATGCAAAGTTGTATCTGCTCTGTACACTGGAGGTAATCACAGAGGACACAAACTGCCTGGGGTGTCGGGGATGGAGAAGGATGACGACCCAGCTCTCCATCTCCCACCTCTGCTGCATTGGGGCACACACCGGCAGCTCTGCTCTCCCCAGACCTCGGCCGACCCAAACCCCGGGGCTTAGCAGCAAAGACACGAGAAGCACAAATGGTTTGGCCTGCCAAGCTTTAGGTCAAGAGGAATCTCTCTTTAGATAGCAACTGAGTTACAAATCTCTGAGAATGGGATTTATCAACGAAGGCATCGAGAAAGCCTTGTCTACCGTATAATGCTACTTCTGTAAAGCTGAACACCACAGAAAATCTTCCTTTCTTATATTATAGAACAAGCTGCTAGCACAGATGAGGTACTCTGGGTTACCTGACAACATTTTTACTAACTTTAAGGGATTTGATTAGAGACCTTTCCTTCTGCACAAATTGCACTGCACATTGTCAGATGCTGAAATACTTCTTGGGTTATTATAATCAGCGTAGCCTGATGCTGAAGGTGATGTGCCAGGTGATGATGAAGCAATACAGCTACTATCAATCTGGCTTCCACTGTCCTTCAGCCCCAAAACACTGAGAGCTGAGCATCTTGCAAAGGAGGGAAGGTGACTTTTTGTGCAGATCAGGCTTGAGACTTCATCTCACATGGCATCTCTGCAAGAACCTCTTGCTGCGAGCCCTGTTCCTCTGTCCTTTCTGGATATCATGTACTTGACTATGGTTTGTTCTCCCATTAACACTTTCCTACCTGTTTCACCCTGCAAGGGCCAAAATAAACTTGCATTAATGTCTGAGAACGAGGCTTCACACTGCTTTTGCAGAAACAATCTTGACAGCAGCCCAGATTTAATGCACTTCAGGGGAATTACTCACGAGCCACCACCCTGACCCCACAGGCCATCAGAGAAGACATGGACAACTCCTTTCCTCCTTCCCACCTCCTGCTACAGAGCTCCCACGGAGCAAGCAGGTGTCGCTGACTTTAGCAAAGGAAAGTCTTGCTCTGTTGCCTTTTGATTCTGCTCTCTGCAGGACAACTCTGCAACCTGGAGCCCAGCACAAGCTTTGTTTCTCCCCATCCCTTACTCCCGTTAGGAGACTGGGATACCCACACCATGCCGTACTCCCTGAGCTGCAGAACAGGACCGCGTCTTGCCTTCCTCCCAGCTCACTGAGACAACGTGCCATTGTATCGCCTGGGGTTGTACGTAGCAAGTGTTTAAGAGACGCTGCTCTTTCATCAGCCCAATCTCTCAGGGATGCCTTGAAACATCTAGCGGCATCTATCAGAAATGCATAAGGAGAGCTGCGCAGTGATCTACCTATCAGCACGTGATTGCAGGCAGAGCGGTGGAGACATCACGTCTCCCTGAACCATCATGGTAGCTTAACCGAATGCATTTTATTTTGCAAATGGTGTGTTCCAGCACGGTGTTGATTTTTGACTGCGTCAGGGCTGGCAGCAACACATCTGCCTTATGCATTCTTCAATAGGCAGAAGCACAGATCTTAGAGGCTGGTGATGAGCAGGACTATGGGCCACTAGAAGTGCCTTTGATATTTTCATGGCTCTCCAGAAGAAAGCAAAGCAGCATATTGCATTTGCAGTCAATGCTGCCCCAATTACTATTGATTTCAGAGGGAAACTGAAGCTCTTATATTCATTACAGGTGAAGCCAGTAGCTTCAAACAACAGAGTGTTACCTTGATGGGTAAAAATTAAACTATGTTGTGACAAAGATACATGCTACAACAAATGTATGGTTTATCACAAAAACACTTAAATGAGCATGGCATTCTGCTCTCGGTGACTTTACAAATAACACTGGTTTTAAAGCAATAAGAAGAATCCCTGTGTTGTTCTAAATTACACTTACCTAAGAAATCCTTGCCCAGATGAATTGAGAAAGAATGTCCCAAGAGCAAAACAACATTAAATATGAGCTCATCTCTACCTCATTTCAAGGAAGGCAGAAATGGAAGTTTTTATATGGTATTATGCTCTGCTAGTTTTTCAGCACTCTCCTAATACTGCTTGTACAGTGGTGGGTGGTGTTCTCCGTGGGATGATGGCTTTCTAAGGTCTGCGTTACAGGGTTACTGCCTACAAGAGCTCTCCTAGATCGGCAAAGGAAATTGTCCAGCCACAGAGAGGAGGGATGTGAACATGCGATGGCCATAGTGAGAAGCAGCATATAATGCAGACATTTTATGGGCCTAGGTGAAAAAAAAGGAGTGAAAGGAAGAGGAAGGAAGGAAGGAGGTTTCAGGGGGACAGGAGATCCCACGAGAGCCTGTTGGAAATCACAGTGGAAGTCTCAGCCGCACAAGTGAGGCAAACATCCATTCCCAGGATGGAGGCCTACCATGATGGCAGTGAGGAGGTTTCTATCATCAACGGAGATCATGCAGATAGAGCCCAGATGGATGGGAGGGTGGAAGATCTTGTGGCTCCCTCGTGGAGAGAGCAGGGGAAGATAATTCTTAATAACATTTATTATTATTATAATCTATTATTATTGGTCAATGTGTATAAAAAGGAAAGGCTAGAGAAAGCACTATTGTGCAGAGGATGAAGGACAAAATTAAGAGAGCATTTGAGTGAACCACACAAACAGCAGAAGCCTTTACAGCACATACCTTCAAGGTGAAGCCACATTAACCGTCCTTTAACTGAGGTGATAGAAGCGACACATATCTCTGCAGGGTTTCTGGGGTTCACCGCCTCCAGCTTCATGTTCTTAGTAAAGCCACGGCTGAAGGATGTCTGAAAGAGTCAAGGACCAACACTGAAACACGGCACTGCAGCACTCCATGACTTTAATTAGGGTGTCCACTGGGAAGAATAAATTTAGCATGGTTTGCTTTTCACTGGAAGTGCAGGATACACTGAAGAACACAAAGGCATCCAGATTCAACAGGAAGCTACCCTGGACACCCATACGAAAAAAAACAACGATGGCAACAAATCAGGAAGCAATGTATTTCATGGTTTACTCCAATCCCTAACTCTCAGAGACTGCGAGGAGGTTACTCCACACCAGCTCCAAGTATATTTGAATGATCGCTAACGATGCATTTGCTGGCCACTGTTGGTGGCAAAATACTACACAGAGGGTTCCCAGATCTGCTGCGTCTGAGCATCTTTCACCTTGCTAGAAGAAGCCTTGTAAAGCAAATAACCCACCTTGCCTGAGACCAGAGAAACTTCTTCCCACATTTAGTTGCCCAGGCTGACTAAGTCTGGAGAAATTGTAACTGATTCAAGTATGTTTTTCTTCATAGAGTATTTTAAGCTTAAGGTACAAGGTCCTTCTCTGTAGACTTTAGGTACATTAGTTCATCAGCTGCAGGTAGGTGTAGATGGAGCCAGCTGTGTTTACTGCTACAGCTGTACCTTGTACACTTAAATACAGCACCAAAGAAACAGGTCTTTCATGGGTTATCTGAGGCCCCCGCTGCCCTCCCACTCTTCTCCACTGAAGGCAAAGCCAGGTCAGATTCTACAGCAATGATCCCCAAACGAGCGGTCATCACCCCAAGTAGAAACACAGGACCAAAATGTGGAGTCACGAGCTTGCGAGAACGCAGCACCCCCCGTTGTACTAAGAGTTTGGGAGCCTGAGAGAAGCTGCAGTTCAAATCATTCAGGTACCACCACTGTAGGCTAATATACGCCTGAGCAAACTGCTTCAGCCTGAGGCTGCCCTGGCCGTGTGATAGCAGCAGGCTCCTGACCAGTCCCCCCTGCTCCTGCCAGAGCCAGGATGGCTCAGCCCTAACGTACAAACCACAGCTCCTGTTTGTGGTCATTGCAGGTGATCCCAACTGCAGAGGGATCCCAAGACCCTATAACCTCTCCAAAACCTTCCCCACAAGCCGAGCCTCAAGCTACTCTTCACCTACTTTCATCCTTACCCTCTGTGCCTTCCAGCGTCCTCTCCTCCTTCACTTAAGGTCAGTCCCTTCCCAATATCCCCACCACCACTATTCCCCAAAACAGACTAATGAAATACCTGTGGCCATGCCACGGCTTCCTTTTCTTGCATTTTCCTCCCATCTGTCCCACCCATTCCACAACACATCAGCTCTGGGTGCTTGCATCTCTCTGCACATACCACCACAAAAAGGTTCCCCCTCTTGGCTGCGATTTTGGCTAATAATAATTAAGATGGGTAATAATTGTCACTGACTCAAAATGACACCAATCTCTCATGCAGCAGCTGAAAGCCAGACTCAAATTCACCCCTTCTGCTATTTGTACAGCACCTACCACCATGGGCACTTCACCTTGAACAATCACTGGGAGCTCTTTGTGAGACTAAAACCTTCTAGATTTTGTCTTTTTTTTTTTTTTTTTTTTTTTTTCTTCTTCTTTTTTTTTCATCAAGAGGCCTTCCAGGAAAGCGCTGCTACTCTCCAACATTGCTTGGACCGTCACAAGCCTTGCTCGGGACACAGATCAGTCTCACCATGTAAAAGCTGCCAGTGGCCAGGACTGCAGAAAAGCAGGGTGAGTTTGTTTAAATGGCTTTTATGTTGCCTAACAAGGAAACATCATTTATCATCACACCGGTTCCTTTCATTGCAATTCGGTGCTGGAGGCTAATTTATACAGAATCAATGGCAAAACAGTTAGCTGGGAGTTTATTTTACTAAGCATTTGGTCATGTCAATCCATTTCATAACTGCCTCTCCTCGTTAAATATCCCCCCCAGGGAAACAGTTACAGCATATCACTTCCAGCACCACGTCTGGCTGCGCTAGGTGGAAGATGTGCTTGCAATACAGCTTCTTTCAAAGAGCCGCTCACAGCCACGAAACAAATGGACCAACCTGCCAGGGAGGTTGTGTAAAAGACAACAGCGAAATTACATCTCTCTGCAGAGAACTGTGTTATCGAGAGTAAAAGAATAACAGACACGTGTTCATCTGATGAATGCGTTTCCTTAAAAAAAAAGGAAAAAAAAAAGTGCTTAGACCTGATTTAATCTTTGGAGCGTATTATGCAGAAACTATTCTCAAGACGCCAGCATTGAGAGCATAGATCCGTTACTTGACAAAACGAAAAGAGATATAGAGAAAAGGAAGAGGTGCTTGCAGAAGAGAAGAAATGTGACAATTGTTCCACTCTATTGGTGCGATGCAGCATTGTCCAGCTTCCATCAGTGCTTTCAGAAATCTTCCCTTAAAGTCCCTTGAGGCAGAGGGTTTTGCATGGGATACCACAATAAACGGGGCAAAGAAATCCTAACTTGGATTTGATTCCCAGGTCAAACTCTGTTGATGATACAGGTACTCCGAATTTATTAATAAAAAGTGTTCAAATTCATCAATTCACCACCAAAGGTCTGTTCCAAGCCAGGCTGCCCTTGGGCCACCACAGATGGGGAAGGCAATGCAAAACCATGGCTGGTGTCTTGCGAGACCGTCTCCATTCTGCTTTTCACAAACACCCTGTCCCCCAGTCTTGTGACTTCCGAGTACAGCGAAAGGCTGTGTAACTCCTGGAGGAATCGGCTTGTCCACCGTTCACAACACCACTTTATTTTGCAAGCCCTTCTGTGGTCTTTTTAGGTACCACCACGTTTTCGGTTACTGATGGGATCTCAACTTCCACCAGCTGATGGGAGCAGGAGGAAGAGCACCAGGTTATTGGAAAAGGCAGAAGGCTACATCTGCCTTTCACCAAGTGATGAATACGTCGGATCAAGCCATGCCAGACTGTCATTGCCAGAAAAGACTATTTCAAAAGCTCTGAATGTTGACGGCCTCCAGCATAACGATGTGCTGCTCGCTCTCACATCACTGTTGCTTATCAAGAAAGCACATGAACTGTCCCAAAGACCAGAGCATCCATGCAGGTTAATCACTTCTCACCGTCTGAGCTCAACAGTTTCAATCGTAGCTTTTAAACACATTTGGTTTGGTTAAATGTATCTTCCCGGGAACCAGAGAAAACACCCAAAATATGAAAAGGGCCAGATGACAGCATGCAATTTTTTTTTACCTAGTTTATTTTCTTTTAATAGCACTTGAATTACTTGCAATGATCAGCTGAGAACCTTCTTGTGCTAGGTGCTGTACAAAATCAGAGAGGAGATGAAGAGCAGGAAATCTAAATGAATCAGATAAAGGTAAGAGTAAGATTTTTTCCTCTTTTTTAGGGATGGAGACCTGAAACACGTCTCCAGCTTCCTTCCTCAGACAGACTCATGGCGGTCTGGGGGAACCTCCCAAAGCCTTGCTGCAGTTTTTCCGTGCAAGCTATTTCGTTTCACATGGATCAAGAGCAGCGACACAAAGGCAAAAAAGAGAACTTACGTTTCTAAAGCACAGGTGAGGCGCTGCCTCCGCTCCACACTGCTTCTGGTAGTCTGCCCAGTCAAAGTCCTGGCCAGAGTAACCTGCAGGATGACAAAACAGCAAGTGCCATCAGCCACCACGTCACACCAGAGAGAGAAAGCACGAAATGGGCCCCAAGCAGATGACCAGTTGTGTTTCAGAATCCCATCCCACCTCGGTGAACTACACAGTATCAGCAGGATGCCTGTTTATACACCACGAGAGCCAGAGCCAACGCTTCTCCAGCCCCCACTCACACACCTTCTGCATTTCACTTCGAACACTCCAGGTCTTCATTAAAAAGTAATAAAACATATTTATTTTCCTTATTTTCCCTTTCCTGTGAGCATCTCCCAGGCTTTAATGAACCTAGAACTACCAAGAAGTGCTACTGTCCCCAATTTCCAGGTGGGGCTAGTCATCGACTCCTTTCTCCTTCCTTTAGCTATCTAAAAGATGGGGTTATGGAACTGGACATCAAGGGTCCCTCAGCAGCGGACAGGGAGAGGACCAGCACAACCAGAAGCTGATCCATCCTCTCTTTCAAAGCATGAGATAAATTCTCCTCTCTCTTCATTGATATATCAATATATCATTGATATATGAATATATCATTGATATATTCATTGATACCCTCCATGAATGACTTCCCAGCAGCTCAGTGTACGTGAGCTGAATCCCACCACAGTGAAGATGTTATCCAAGGTTTTATAGAATTCTGGAACAGAGGAGGAAAATGAACACAGATTTCCCAGCTCCCAGACTAAAGTCTCAGCAACTGGATGATCCCTTCAGCCTCTGCTGCTAGGAAAAAAAATTGATTTATATAAGCATCTCTCAAACAGTCCCATCACAGAGAGACAAAACAGACCTCGGCTCATCCATTCTTCTTACATGGCTATTTAGGCAATAAACTCTTGGGACAGAGAGGAGGTTTTTTAATTTGCTTTTGGGGTTTTTTTTTTTTGTCTGCCTCTTAGTCTATATTTTCACAATGCTTGAAACCAATGACTGCTAATCCTTTTGAGGGCCCTGTGATGATATTGTTGGTACTCTAATAACATTATTGCAGAACTGCTCACACTGGAAAGTTTCAAAAGTCACTTAAAGGCCAAATTCTCCCCTCAATCTCCCTTCCTGGCATCTCAGGCCGGCCTTATTTCACAGAACATCCCTTAATGCCTTTTTCATTGATAGTCAAAACGGGACACTCAAGATCAGATAGGAATTAATCATTTATGAAAATGAAAATTGTGACATTTTTTGTAGGCAAGAAAGGACTGGAATACTGAGTGCAGTCAACTATCAGTCACCCAGATTCAAAAAAGGAGGTAAAAATTTTGAAAATAAAGTCCCAAGGAACCAGCTAAGATGCAAGTATCTGGGATAAGATGAACTTCTAATCCTAATGATTGCATACACGACAAACAAATTAATGAGATAAAGCCTTGAGCTAAGATGCCTGTCTCTGTGGGGCATGAAAGTGCATAATAATTGGAAAGCTAGAAATAAACATGCACAAGGAAGTAAAAAAGGGCAATTACTTTTACTGAATGTTCATTTTTCATAAAAAAAATAAATATCCTTGCACTGTTTTTTAACAACCAATTTCTGCAACAGCATTCTCTTCCCATATCTCCTCTATCTCCTTTTTTCTCTCCAGTTATTTGTTTGCTGGGTACTTCTCAGCTTCATAAAATGAAATGGAAAACAGGAGAAGCACACATCACTTCGCATCGGAACAGGATTCATCTGATCGCATACAGATGTTTGCGGTGGAGATGCCTACAACTGCGCCTGTCACCCTGCGTTCCCTGAAGAGTCCATGGAAAACCAGGCAGATCTAGAGGTGAACTGTCTGTCCTGCTGCAGAAGGCACAGAATTACCCCACGAAAAGTTCCTCTCCACTGATTCCAGAAGAAGCCAGGGTGATGGGCTCAGGTGGGGACAGCCACAGCGCAGTTGTCTACATTAAACCACCTGGGGTCCACCCCAGCTGCCAGAGGACGTTGCCTTCAGAGACCCAAAAACCTGCCCGCACCCTGCACGTTCTCATCTCCGATTTAAGCCCCTCGTGGACAGGTTTTGAATCTTAACTGCAAGCTACGCAAAATCTTGGCCAGAGTGGATGGAAAAGGCACGTGGACAAGGTTTCAGTGAGGTATAAAAACTTGAGTGTGTTGCCACTGCACAACCACCCGTTGGCTTGGCCCCGCACCACTGAAATCTTTTGCCGTAGACTTTATCAGGAACGAAACCTGGGGCAGCAGTTACAGAGTTTTCCATAACTCACTTCAGCAGCCCAACGAGGATGACTCCAAGAGGAGCATACTCAGGAACTGGCTTCAAATGTATGGCTGGGAGCGTGGAGCATCATGATATAAGCTACCTCCCTCAGCAGATGGGGAGCTACCCCGTACCCAACACCTCCATTAGCATTCATATACCATCATCCTTTAAGGCTCAGCCCAAGTAATAACGTTCAAAGCTTTGCTTGCGTGATTCAACTGCTGCTCCTCAAACATGTAAAACCTCATTGTGTTTGCTGTCTCAACTCTCAGCATGGAAGAGCTCAGCTGTCTAATCAGAAGCAAATATAACAATACAAATGTACTGGAGGTTTTGGAAGTGGCATTTCCTTAGTAAGCCTTACAACCAGGAGCGCTACTGAAATGTTTTTCCCCCTCTTAATAGCTCATAAAAAGGAACAATGGTTGTTACTCTAAAGGGAAGTGGTCTATAAATCCAGCTCTAATAAATATAAACAGCGCTTGTTCAATGTTTATACAGCAGCAGTAAATGGGTATTCATTTTTGGCACCGTACAGGAAAATACTGTGCTCTATTTCTAGTAGCAAATGTTTGCACCTCCTGTTCATGACTCATCTACTGTGAGTTTGGCTTTAACAAAGACCTGATAGGCAAAAAGGCCAGAAAATGGGTATCAGGCAAATAAAGGACTCTGAACCCAAATACCCCAACCTGGCACACTGTTTTGATAAAATAAATCAGGTAATTTTAAAATCCGAAAACCTCCTTGTCAACCAAAAATTAACCAAAAAACCCAAGCCCAGAATACAGCAAAGAAATCGTTTTCACAAAACCAAAAAGGACTTCTTCCATTTTCAGCTTTCGCTCCACGGGAACTTCTTGCCTTTCAACAGGGAGAGCCATTTGGGCAACAATAAAAATGGTCAAAATATCCTCTGTTAAGGATGATGTTGGCTGGAAACGCATGAGCACTGGGAAGCAGAAGGCTGGTCAAATTTGGTGTGAGAAGGGGCAATTCTGGACACCCCAAGGCAGGCAGGGCTGTCCAGTGATTTGGGTGGAAATGGTGGGATTTCTTCCCCCTGCAGACCTGCTCATTAGCAGCCTGCTCACACCACAGCCTTCCTCGCTTTCGCAGCATCGCAGCCCACTCCTATCAGTTCTGGTTATTTCTTTATCCAAAGCTGGTATTATTCTGCTCAGAGAAGACTGGCTCCCTCAGTGGGAGTTTGGATGCTTTTCACTTTCCCTGTGCTTTCTTTTTTGGTGGTTTGTGGGGCTTTGTTGTATTTTGGGTTTTTTGTTTGTTTTTTTTTTAAAGAAATCATTCTAATATCTGATTATATTTTAGTGACTCAAACAGTGTATCTGCCAATGGAAGAGTTTTTTGACACCAAAGGTCCTAAAACACAGTTTGGGCATGCAGCCCTCACGCATAATGTAACAAACACGGCAATATATAGCATGCATCTATCTGCCACTTCTTTATACCTTTTTAATAGCTTCCCTCCACAATTTCTGATCTGACAGCAGAAAACAAACTATTTTCATCAGCGGAATGAGGGAAGACTTTCTACACTTTCCCAGGAGCCCAGGTGGACCCCAGTCATCAGGCATCACACCAGATAATTACTTGCCCCTTAGACTTTACTGGCCAAGTTGAGAAATACCAATATGATGGATGCTACAGCCACTTCTAAAAATGCTGGCATTTAAAAGAGAGTTTGCATGCACTTGACCTGTAAAACACCTCCTCAGACAGGCTTTGTATGGATTGGAAATTATTAGGCCATGACCCTGTAAAGGGAAATGTTTGGCCTATGGTCTACTTTAGTTAATTAGCTGGCCTGGGGGAAGCTGCATAAGAACTTGGGATGAAAAAACCCAAAACATTCCATTTACTTTCATTTTTAGCAGCTTTTCTGGCCAATATCAGCGAGCTCTTACACTGACATTATCATTACACCTGGATTTAAGCAGGAGGGAGCTAAAACATCCAGACAGCACGTTTATTTCAGTAAAAGCAAGAGACTAATTATGGATGCACCGTATGCAGCTGCACACACAGGACTCCAGGACTTTGGTGGGAATTTCAAATCACATGTGCTGAAGAGACATTCTGGATATACATAAGAGGACTCTGACTCTGGTAGGGAATAACTCTTTGCTTCCCTGGGCTTGGCAGCAGCATACTTTTTCCAAAATTAAGACAAATCTGCATGTGCAAAACTTAGTGGGATTTTTTTTTTTTTTTTTTTTTTTGGAGGCATTCCTTTTTCTCCCAAGCAACACCAAATTTTGGCAAAGGGTCAACATTCCAGCCAGCTTCAAAAATCTAAAATTCCAGAGAACTAACACATTTTGCAAGCAAAGAAATATTGCTAGGGCACCGCAGGTGGTTGTCTGAAATTGCAAGTAATTAACTGCACTGCTACAAAGTTGGGAAATAGCAGGGTTGGAGGCTGTTTCCCCTGGCTCTGACTTGTAGGCTGCTCACAATTTGCCCTCACCTGGGTTTTTTTGAGACAGCTAAGGAAATGCCTACACACTCCTGGGCAGGCAGCTGTGAGTTTAGCTGAGACATTTAGATTTAGGAGCTTTGCTTGGCCTCGGCGTCGTACCAAGGTGGAAACTACAGGGAGATGCCTGGTTTGCCTCTAGCATGATACAAACTTTTAATGCTCCTTTTGCTCTCTACACGCACAAAGCATCGCGAAGATGCATTTCACAGGAATTCGCTAGGCTTCGGTGCAGCCTGCTTCAGACTACAAAGCACACGGAAATCAATCCACCAGCAAGACACGTTTGCAGAGATGTTCACGAGCTGGTATGAGCCAGAGCAGCCCCAGCGACTCAAGAGAGCCACTCTGGCTTGAGATACTTAGGATGATGCTCTGCTGTGAACAGCATCGTGGTTTTAAGGCAATAACAACAAGCAAACTTCCTTTAGAGGAAACCTGCAAATCACCAAGAAGGAATACGAACCCTTGGGAGGTGTGAGATTGACTCCATTTTTAAGGCACCACTGTATTGGCAAGATCCCTAAGGAATCCGCATGGCAAAGCATTGAGATTTTGCTGGGTTCAGGTCTCAAGTCATCAATGGTCACTTGTAAATAATGATTGTTAAAAACCTAAGGGGTTAAACAGAATAAAACAAAATCAGACGTTAAATTTGCTATAACATTAGGTAACGTGGAAAGCTAGAAACAGCCAGGCCCTGGAATCAAACTATTCCTGAAAATAACCCGCTCTCACCTAACACTCTTCATCAAAGCGTTTCTACCAGAGAGATCAAAGTCCAAGTTTAAGAGGCAGGTAAACTGAGGCAAGGGAAAGTGCTGGGCTTCAAGATTACCCAGTGTGTCTATAGCTAAGCAGGGACTGGAAGCGATCCTGGAGACCCCAGAGCCTTCCTCTCTCTTGCCTTTGAGAGTGTGGATTAAATATCCAGCTGCGGCCTCCACCCAGCCGTTTTATTTCAAAAGGTTTCCCAGATGTGCAGGGAAAATACATATGCATGGATGGGAGACAGAGATAAAAGAGGGATCATTTTGGTTTTTACATGGAAGTGGTAGATGGACATACTCATCCCCATTGGATCTAAGTGCATATAGTCAGCTGATGATGTTCGTAGGAAACAAACAATTCATTACTTAGGAACATCCATGGATTTTAAACAAATTTCTTAATGTGTTCTCCAGCCAATTAAGTACCACTCTTGAGTTTTCCTAAATGTGGTGGAAATCAGTAAGAGGCTCCTAATCAGGCTCTTTTCATCCCTTCTTTCTGGGAGCTCACCTTGGTCACTGATGCAGGACAGATATGAAACGGCTCCCTCATATTCACCGCCTCCAGCTTCATCCCCACAGTGAAGAAGTGGTTTCGCAAATCAGCATGGTCCTGTGGGAAGAGATGGGACAGAGGAACACATGGCATGCCAGTGCCATCCACCAAGGAAGGGCCAATACATTTGAAAATCTATTTGAAATGTGTCCATATGGATTTTGTCACTTAGCCGATTACCAGATAGACCCCCAGCTCCAACTGGGCACTCCTGGTCTTACCTTATTTTCATGCTAACCCAACCACAGAAAGAGAAGGGACACCCTCGCTCCTAGAGGACAGATCTGCAGGACCAAGCCCATCCTATCTAAAGCACAACGTGTGTCCATCTCATCAGCAGCATCTAACTTGACCTTGGTCAACAAGATCGTGCTCACCAAAAGGAGGACCTGTCTGAGAAACAAATACTTGAAAATCTCCCCTGGGCAGAGCCTCTTCACCTCTGACACCCACTACCATCTAATAGCAACTGAAGGTGTCAAGATTCAACCTGACGTCCCCCAGGGTAATGCACAGCATGTATGCAAACAGCTCAGGACGGCCCTAATTGACCTTGATGGATCTCTAGTTTCTGCAGGACACCGATATAAGGACCTGGGCTGGTTTCCACGTGCTGCAAGATGGAAAGGCCTTTGCTCCAGCCGGGAGACTAAAGGTGGACTAAAGCCCAGACAATGAACTCAGACCGAAAATGTGGGCAACAAGAGAACACGGTGGGAAAACGTGCAACGGTGTTCAAGTATATGCCCACTGCAACACTTCCACCTGGGATCAAACCTGGCTGCATCCAAAGGGCTGCACCCAGAGGGTTGCACCCAGCAGCTTTGGGGATGGCAGCAGGATGCAGTCCTGAAACTCAGAAGCAACCCAGGTTCAACCCCCTGGTTTGCCACCAGTTTAGTGTTTAACATCTATCAAATGAATCCATCCCTCGTGACCCCTAATAGGTGTATGAGTTGGCATCCTAATTCCAGAGTAATGATCATATTTTGCGTTCATTCAATAAAAATGTCCTGCAGTATTTCTAAGCAGTCTGTGCATTAGCCAATACAAGCATAAAAAGAGATGATTTTATATTTAATGCACACATACAGACGGCTCCAAAATACATGCAGAGAGCTTGCTATCTAGTAAGTGGTTAGCAATGTCATTCCCATCTACATTCCTTGCTACATGCTGTATTCTTGTTCTGAAAAGATTTTCTATTGATCCAAAATTGTATGTCATTGTGCTTTCTCTTCCCAAGAACTGTCTTCAGTTGTAGACTTAACAACTTCTATTCTGGGATCTTACATTCCTGGTGCCATTAGAGACACAGATTTTTACAAGCTCCAACCACGACTAAATGAGTTGTCTTCATCTTACCAACCTGCAGTGTTATGGAGCCTGTTCTGTGAGAACAAAAAAGCAGTCAAAAAAAAAAATCTTACTGGTTTTAGACTCACAGCAGAAGCATATACAGATAGGGAAACTGAGGAAGATTTAGCAATAACGGTCCAGAGTGCAACGAACTAACGGCTGAGGAAGGAGCAGACGTTCATGAGCGTGAGCATCCTGCAGTACAGCATAACCACCAGCCATACGTGTGCTTTCTGGCAGCCACTTCCATATCACTAAAGCCCTAGGGAGACAGGAGACCCATTTCTAGCAGCTTTACACAGAGAATGTTTCATTGGATAAAAGTCTGAACCAGGGAAGAGAATCTGGCTCCTCGTACATAGAGGTTGCCTAATACAAGGGATGCATCAGACAAACAGGTTGTCAAAATTGCCTCCTTTACTACTGAAAAGGTTTCAGCTGGGAAAAGATGATAGCTGCAGAAATCAGACCTCGCCAGCACTGAACTTCAAATCTCCAAAGGCAAAAAACATCTGGACTGGAGGGCTGCCTCCTCCTGCATGAGGTTCCACACCCAGCGTCTCTTAATCCTTCGGGTGAGGTTGTAAAGAAAAGGCAACTTCGCAAAATGTGCACCTGGAAGTAAGCTTACACTGCAGCATCTTCCCATCAGAAGTTCCAGGATTCAATTCACGCTCGTATCCAGCTTCAATACATAATAAGCCAAGATCCACCAAAGTACTTAATCATGTTTATCTTTAAACATGCAAGTAGTTTCATCAACTTTAAGTGATTTGTTGATTGAGACCAAAATATATCGAGACCAAACCATATTGCTTCTCACTTTTATCTGAATCCATTTCTTTGGTTCTTCTCCTTCTATTTGTTTTGGCCTTTGTCAAAGGGAAAAAATAATTGGGGAGGGGGGAAGGCTAATAACATTTAGAGCTATTTTGCTTCAAAAGTATATCCTCTTTTCACCACGTGCTATGTCCCTTAGGATCAAACCTCCCTTCTCATTCAGCATAGCATGTAAATATCTTCCCCATTAAATTAATAGCAAGAGTGAATTCGCAAGGGGAGTTCATGGGATCTCGGGTGCATCTCCCTGTTGAGGGTCAAAATCCTCTTTGAAGCAGGAACATACATTTGTTTGGAGAAGAGCTGCAGAAGTAAAAAGCTTGTCTGTGTTAAATGTCATTTTTTGAGATGGAAAAGCTTTCATGGAGAAAAAGCCTTTATATTGTACCTCTCTGGCAAATGGTCAGGGTCTGGATATTTGATGTCTCTCACATATTTGCTAAAGAGAAGCATCAAAATTTACTGAAGCAGCCCTAGATTTTTGCAGCCACAAAAGGAAAAAAAGATCCTGATGCCGTTCTCCAGTTCCAGTGCTGGAGTTGCCTCAGCCAGCAGGGAATTACTTAGGATTTGGCATATGCTCCTCTTCAAAACTCCAATTAATTTACATAATTTCTAAGAATAGGTTCCACAGAAGTGAAGGCAAAGCTTTTAATTAGTATTAGACTCAAAGTGATACACTGGATAATGAACTGCTCTCTACTCCTTTTATTCACACTGACAGGAAAGACGCCTGTTTAATAAAAGCAGCTACAAGAGGACTGGAGGGGTGAGACTTTCCCCTGGTCCCCGCCAGGCTCTGCAGCCGAGCAAAAGAAATGCCTGAAATGATTATGGGTGGCAGAATCTGACCCATTACCGCTATTTCACGGCGTTCAAAGCCACCTATGAGGATGTCACCAGCCATTATTTTCTAGCAACTTCTCCAAGTGAGTTTCCGTTTTCTTTGAAATGGAGATGAATAGGCAGAATATTTTTTGACCAGTTGGAGTGTTTTATAGCCTCGTGCACGGTGAACCTTCACTCCCGCTGGCAGTCAATGCTTCCCACTGACCACACGGATTTACACCAGCCGATTGCCTGTCCCAGGGTTCACAACCCCTGAGTGGGCAATGGAAATACCCTCTGACAGCTGGAGAGCAGTCAAGTAAGCTGGATCGACAATCAACAAGGATGCAGAAGAGTCCCTCACAGCAAAGTGAAAAATCATGCCACAGAAAGTACAATGAATTAACGTGGCACGAGCACCACAGTCGCTTATTCAAAGGGTCACAAACTCTAACATGATGGATTACAGCCTGCGACGGTGCTCACGGGTAACGAATGGAAAATTGCATAACCCTCCACTGAACGTCTGTCACTTACAGCCCAAATCCATTGGCAAAAGCCGGGGCTGTCACAGCTCTCACTGCAAACCCCAAGAAGCAATCAAACTCAGCCCTACGCTCCTGGGTTTAGAGCAGTATGCATTTGCAAATTTGCCAGCACGCACAGGCTGTGACCCGCCGGGCCATCTGAAAGGCAGCCCTGCTTTGGTATGCATCTGCATCATCTTTACCTTCCTACCGCACGGTATTTCTGCCACCCTTCTGCAAAAAATACTGATGGGCTTTGCAACAGCTCACTGCAACCAGCATCACCTGCAGGGCTGAAAGCTGGAGCGTCTGAAGGTCAAATAACAAGTCGGCAACAGTGCTGGGAGGAGAACCGGGCTCCTAATTCCCAACCCTCTTCTTTAGGTACCGAGATAGTTGCCTAATTCTCTCCTTCATAGCTAACGAGCAGTGCAGGTTTCAAAAATGTCAGGAGGCTTGGGAGCCTAAGCGTCATTCCAAAAGAGATCCACAAACATACTCAGAAAAGTACTCAGATTCTTAAGGATGCAGACAGGCTTTAGGGAAGTACCTGTGTGGGTGACATGCTTAAGTCCTAATAATAAAGTTACTAAGCATTGGCTTTAGGTCTTGAACTCAGAAAGATATACTTCAAAATCATCATAGTCATTTGCCCTTTCTGGTACCTAAATACCTTGCTAAATCCGGCTTCTGAGTATTCCTACTCAGCAAAGGTCATTTAAGTGTAAATAAACTCAAACTTGCCCATGTCACAAGAGTGGAGCTCAGGTAATTTTACAGTGCGCTGGGTAATGCAGATAGAGCAGGGGGACTTGGATAAGCTGCTTTTGCCCGTGACATTCCGGGAAGCCGTACTATGGGCCGGTTGCTCTAGCTGTGTCCACAAACCCAAGGAAGGGCATCACCTTCGGATTGTGAAATGTTCATTTTTAGCCCATTCTGCTCAAGACAGAACACCGGAGTCATCTCATTTTAAACCCAGCAGCTTACACAGTGTATAGATGAGAGGAAGAGTCTGTAATTTGAACTCTAATTTTCAGATACTCTAGAAGTCAGGGCTCTTTTGGTCCAGAACAGTCAGATTCACACCACCGTAAGACCGCAGCTTTGTGCAAAATTCAGAATTAAGTCTGAATGCTGAAAAGTTGCAAAGTTGGGAGGCTGATTATAAACACTGAGCACTTATTAAATGATTGACCTGAGCCTCTTTTAATCCTCACCAACTGTAACAGTGTGAAATGCTATTGCCTTCAGTCACATCTCTCCTGGTTTACCCTACTAAAAGGCACAGAAGAAGTGGGCCCCATCTGGTATGATTGGAACCGTATTATTTGATTCAGTTTTTGTTTTCAAAGAAATTGCTTCCCCCAGTGTTTTCTCTAATTCTCCAAGAAACTGGCTGCTTCTAATAGCCTAATTTTAATCACAAAGCTCATGTGTGGTAACCAGTCACAAACACAGTAATAGCAGTGGTTAAACTGCCTCTGCAGGAATCTGGCATTTGTTTTTTAATTGAGCAAAAGAAAAAAAAAATAAAGAAAGAAACCCTCCCAAATGCAATCCTTTGCATTATTTGGAGATGAATCAGTCTTGTTTGCGATTCATCAACTTCCTTTGCTAAACACAGAGCAATTTTCCCTAAAGACACACTCTCTGCAGGGAGACAGAAATCCCCCGGTAAGACACAACACGAGCAAATTGTCCCTCGGTTTGACAAGTGCAGTCACTGGAAGACCAAAATGGAGAGATGTGGGGTGGGATGAAGAGGAAAGGGTGCTGGGAAGGAGGCTTTAGAGATACCATGACCCTGAAGTAACGAGCACGAGAGCCAGCTACGAGCTGCACCTACTGAAGAGCCCCTTAAAAACTGCAGATGCTTCTGCCTAGGATCAAATTTAGCCCTACAGATTTTTAAGCTCCTCTTGTTGAATAAAAAATAGTTACCATAGAAACAGCAACATTGCAGAGTAGCCGGTCTAAATCCAAATACACCTTCTCCGTATGGCTCGGCCCGCCGCAGATGGCATTAGGGCAAAGATCCCCTCCTACGCAGCGCCTGCTTCGGTGTGCCTGGGCGGTGGAAGCACGGGCAGCAGAGGTAAAAGACAGAGAGATGCATCCACTTGGGGCAGAGGGGATTGTGTTTGGGTCGGTTTTTTAATGTCTTACGGCATTCCGGACTGCCACGCCGCTCCACAAGTGTTCGCTAGTGAATCCCGGTTGTGTCACACGCACAGTGGGGTCCCACTTCACAGGTGGGAAAGTCAAGTGGAAAGGAAAACACAGGTGGGAACATCTACTTGAGTGCTCCAAGTGAAACCATCGGTGTCTCTTTTCACACCCCTAAATAAGTACCTCAGCCGTGAATAGCGACCGAGTCCTCACAGGCACTTGTTTGGACTGAGTCTGCCCTCAGATCGTTATTGAGAAATCAATGGGAATTTGTTAGAGAAGAGAGGATCAGAACAAATTCAATGCACACCGTGGGCTGCAAACACCCTGCAAAACAGCTACGGACCAGAGCTGGCTTTTGCTTTCTTTGAGAACAGTCATCCGTCTTTAGATGGATGACTTTTAGGTATCACCCACCCGGGTCCGACACGGGAGCAGACTCTGGTTGTAGGCGCACGTTAGCCCCTGTCAGTGGAAAACATTGCCATGCCCAAGGATGCGGGAGGCAAGAGCTCAGGTTGTCATGCACAAATTCCCCGCTACCAAGCCTGGATGCAGTAAGTACACTGGATCAGGTCCTTTTCCTAACTTCTCACCATCCTGAGAGACGCCGGGATGTAACGGAGAAAGAAAACCACACGTGCTAAACGTACAGCCAGAGGGACAAGGAAAGCTGAGGGACCCGGTTCCCGCTCAGCCCGTCTGCTTTGCTTGAACCATCTCCAGCATTTCTCTTCCAACCCTTTCGTACAGTGCTGCCAAACAGACCCTCGGGGCGTTTCAGACCAGGCTTGGCTCCATCCACCTCCTCGGATTGCTCTCCCCGCCTGCCTCCTTGCAAAACCCACGGTCGGGAGGGAGCTGCAGAGAGATCAGAACTTCTCCCTGGTCCGCAGGGGTACCGCCAGGCTCCATCTCACCCGAGTGGCACCTTTGATTTCGGAGACATCCTCGCTCCCAAGACCCGTGAAGGCAGCTACGTTTATAAGGCCCTTTGCGGCATACCCCCTAACGACGGTTATTAGGTCTTACAAAGATAAATGGCTTTAATGAGCTGAGACAGGAGTGGGTCAAAAGGCAGCCCAACGACAGAGGGGTCGGGACGCCGCGCGCGTCTCCCAGCCAGGCAAATAGCAGTGAGGGAGGAGGGCTGGCGAGTGCTACGGATGGGGAAGAACAGATGGGAGTATAAATAATCTGGCAGCCTGCGAACAACATGGCGACTCACGGGTTATTAAAGCACAGCGTGCGCGGCGAGGGCCAGCCAAGCCATCAGGGCACGAAGGAGCTGGGGATTGCGTATGTTGGGATTTGGCTTCCAAGTGAAACCAAAAGCGTGTTCGTTGTAAGCTACTGCATCAGCACGTGCCCATCTATTTAGGGGAGCTGAAGACAGAAAAACCCTGTTGGACTTCGAAGTCTATTCATATAGTCAGGTCAGGATTGCCTCCGAGCAGAAAGTAACCCTTCAGTTTCTCTATTTTACACTTAAACTCCTCCAGCATACCAAATGATGGAAGAAGACACCCTAAAACACCCAAAGGGTTTATTAACTTTTGAGAGATGTTGTCCTCCTTTTTGAAAAAAAAAAATATCAGTGTCTTGGAAAAATAGTCCATCTTACTCCTATAATTAAAACGCATTAAAATTCATCTGATGGAAAAATTATATTTTAGAGGGGGAGAAAGAGTCCTGTTTAATATTTATCTTCATACTTTTCAGTGTAGAACTAGAACCACCACTCCATCCTGAATTTCAGGGAGCAGCTCTTGCCTGGATGATGGCAGCTCTTGGGGGCAGCTGTTGCCATCACTCTCCTTAGCAGAGATTTGTCCCTACTGATTCCTTCCATGTCATTAGTCTTACGGTTAATTAATACTATTACTGATTACAGGAAATATCAAAAAGCTCCAGTTAGAAACAGGGGCACACTGGGCTGGGCATAGTGTAGAGCTTTTTTTGCCAGAGAGAGAATAATTTCAAGTTGGAAAAACCCAACAACTTTAGGAAAGGAGGACCAGAGGGTGGAGACAAGAGGAACGGGATCAAAGGCTATAAATCAGGAACTGCCGCCTGTCTTAGATAACACCTCTCCCTCTTAAGTGTCTGTGCTTTTCAAGTAGTTTAACAGAGTTTGGGTTAGGGATGTGCCTGGTGACAGCTCCATCCAGGCTAGTCATCAGGACCCGCTTTACAGCAATCGGAGGAAATTGGGAATAGGATGCCCATATGCAACATCTATGGAAAGATAATGAGTACCCCAAATCCTGGGTAGGATTTAGTTGTCCAGAGGTGTCTGTGAGCTGAAAGACACCCGACGATCCACAACATCTGCGTGGGACCCACAGATATGGCACAGAAGACCAGGGGAAGCATAATGGGATGTCAGAGAAGATCCCCAGGATGCTATCTGCCTCTCTCTAGGAAACTAAATCCCATGATCTGTGTCCAGCATCCATCTTACCCCAAGCTACAGGGCTTTAACTCTAGACAATGCATTGATTCCAAGCATTAGGGCTAGAAGGTGCTGTGTTTGGAGTCTGGCTTCCTGATGCAAGGCTCTTTCTTGGAGAGCACCACCAATGCTGGTGGTGAAGGGAACAGCTGAAATTGTCACACTTAACTTGAAATCTGGCCGTGGTAACAGTTTGACACCCTTATTCATACCCAAAGCTCCGGCCATCTTCTCAAGTGTCCTCTGAAGCCCAAGCCATCATTTATGACCAGTACCCAGCCAAGCATGGGGAATCCCTATAGCACCCTGAAATCAGAGCAGAAACAGCAAAGGACACAGCTCCTTGGGTTGTGGTCTTATGGAAGGATTTGTGCTCCTAAACCGTTCAAACACCCTTGAAAATCCTGTCTGCATGTAGTCTTCTTTAAGGATCAACATGTTTTCTGAAAAGAACAGAACGACAAAATAGCGGGTGTGTTGCAAAAAGCTTTTGTGAAGAAAAAACTTATTCCAGGATGTGCAGTTTGCAAAACACTATGTTTAGTAGCTATATAATAGCAGCATTTTCTGGCAGTTGAACATGACTTTCCTTCTCAAAGGATCCTAAAGCATTTTACAAACGCTTTCAACATATGGCCAACTGTAAAATAGCACCAGAAAAAAAGAAGATCCTGTTTGCAGCCTTCTCCCTGATTTTTCCCACCAGCTCACGTGGTCTGATGGATGGTGCCCTCTCCTTGGATGCCAAGAGGGGATCAGGGCTGCACTTTTGCAAAGGCCTTTTTGAACTGCTGCCAAAGACCACCACACGCAAGTTCAGCTCTGCCACACTTCTGAGAGTTGATAATTCAGGCTCAAATCCACACTTATGAGGTCTCAGGCAGAACCTAACCCTATTACACCAAAACCAAAGAGCATCACCACCAACACCAACAATGGGCTGACAGACCCATAAGAGGAGCCACTTTTCGCGCTACAAATGCAAATCTGCTTTCCCAGCACCACCACCTGGGACCAGTTTGATGGCAAACCAGCGACACTGCCCATGGTCATCCACAGCTCAAAGGCCAACAGTAATTTAAGCGGTAATCCAGCCAAACGTGCACGTGCTCACCATAGGGACCGCTCACGTCTGTACAGCAAGCACACACACTCTCCTCAGTGATGGATTTCTGTAGGGAAATGTGGAAAATGCGGAATATAATTGCTTGGTGTGCAGTTTACCATGTCCGCCAAAGTAAACATTTCCAGTTTTCCAGAAGATCTTTAACAGTTGCCAGCTGTCAAACCCTGTGTTTTATATCTCATCTAACACATGACAGTTACAGTAGCACGGAGCCCCAGGCACCATCTAGAGACATTACTTCTGTGCTGGGTTTGAAAAAAAAAAAAAAGACAGACTCCTTTGGATTCTACACTTTTTCCTGGGTTCTGGGATTATCCTTGAAGGTCCCACACATAAATATTGGTTTACCTCATAAGATCAGACAAGTGTACTCTCATATAGTCTCCTAAAGCCTTTCCTTAACTCATATTTAAGTCATTACTACAGGAAGACAGGCTCGCAGGCACGGACAAGCTCTCATATTTTTCTCCTTAATTAAGAGGCACAAGATGGGGTTGATTCACCCTGAACAGGCAGAATAAAGTGATGCCCATGCACAAATAATTTATTCAGCCTCCTGTCTTCCCAGAACCAGGGGCTTAGATAACACCAAACACTGAATTCAGCTCACCTTGTGCTCAGCTTTCACATTACAAATAAAGAATCCCTGTTGACCTAATCTTGCCTTTTTGTCCCATTTGGCCCCAAAGTAACTCTCCTCTTGGGCCATTCAAGCATTCCAATGCTTTGCATTGTCTTCTAAGAGGAATATCTTTGCAAGCTCCAACCACATGGCACAGCAACTGGGATTTGCTGAATTTAAATTTATGACCCTCGTGCAATAATTAAAATAAGTGGGTATAAGTCTGGCATGCTGAGAAGAGGCAGAAAAACAGCTGTTAGTTACAAACTTTTTTTAAAAAAGGATGTTTTATGACCCTCATCAGAAACATTCTTCACTCTTTCATATAGACAGGAATAAAATTTACACATTAGGCATTCCCTATTGTGATTTAATCCCTGCCCCACACAATGCATTTTTGATCTTGAAACTGCAAATGCAAACTTTAATAGAGTTGGCGGGTTGAAGCGTTTTACGAAATAAATGGCAGAGAATCAAAACTCTCCGCACGCCACTCCCATCACAACATGGGGCTTCTCAAACCCACGCTCGTGCCGAAAGCCAACGCACAAATCTTCCCACTTCTCCCAGCCTAGCCGAGCTTTCACATTGCAAGCAAATGAGCCGCTGCCTGGGCCATTAGCAAAGCGGTCCCAAATTGATGTTGCTAATTCAAGTGCATCTCAGCTGGGCGAGGAGCCTGGATTCCTTGTGGGAAGCTGCCAGCCAGCACATCCCTGCAGAAAGGGTGAAGGTGGCACCGGGATTTCGTGCCATGCCACCCAGGATGGGACACGATGACTTCCTTCTTCCAGTTATAGAATCATTTCGATTGGAAAAGATCTTTAAGACCATCGAGTCCAACCGTAAACCTAACACTGCCAAGTCCACCGCTAAACCATGTCCCTAAGTGCCACGTCTACATGTGAACCGCACCAATTGCTTGGGTGTTTTGGGGTGTCCCAGTGCAATATTGCTTAAGCGCAAGGAAGGAACCCAGAGGGTCCCCAGGATGGTTGGATAAGCCAGGAAGGGTGGTGGGGAGGACACCGTGGTCCACCAGGTCCCCAAGCAGGAGGTGACACTGGAGACAGCAGGGCACCGCTGTGCTTCAACGCACCTCCCCGAGCATCCTCTCGCACCCGCGCTGCCCATCACACCGCAGCAGGGATGTAACTGTTAGAAACCAGACGGGCACAGCTAGAAATCAGGATTATCTGGAGCCGTCATGATTAATAGCAGTGCAGATCTGGATGGGAAATTAAAGCCGGTGCCTCAGGGCTGAAGCACATCTCTAACTATTAAAAACCAGAGTGAGAAGAAAGAAAGAAAGAAAGAAAAAAAAAAAAAAAAAAAAAAAAGATGTGGGAGCAAAATTATCTCCCACTTCCACTACAGGTCCCTGAAGGAGGTTTCTCTGCCTTGTGGCTTGTGATCAGATGAAAATTTTGGTGCAAGGCTCACTGAAATCCGTCCAGCTTATGTCAACTTTCATACTCGTAGCCTTACAATTTCACGGTTGTATACACCGCCTTTGCACAGGTCTAACAGAATAAGACATGTTAAAAATAACGTTGGAGAAATCAGTGCCGATCACCCCCAGCCCCTCGAAAAACACTGACTGCAAGAAGTCAGTTCTCAGAATGGAAAGTCCACACATAAAACTGCATTTTATACAAACATCTCACTTGCGACCTTTCATGGTGATGTATTAGAGCAACGGCCTTTCCTGCAAAAGTTTAACATAAACTGCTAAACACTGCATGATATTTATTCATTGCAGGTTCTGTAAGTGAAGGAAAAATGTGTATCTTTTACCTTGAACACTTCCATTGGAAGAGGAAAATTTGCTGCATCATTAAGGGATTTTTCCAGAGCGCATTTCCACTCAGATATACTCTTCAGAGAATAGATATCTAAAGCAATGACAACAACAACAAAAAAAAAAAAAAAAAAAAAAACACAACAAAACCAAGAGGTGACTGTTTGGGGATCAAACATTTTTGAAAGACTTAAGTTCCTATGTCATAAAAATGGATAGTACAAGCGAAATGAATAGTGTGTATATTCCAAGCTGTACAGCGTGGATAAATTCAACGCAAAAGCAACTAGCAGGGGCACATTTCAGGAAGATTGTGTTTTATATCCTGGAGTAAAACCCAGAAAAATGCATGTCCTTCATTTTCTGCTGAAGAAACGAGAATTGTACTATCTCATTACTTGAAAATAACAAAAACTCTCCTTTGATTTTCAATTCTCAAAATACCTGATGTTTCCAGTTTGAGGAGCCTCAGGTCTTCAGCTGATATTAGTTATATTTGAACAAAACCAGAAATATCTTTACCAAGGCTTCTGTCCATTGGAAAGTTTGTTTTGTTTTTTATTGCAGCGTTGGGGGTTTTTTTGCGTTGGGTGGGGGTAAGTGTGGGAAGGAACATTTCAGCTAGATCTCTATCCAGACCCGTTTTTTGGTACCACACTAAAACCAGAGTATCACACCAATTCAAAGATTTACACTTATGAATTTTCATCATTATACTTTTAGGCAAAATCTTTGTGCAGATTCACATTGCTTTCAGTGAGTTTCTTTAAATAGGTTTAATATTATTAAATCATTCTATTAACAAGCCCTTTATGGTTCAGTGCAGTGAAACGCCTATGAATCATCAAAGGAAACAATGTAGGAAACAATACTATGATGAAGAACATTATATTGGATTTACTTCTGCCCTAGAAAACATATTGTTATCCTGCACATAACAAGCTATTGTAGAACATTCATATCAAGGTCTTAAAGAGACAAGATAGGTAGATAGATTGCAACAATTATTGAAATGGAAATGAACATTTACTCAATAATAAACTTGAACCTTGATACGAAGTGAACAGTGTGAAGCTTTTGTCAGTTTGGCTTCACGCACTTACATCACAGTTCAATTTGGCCCAATTTGCATTTAAATTCTGTACATCTAATAACGATATATATTTACTAGCTAGCAAAGATTTACTGCTGTATCTTACAATTCCGAAGGAGGAAATAAAAAATATGTATAAAAAAGGAACTGGCAAGCACTGTTTTCACCTAGCACTGACAGTACAAGAGAATTTTATGCTCTCATCTCAACAGATTTAAGACCTTATCAAAATAGGATTTGCAGAATCACTCACTGGAAGTGGATGTATTTATACTTCCACTATATCAAACCTCGCTACTTCAGAACAGACATCAAGGATATGCATATGAATTTAAACACACTTAAGGGGAAATGTTAACCTTTCAGGGCGGTATTTTTAAATCCTCAACTGTCTGCTTATTAATGGGAATATACATTTCAAGTCTTTGTTTACAGCATGTGCAGTGGCCGCAAGTGTTAATAAGTGCACTCTTTACCTAATTGTTCATTATTTTATAGCCTTATTGCTCCAGTTCTCCCTTACTGGCAGAAGCTCTGATCAGCTTAAAGCGCAGGGAGGGAAACGACTAAACTTGTTTCTTCCTTTTTGGTTTTAATGATGCCAAACAGAGAAATACTCAATACGATATGATTTTTCCCCAAGCTGCAGCCAGTCTGTCGTTTCAACTAACAAGAAGTCTCAGCTTTGGAAAATGCTGCTGAACGCTCCCTGGACAGAGCAAGCTGAAAACAGACCCTCGCTTTCTACTATGATGGCAGCAAAGCACAGGAAAGAAGAATCAAGTGGCATTTGGGGCAATTTTGCCCCAAATCAGTGAAAACAAGCAGCAACTTCTTTGGGCAGTGTCAACAAAATTCAAGAGATAAAGACAACTCCAATGGTTTCAATAACCAGCAAGCAATATCATGCGCATTTAATTAGTGGCAGCTCCCTTATGCTGGCAAGTATATGGACACTAAATCGCACGGTTAAAAGAGCATAAAGCATTTTGTTTAAGTGATAGGGTTGCAGGTAATTGAACAAAGTGTACTGTGTCAATTTGTATTTAGGTTAACAAGGAGTGAGCAATTAAAATGACTGCCAATTTGTCTTTAAATAGAAAGTAACATAAAACGAGACGATCTCTTCCTCCATAAGCAGTCGAGGCAAGACCATCAATGGCTCTGTGTCAAGCAGCCTGTGCCAATTTGCACTAGCAAGGAGGCTTCTTTTGGATTCAGATATACATCTGAGGGAAAAAATAAGCGATGACCCCTTTGCCTCAGTTAAAAGGGCTCACAAGACATACAAAGTCCCTGGAAGTTGCCATTTGGAGAAGACAGCCAGGATGCTATTTCCTAAAGACCCTCTTGCACACTTTTGTACATTAAGTGGGTGCTAGGATGTGGATGGCTTCAGAGAAGAGACCTCTCCATCCAAAATACTGTAGGCATTTGGATCCATGGGATCTCCTTTATACGAGATGCTCTGCTTCTTGAAAGACTGACCTCAAACTGCTGTGCAAGGTGAAACCCAACTTGGCAGGTCCCAGAGGTGGATCAACATGGAAAAATCACAGCCCAGGGAAACAAAGGGAAATAAAGCTGAAGGTGCATATGCAGCATCCAAGTCAAGAGCACTGTCACAACCTGCAGAACTGATGTATAACTGAACATCCCCATTTGATAGCAACTGAACAGGCAGCCTGATTTGGGGAGGAGCTGCGTGTCCTCCGCATCTCTTCGGAGGAGATTCATAACACCTTTGATATACAGTCTAAGGCTGTTCCTGTTATCGATCAAGGAGTCACCTTAACTGGCTTCAGATGTTCAAAAGTTAGACAACCAGGTCTGTTCATTGCTTTCAACCCCCCCTGAGTGGAAAAAATAGGCTTATGAAGCTGTCATTTCATCTGACCTACGTTGACATGTCTTAAGCATCCCCTTTTCTCCACTGATCATAAAGAGAAAGCAATAGCTCATACGGAACTGTCTTTTTGATGCCTACGCTACGACAGGTGAATCTAATCCCTGATGTGTGAAAAACTAACATACTGCCCACAGACTCCCTCTCTTTCCTAAGAAGGTCCACACTAGGTCTTTCACACAACAAAAATCTTTCTAGTCCAAGTCCTATTTACTACAGAAGTCGCTTGGAAGGATGTAAGCAGGCAAGGATGTGTCCCTGGCACACTCTCCTGGCCTGGGGTCCTCAGGAAATTGCATTCTTTGACAGTTTATGGTTTAGTAGCTTCATCCCTGAGTTTCTTTAGAGACCTCTGCTGCCAGCATCTCATCCTGACAACTCACTACTGCTTGCCTACCTGCTAGCTCCAAGATTTCCTCTGCAGACTCTTTAACTTGAAAGAGATCCCCTAAGACCAGCCACTTGGCTTTTTCCTTCTTCCTCCTCTGGGTTAACGTCTCATACGCATTGTTCATCCATTGTGCTTTATGAACATGCTGATGTTAGGTGGACATCAAATGGCCGATATAGTCCACTATGTCAGAAGTGGAACAGCCAGCATTCCTGCCTCCAGAAACTCTATCAGATTCCCATTTCTGACTGGCTATTCCCTGGAGTGCAGAGCCTGATAACTGGGTAGACCAGAAGAGGAGATCAAAGAAAGGTCATCGGGGCCAGTGTTCAGGAGAGGACTTGTGAGAAAATGGAAGTGTTCAGACCCAAAGGGTATTTTCTCAGCAAACTCTTATGAGACCCAATTTTAGGAGGTGTAAAGTAATGACCACCTATTTAAGTCAATGGAAGTCAGGAAGAAGATCCGGGCATTGAATTAATAACAATATTCACTAAAAAATGAATGACCAGAGAAATGCCAAGGAGAGGAAACAGATCTCAGATGAAGACAGACGAGAACAAGAGAAAGAAATCTTAAAAGCAGTTAAATCAAGGAGAAGGGAGAAGAAACATAAACAACTTCAGCAAAAAGAAGAGTCCAATAACAAGTTTGGAGACAAGACAACTGAAAAACATGAAAAGAAAAAGAAAGCCGGGGGGAGGGGGTGGGAATCCATAGAGAAGGAAGCACAGGTGGATAAAAGGATGAAAGAGTAGAAAGAGAATGGAATAAACAAAGAGGAAGCACAAATCTCATTTGGGCCATTTCTGTATTGATTCACCAAACCTACACAGGCCAAGAGGGTGCAAAGATGGTCAATGAAGAAATTTTTCTCTGTAACACAAATACTCTGTAAAAGAAGAGAGCGAGTGATAGTCATGCTCTCCAGCGTTCGCATCCAATTTAGAAGTGATGGGCAACATTGATTCCTACCTATCAGTGAAGAAAAACACACGCTTCCAAAAATCATTTGAGACCCCAAGTTAGACCCGAGAACCAGACAGACTTGTGAACACGACAACTGCACGTATCAGGGTAACCTCTCTGAATCAGGTGCAATGGGCAGAAGCCACATTAGAAATACCTACCCAAAGGAGGGCTACCTTTCTGCTATCATTTGACACTCACTGCAAAACTTCACCTACAGCACAAGGAAAATGAGGTACAGACCTGGACAAGTTTTTTTCACCTACACAGGAAAAGGTGGGATAGGTCTGCTGGGTCAAAACCTGTGCGTTAACCAAGAAAGCACCTCATCTCCCAAGAGAGGTGCTAACAGCTAGCAAATGGGAGCCATGATCCACAGGACTTGGCAAACAGCTTTGTGGTCCCAAGTATAAGCCACAACTTTATGAAAAATACAAATGCTGCACACTTTCTGCTCCAAAGAAGACCATGCATGCAACAGTCTAAGCTGTCATGTTTAACTAGATCCCTAACTTCAAGAGAAGTCAAGTCAACCAACTTGACTCAGCCAACTCAAGACAAACGCAGAGCTAAATGCCTTGAGTAGAAAGGAAACCCAACTGCCCAGAAACTTCCACAAATTCTTGACCAATATTATTGGGTGGTGGAGAAAATTCACCGTAGAGCCTAGATGGAAGCATATCTCCAAAGCCAGCCCCAGAACCTGTCGATGAATGCCTATGCAAGTGTTTCTCCAGCAGGCTTCAAGCAGCCCTGAGCCCCTACTGTGTGCTGTGGTCCCTAGCCCATTGTCCTGCCTGCTAAACCTTAGTGATGCTTATTGTTCCCCTACACTCAGTCTTGCCTCCTTCCCTGACATTTTCATCCTGCTTCTTTTGCCAAACCCCATCCCACTGTTTGGAATCTGCTCTTGCCCAGCCTGCTTGTGCCTGACTCCTCTGCCTAGCTCCTGTCCCTTGAACTTCTCCTGCCCCTGGACTTGCAACTTCCAGTTTCTGACCCCAGACTGGCTTAACTGCAATCGCTACCTCTCTCTATCCAAGCTGGTTTGAACACTAAAGTCTAGCGAGCTGCTTCTCCAAGTTGCAATCTCCTGATGTTCAATCTGGTCTGACATACTCGCAAAGACTTCACTCCCTTGGAGAAAATGCAGGACAAAACCTGTGGTCTTTTAAACCTGAAAGACTCCCTCTACCCTTACTCAGAGGAGTATTTTCTTTGCTTCTAGCAATAGACACCCCATAACCCCTCAATGGGCAGGTTGACATGGACAAGCAGACAAACCCAGCACTCTCACTGCACTTTCTGGCTGGTTACACACAAGGCAGGTCTCACTCCGCAGATGTACAGCAGTGTTACAGCTGAATATGAAAGATCTGTTAGAGGGACCATACGGGCCCCAAAACACTTCCTCCAGCCCTGGGAAATTTCACGGAGGTCGACTGCTACCCAAGAGAAACGTGTGTGGCCATGGAAAGACAAACGGGCACGGGGTCCTTGGTTGAGGGGAAAGCAAATGGAGCCTAGTATATGCTGAGAGGTATCACCTAGGACTTGATTTGAACAGCAGAAGACTGGTTCCCATCGAGGCCAGGAAGAGCTGGCCACTGAAACGCCAATGAAAAGGGCTGGGCAAGCAGGCACATCCTTGGACTATTCCCATCAGCTTTGCTTCTTGGCAGAAAACTGCACGAAACTGCTTTTACTAGACACTGCTTCCTTCCAGGAGTGAAACTAAACTGAATTTATTAAATAAATTTAATACAGTTTACCTGACCCACTCTGAACCCCAATTAGATGGCTCTCACATACCATCTGTGTTACATCTAGAAACTCCTGTCAAAGCAATGTGAATGCTGGAAAAGAAATGGGTTGCACGAGTATCTCAAAACATCAGTAAATGCCACAAAGGGAGACAATATTTTTAGGAGGCTCTTTACCTGCAGGTGGGTCCATTCTGTATTTATTCTCTTGACACCAACCGACTGGTCGAAGTCTGCAATCCAAGTAAAACAACCACTGGTCATAGGATTCAGTCTCCTCCAATCCCACATAGCGAAGGCGTAATCTTCCTCCAACATTTTCAACCACACTAACTATCCAGTACTGAAAGGGATTCTGGGAATCCTGCAGCTCTATTAAGGAATCAACTGTAATGAGGTCTACAGGGTTTTTTCCTCGCAGAGGCTGTTTGAATAGAAGCAAAACTCCTTATTTTAAACTTTATTTGAAGACTTCTCAAGGCAACAGATGACAGCAGAAGATTATTTTTGTTTTTCACACCATCATCCAAGCGATCAGCAAACAGTCTGTTCTTCTTCTATTTTACCCAATGTCTTCCAAGTGCAAATTCAGAAGTAAAACAGAAAACAACAGTTGTGCTAATTTCTCAACCGACATCATCAACAACAACAAAAAAGAATAATAAAAGGTGGAACAGCTCATAAGTCACTTAGGATGCTCCTGAACAACTCAAAGCCCAGTTATAATGGAGGATTTCAAACCAAATTCTCATTGACTGCATCTGGTAAGAACCAATCACAGAACTGGACACTGGCATTTGCCTAAAAGGCGACTACTTTGGGCAAGACCCTGAAATTGCCTTCTGTGCACTGATCTTTCCCACCAAAGGCTTCATCTCATTCCTACTGTCATGCAGAGCAAATTATTCCCCACAGCCATGGATGCGAGAGTCGATGGTGGTCACTCCAAAGCCCAAAGCCAACGGCAGGTTCCCACCAGCTTAAGCAATCTTGGGATCAAAGTCCAAGGCACACAGGATTTGTCAGGTCAAGCCACCACGCCCAAAAAATCCCAGTGACTGAGGTTATTTGCTTACACATAGTATTTTCTGTGATCCCAGTTTTGCAACCGTTAAACATGTGCTTAACTTTACACCTGCAAAGCTGCCATCCACAGGCATTAAAAAAACCATGAGATGTTTTGCAGAATGACACCTTTGGGGCTCAGTGTTTTTGTTTTGTGATTGTGAGCATCTCTTTGTTGTCGAGCTTTTCTCCACTAACATACGAGTTAGTTTTCTTCTTTTTTATTAAATGCAAGTTCCAATTCTTATGCAATTTCTCAATTCCAGGGCTTTAAGAGCAGCACTAAAAAACACCCCAAGAGTTGGGAGCATTGGTCCCCGAAGGAGATGTTAAGCACAGGCATAATATATTAAAAACAAGGACTTTTCTGTTTTCGTGTGTGTTTGTCCCACTTCTACTTAATTAAACAATATAAACTTTTCACAGTATTTTTAAAATATTAATTCTGTAAATCAGAGTTAGCCCAGGATGGTTCTTTGTAGGGGTAGCCAGAAAAAAAGAGAGAAGAAAGCCTTATTTTTTAAAAAAAGTTCCCTTTTCTATTGAATTTTGAAAATATTCAAAATTTGGAAATGCAACCAATTTTCACTACATCTCTCTCAATCCAAAAATGCAGGCAACAGAATGAGAATTTGGTAAAAAATGTAATTAAAATTAACTAAGATCTTACCACATGCACAGTTTTAACCAGCTCTATGATTAACAGATATTTCTCAGAACAATATATTTGCCATTATAAGTCACTCCTCTATAGCGTAAGCTACAAGCACCTGTATAATCTCTTCAAACATTATTTCACAGCAAAATGCAGTGTCAGAATTTAATAATATAGTAGAAATCTACTTTAATGGGTTTTTTCATCTCATACAACTGCTTCATTGCAACAAAACGTTCCTTAATATGAAACGATGGTGTAATGATTTAACTTATTATAATAAATCCCTGGCTGTATAAAAGTGAATATTGCTTCTCTGATTTGTGTGCTAAATTTTAAGCCAATGGGTTGTCACCTGCTCCTGAGAACTGAATGGCTAAGATTAATAATTGGCTTGCATGAAATATTAACATTTACCAGAATGCAAGAACTCTTTATATGCATAGCTAGCATGTTAAAAAAAAAAAAAAAAAAAGTATCACTACATATTGATTTAACAGTACAACAACAATCTGCAGCACTCACGAACAGCAAATCTGTCGACAGGGGGTTACGTACATTGCACGACACAGACAGCACTAAGCACATATACTGCATAAAACACCAGAAAAGGGTCAGAAACTCTTTCAAGCCAATGCACCGCTTTCTCTCTCTGCGTTTCTGCCTGGGGCTGCCTCTTTTCTCTGCCTGCGGACAGGGAACGGAGAGGTTCGCGATGGCGTTGGCGTACACCGGAGATGGGTGTTGGACACCACCAGGTTTTGGCACGTGCCACCTGGGAGCGGTCCAGGGACGGGGACGCAGCAGACCTGCGGACGTGCGTTATTTTGGGTGTGCGAGGGCTGGGTGGCTAACAGATTGGGGGAAAAAATAAAAAAAAAATCCCTGATGGTACGCTATTAATTCTCTCTGCCAGGCAGCTCGTACCACATAGGCATGGGGAATAAAGGATGCGGCTGCGGCAGGTGGGAGTGACCAGGGACAAAATGATCAAAAATGGTGCCTGGATCCACACTTGCTTCCAAAAAAGCCAACACGAGTGCTAACACAAAGGTAAACCGTCTTTACGCCCTCACTCTCAGCCTAAATACAGAGGGGCAGAGACCATTATCTCCTGCAGGATGGGCTGTTTCCTCTCCAAATGCCCACAAAAGTCCCGATGAAGAAGGTGCCCTGCTCCCATGGTTTTAAGGTGAATCTGTGGGATTTTTGTGCAAGATCTCAAGGCATGCTGAGGCTGCCCCAGGTGCAAGTCACCCTCTGAATATGCTGTGCAGACGGGGCTCTTGGCCATATGGGTGCATCTAAAAAACCAGTCCCTTCTTCTCTCCTGACTACGGACGACCGAGGCCACCTCACCCAACTTCCCTACTAAATCTGACTGCTAAGTTTAGGTGGAGGGATTGGCCCGGGGGGGGGTTATTTCCATATACACATAAACAGATAGTGCTTCCCATCAACCTGCTAAACCCCCTCTCCAACCTGCATCCTGGCTTGAAAGCTCAGGTCACCAGTTTGCTGAATCTAATGGGGCACTGAAGGGCTGTGTCCTCCTTCCTACAGACTCCCTCCATGCTCTCCTTCACCACCCAGCCTTTTCTTTAATTTTTTTTTTTTTTTTTTTTTTTTTTTTTGAGTATCCAACTTTCTAAGCACCACCCTCCAGCTTAAAGGCAAAAGCAACTACCCATCGCTGGGTCAGAAGCAGAGCCAGCAGAGTCAAGGCAACGTTGCCACCGACTTTTGGCCAGCGCTGGATCAGACTCCGTTGCCGGCACACAGACGCTGCAAGCACACAACGCTACACATCGGGAGCGCAAACACCGCTGCAGCATGCACACCGCGACACCGTATCAGATAGAAACTGCAATCTAATACATACGCCTTCCAGTAAATTTGCAGGTGCAGTCCGGGCGCCGGTCAAATCGTGTATGAGAAACTCTGTCCAGTCCATGTATTTCTCTTTGATTGCTGGGGAGGGTGAGGAAAGAAAAGAAATGCTTAGCACAGCAGACTGCAATGGACTTGCCACGTGTATTTTAAGAGACATCTCGGGGTTTACCAGCTCTAAAGTCTGCAATCGAGACCAGGAGAAAAGCTGGTTTCTTGCCCGGTTCCTTGGGGAACCCATGCTCATGGTGACATCCCAGCACGAGGGAAGGGGTTGCTCCACTGTAGTCACCGACGATGACTTACAACAGCGTGGCTTATCATCTCCATCGCTCCCATTCAAAACTGGCCACTGCTTGTGTAACCGCTCGTTTCCCCGCTCACCACGTAGGCTGAGGTATGATTTATAAAGTCTCTTTGTGTGTTCACTAATGACCTCGGAGAAAAGAAGCTGTGCAAACATTCAGTTCCTCGACAGGACAACAGAAACTCCAGGTGCTTTCCCCTTGCAAAGCAGAAAAATCAACCCTGAGAACATTGTACGTCAGCTGTCAAGTCAACACGCTTGCAAGAAGAAAGACTTAAAGAATCTATCAGGAACTTCTATTTCATTTTAGAAAAAAATCTGAATAATTTGAGCTAAACACCATAAGCCTATGTTACTTTAGGATCCGTATCCACAGAGTTGCGTAAGATTTGAACTGAAATATATAAATGTTGCCTCTCGGATTCCAATTCTGGTTCAATCCCTGTTGAAATCAGTCAAAGTTGGGCACAAAAAGGCAATTCAGCAAATCTCACCATCAGAGATACAGATGCCTCTCCAAATGCATTGTGCATTTGCAACTGGACACCCAGAAACCAGACCTTAATTCCACCTGCCTGCAAATGGCAATTAAATTACATCAGAAACATTTTTCTCTCCCAAAAATTCTTACTTATGTGTGAGATAACCAACAGCGATACAGTTATGCTGCTAACATAGCAACACCCTTAGAAGGGAAAAATCGCAAGCATTTGAAAATTAGAACATTTCCTCTGAACAAAAAAACTGGATACATGGCTTAAGGACCATTACCCCACAGGGGAGCCCAGGAAGGTCTGTAATTAACCAGCATAGGTCCAGAATAATTAAATGATAGCAGCCCTCATGGACCTCTGAGAAGGGGCAATCTCAGCGGTTAAAGCAGGAGGACTACAGGCTGGAAATGCAAACAGCGTTGTGGGCACAAATATTGCCACTGCTACCTCCAGACCAGGAGACCAAACCTGAGCTTTCTCAAAACACATCCTCAAGCCGTCCGCTGCCAAACACTGAATTAAAAGAAACGCAAAGAGGGAGCGTTGTGTTTGCCCAAGGACAGTTAGACAACATTGCCACAAAACCTGGCACAACGTGCTCGTGGTTGGGCTTCCATCCAGCATGGGTGCTTGGCAAATTGGACTCTGGCCCATACTCAATTTATATCTGAAATATCTTATGCAACACTTAGAGTTGGCCACGGACAAAGACAAGAAGCCATGCCCAGCAGACCTTACATCAGACCTCATTTCTGAGTTGTACTCCTTTTCCCCAAAAAGCCAGTTCTCCCAACGTCACTTGACCTATACATTCAGTTTATAGATCTAAATTACTTTGAAAGTGCATTTAAATGTATTTAAAATTAGCAAACCTTAAAGTGCTGGACTTGAGCCTCTATAAAATAATACTTGAACTTGCCTGGAACTGTTCTAAGTCTTTTGCAGCACTGATTTTGCGTGACTTCCAGGAGATTTATGATCTTTACATTATTTAAGATGAAGGAACAGCCTGAGAAGAAATGGTTTATACAAGGTACTTTCTCTCTCAACATTCCTGTTGCATACACCTCATCAGTTCCTGTCCACCTACGTTAGGATAAAGAAAACAAGCTTAATTTTGGCATCAGTGAGAAGATAGTAATTGCTGTAATGAATGAGAGTGGAGTCCCTCTGGTTCAAACTTCTGCCTCTCGCTGCGAACAGCACTGGGTGCATCCGAGAAAGGTGCAAGTTGAACTTCATTTTGGCTTATACCCACAAAGTTGTCAGACGAATTTTGAATGCCAGAGCTTCATTACTAAGGAATGACAAATGTGATAAAAAGAACACGGTTCGAACTTTCAAAGCTGGCAGGAGGCAGAGGGAGGAATAGGATTTTCAAAGTTGACAACAGATTTCAGGGGCCTCCATTTCCAGATGCCCAATTCGAGATGTCTTAACGGTGCCCGATTCACAGATCTTGCTGTCTGTCAGTAAGTCCCCCTTCTAATGCCTCTCAAACAAACAAACAAAAAAAAAAAAAAACCACCCAAAAAATCCCTTGTCCTTTTTAAAAGACTCGCACCTCACAACTTTTTGACACCGAAATAAGATGGTGCCCCTCTCCACATTCAAATCTGGATTACAGGCTTCCAAAGTCTAAAAGTGCCAAGGTGACCTTTGTTTTCAGAATAAACAGACTCAGCTGAAAAAACGAGCTGCTCCCATTTTCTGAGTGGTTTCAGAGCCATCCTCCCCAAACAAATCTAGTATCTGGTGTTTTGCTTTATTTTATGCTTCTTTTGTGGTGTAGATAAAGGGACTCTGGAAACCTCTGGGAGAGAACAGATTGCACTGGAAGTTTTAGGAACAGGGATTTGCACTATTTTCTGTTCCTGTAGACCACAACTGGGCTTCTCCGTAGTACAGTTCAAGTTATTACAACGCAAATATTAATTTTTAGTAGTAATGAAGTGAATCTGAATCATCACGATACCTGCAAAAGCCTTCCGAGGACCAAGCAAAATGTTAAACAAGAATATTCAAACAAAGGCAAATCCGCTGGGTAAATGAGAATAGCTGGCAGTGTAATGCATGGGTGCCCAACCTGAGCATCCCTCTCAGAAAATGCTGGTGCTTCTCTGGTGTATCAGAGCCAGCACCTGTGAACTGAAGCACTGATTTTCAATTGGTAATTCACATTTTCACTTGCTAGCTACAGAAAAAGACCCAACTGAACCTCTCCTACTGCAGACAGGTTGGAAGAACTCTGCTTTTAGAGCCCATCTGCAGCTGGCTGACCAACCGCTGGGATGGGAAGGTGGACAGGACAAAGGATCCTGTTTCGCAGGGACCTAAGCTCCACTAGTATTGCTACTTTCAAAAGAATTTTTCCTTCCTTAAAGAACTTCAGTGAGTCAGGAGTGGTCCATGGGGCTCAGATATCCATATTTTCTCTACCTTTCAATGTATCCATCTTCCCAGAAGACCTCTGTGAACCTCCTCCACCCAGAACCTGAACGCACCTCCAGAATCTCAGCTAACATCTATGGTACCACAGAAAGCAGGGGAAACACACACACGAGAAATAAAGCAAAAGAGATCTCATCAATCCTTTCAAAGAGAACCATGTCATGCAGGGAGGTAGGTCCTACAAAAGAGAAAAGCCACAGGGGACAAAATGTGTCCTTCAAACCTTCAAATGCAAATACTCTGACGAGCCCCCTCCAACCACAAAGCGTGATGGGCACAAGCAGTAATTTACAAGCGCATGATTAATGTCACCCTAATTCGTGCCACCCTAAGCCCTTACTGAGCTGCATAGACTCAAAAGGCGGTAAGAAATCGTCATAGTAAGAAAGTCCCTGGTACTTCTGTCTGTGTGGCAGAGGAGGAAACATCCCTCGCTCTTCGTAATCCAGGGAGCTGGCAAAACTGGGAGGAAGACTTTTACCAATGCAAAATATCCTCTCCAAACATGGGCAAGTACTGAAGTCTATCTGTCCCTTTGCACACCCACCCTTCCCTCACCAGGCACAGCTCATTTGTGAAGATGGGAAGGGGACTGTCACCCATACCACAATGGACCTCCAAATAGGCTCAATGACAAAAAAAGCCGTTTTGAGATATTCTAGTTACTTTGAGTCTACTTTGTAAATTATATCCTAAGCAGTGATTGCTTGCTTGACCAAGACAATGATAACACGATCGCACGATTGGTCCTCTAGAGCATGAGGCTTTGATGCTCTACAAGGAGAGCCTGACCAAGAATCCCATTGTTGCCAAAAAAACAGACTCAATTTAGTGATCCCACTGATGCGAAGGCCACAGCGTGAGCTGAACTGAATGATTAAACACTAGGATAATCCAGAAAGGAGACAGGTATTAGCAACACTCTCACCACGGAAAAAGCCTGAAAAAGCAGAGCTTGCACCAGATTAGACGCAGTACAGCCCAAACACAAGGCACGCATCGCACGAAGCGACGCTCCTAAAACACCAATGCTCTCGCAACTGCTTTTCTTTCCAGGTTTAGCAGGCAACACCGCAGCCCTGTTTGGAGCTGCAGCTTGTGTACGCAGATGTGCCTGTTTCCTTTGGATCGGGTTCAGTTCGTCCTGGAGCCGGCATGGGTGGCTGTTTTCACTCCTCTGCAGCTCCAAGGCCAAAGGCTTTAAAGCGTCTTCCTGCCACAAAAATGCCACCGAACCACCTGCCTTGGAGTAAAGCAGCCCAAAACAGAGGCCAGATCTGCACGTTGCTGGGCCGAGGTGTATCCACAGCAGAGGCAATAGCTCTGCTCCCGACTGCACTCATGCAGGACTAACTGCACAGAGAGGAAAATCTATCTGGATCTAGATCACTACAGAAAGACCTGAGAAAGATCCCACATTTCTCTCCCCAGTTCCTGAGGAGCAGTTGTAGCGATGCACCAATTCCCAGACTCGGCACTGGGCTGGGCTGGTTGAAGCTGAGCCCAGGCTTTGCCTCCTCCTAACAGACCTCCGCGAAATTATCCACACCTGCAAAATTAAAAACCAAGTATCCCTGCTCCGCTGCAGTCTTTGCAGCGCACTACCTTTGTGTCTCCCGCAGGAAAATGTAAAGCCCTCCTGCCTCCTTCAATGAAAAATATTCATTTCAGAGAGCAGCTTCTAGCCTGGCAGATTATTATAGCAGATTCTTAAATTAGAAAGAAAAAGGATCCTTCCACATTAAGACTCTATTTCCACAGAAATCACGGTACAGGTTTTAAAACTGAGCTCCCCTTCCACAGGGCTGAACTCCATCAAAAAATGGATCACGCTCAATATCCCTCAAATAATAATAATTCCTCCCACTTCTTTCTCTACTTGACTCACCCTGCCCCCAACCTCTCCGACTCCCATTCCTCTCTCCCCTTTCAACTCCCTACCATTTTCTCACTTTTACTCATTTGTCTCATTTTTCCCAAGCAAACGACTCTGGGTCGGGGCCGGACCCGACTGCTCTAAACCCGGGCACCGTGGCAGCAGCTGAGGACCAGGGGCTGCTGCAACCTGGTCAGCGGTTGAAGAGCAAAGCACCATCAGCATCCCTCACCACGCACCAGGTTTCCACCATCAGCTGCTCAAAAACAGCCCTTTCCCCTTGCACTGTGCGTGCTGACCACGAAAGCCACGCAAACAGCGGTCAGAAAAAGCCAAAGAACCGCATGCCCTGCATCACCGCATCCCCTGTAATCCCACTAACCGCGCACCGGAGACTGGGACAGCAGCTTTATTCCCGGTGCACGACCAGCCGCCCTCGCAGTCCTGCAGATCTCTGTGCCCTGCCTCAGCCGCAGCGTATAACGGGTTCAGATTTATCTGCCTCTCTAAAGAAAGACGAGATTAAAAGAACATTTACAGTCCCATGAAAGCACTGAGTCACAGGTGCTCCGTTCAATGAATATGAGATACTATTATTGCATTACTAACTCTTGGGATTTTATCTAGCTGTGCTGGTTTTGGCTGGGATAGAGTTAATTTTCTTCATAGTAGCTGGTATGGGGGCATGTTTGGGATTTGTGCTGGAAGCAGTTTTGATAAGAGAGGGATGTTTTCATTACTGCTGAGCAGGGCTTACCCAGAGCCAAGGGCTTTTCTGCTTCTTGCCCCACCAGCGAGGAGGCTGGGGGGGGGCACGAGGAGTTGGAGGGGACACAGCCGGGACAGCTGACCCCAACTGACCCAAGGGATATTCCAGACCATGGGACGTCATGCTCAGTGTATAAAGATGGGGGAAGAAGAAGAAGAAGAAGAGGGGGGGACGTTCGGAGCGATGGTGTTTGTCTTCCCAAGTCACCATTCGGCGTGATGGAGCCCTGCTGTCCTGGAGATGGCTGAGCCCCTGCCTGCCCGTGGGAAGTGGGGAATGGACTCCTGGGTTTGCTTTGCTTGCACGTGCGGCTTTTGCTTTCCCTATTAAACTGTCTTTACCTCAACCCACGAGTTTTCTCACTTTTACCCTTCCAACTCTCTCCCCCATCCCAACGTGGGGGGAGCGAGCGAGCGAGCGGCTGCGTGGGGCCGAGCTGCCGGCTGGGGTTAAACCACGACACTAGTCTCCCAGTAGTTGCTGGTTTTCTTAAAGCCATTTCTCCCAGGGTCATGGGTTTATATGGAAACCCTCATTTTCTTTATGTTTTTGCAACAACAGTGCACTGCAAAGCACAGGAGAAACTGAAATCTGAATGACTGAGAAGACAATGGAAAGAACATACACTTTTTTTTTTTTTTTTTTGGCTTTTTATGGTGGGTTTTTTCCCCCAAACCACTCCCTCAACTGAGAAGAGCAAGACTCCGGAATTTCGAACTGCCACATTCAGTAAAAGAAAAGAATTGTAGCAGAAAGACGTTAAGTGTTACAGCACCTAAATAAGCTACTCCGGAATGCCTTTACATACCCCACGGATACCCTCGCCATTCCCAGACACAAGGCAAGGTCTAAGAAGCATAAACAGAGGTAGAGTGGGCCAGGACCATGCTTCCAGCCACCAGACTCCCAGGGTAGTGTGCCATTACTTCAAACTAATGCATGATAATACAAATTAATACATAATGCATGACTGAATACCTACGCCCATCTACCCACCTACCACCTGAGCATGTTGAGTACAAGCTTGCAGGCTTGAGGACAACCCAACGCTAGCTCATCTGAGGGGATCTGAGCTGCTGCCACCAGTAACGGGGCCCAGGACAAGTATAACATCAAGTTATGTTCATTTTTGTCCTTTAAAAAAAAAAAAAAAAATCATTAGAAAGAATGTTTTTCATGTTGGTTTTGGTTGGTTTTTTTAATAACCCTGGATCACCAGCAACCTGTCGACACCTTGACTGGAGAATCCCCACTGGACCCCATCAACCTCTAAACAACAGCGTTTCAATTTTCTCATATGTGAAGTGAGGAACAGCATCTTAAACAGCTTTATAAAATGGTTTAAAATCTTTGGGATAAATCTGCTAAGTGACAACACTCTCATTGCGGCAACTACTCTTATTATTAAAAATAGAACTCCTTCCTAGGATTGGAATGAACAAAAACGGTTAACAAAGAGGAATTATAGCTGGGCAGGACTTGGGCAATTCTTGTCACTCCATTATGAAATAAACTAAAATACCAGGTCCTCATAAAAAACCCAATTTTTTAAACAAGTAATTCAAGATGTTCAAAAGTTTATATATGGATATTATACATATATATTTAAGATATGCAGGTTTTGGAAAGGTAAATACCATATTGCACAAATACAGAAACCTTGTAATATTGATATTTTAAAGCTGTCACACATTTGATGCAATATTTATATGTTATAAAAGTCTTAACATTTAAATCTTATAACTATGTTAGAAAGGTCTAAATGATAGAGTCAATATGAGATGTCTTTATATCGAAATAACATAGAATGCTAAAACAATTTGTTTAGACTTCACCCATCAAAACAATTTGTCAAAACTGACATGTTCTCACAAAATATTTCCATTTTGATAAAACAGCATTTTGACAGAAAACGGTGGGATCCAAACATTTTCCTTCGGCTTGCTGAACTATATACATCCTTGTGAACCAGACTGGATGTGAAAATAGGACGGGGGTGTGAGTGCTGTCCCTGCGCCTGTGCTGTGGCTCAGGCTGTGCCTACGCTGCTTTTGAACCCTCCCCAAGTCCTTCAGGGCATGGAACATCCTCTGCTGCACACCCTACAAAGCCAGACCCCTCACGAGGCATTTACAAAAATCAAATAAATAAAAATAAATAAATTTAAAAAAAAAAAAAAAAAGGTATTTAGTGATTTAATGGCATTTTCTATAAAAATGACCGTTTGTTTTGGATTCTTTTGTGGTCTCCCTGGAAAAAGCCAAATGGGGCTGGAGAAGCCTTCAAATAACTTTCTTACTTAAAACTTCAGACAATCTTCTGTTCTCACACCAGCAGAGTTCTGTGGTTTGATTCGTATCACAAAATAATGAAAATGCAGTCCAAAAAAGAAAAACAAAAAAGTGCATCAAAAGCTGTTGATCTGATTTCCTAATGATGCAGCCATAAATATCTAGAGATAACAACTTCAGAGCTCAGGCATCACCTTCTATACACCTGTCTTAAATATGGAAGGCCTTCAAAGAAAATATTATATATAGGGGATTTTCATGGAAACCAGACTTTATAAGCAACCGTCTATCAAAGAATACATGTGATCCAAATACATTCCTGGAGTCAGCAGTACATTGTGGTCCCATTCACATGAATTTACAACAGGCTAACAAAGAGATGTTAGAAGTGTGATACCTGTAGGACAACGACTAGCTCTTGTACACTGTTAGAAAATGCTGCTTTAAGCTATGGACTGATCTATATCGAACTGTATCGATTCATCTTGAGCTCTTATAACTGTTGATTATCTAATAAGTTTTCACAAATAAAACTGAAAATGTGTAAAAATCAAATTAATGTTATTTGTTTAGCCCACACGAGCTGCTTCATATAACAAGAATATTCTGCATCACTTTTTAATTGTCTTCAAAATACTTGGTGCACTCTGTTTTTTCAGGCTAGCCAAACACCATGATTCCATTTCTAAGGGAAGACTACCCGTGCTGCACTTTTTGTGGTCTTGACCCAAGAAAGGGCCAAGACACAGATTTCAATCCTTGCATACCCAGTTCTGCATGCAAGAGCACCCCCCGATTAGAAAAAGGGAAGTAAAAATGAAGAAAGGCATGAACACACCTGAAGAATTCCCTTAGCTTTTTCTATGCAATTACACTCAATTTCAGTATAACGCAACTATTATCCTTCCTGCTGCCATTCAAGGTTTCCAGAAACGATCCACTTCCATTCTCGCGGTCCAAACGAGCAAGTTCTCGTGCAGCAAACTGTCTCACTGTCCGCAGGAGACTTTACATCCCAACATCCTTTGAGACCTTCACAGACATGCACACTATTCCCCTCAGGTTTCCCTAGTCCTTAATTAACCATTATCTTTTGAACAATAAAAAAAAAAAAGCAGCCGGTGGTTTGGGAGTTGCTTTTCATTTCTTGAAGCTCGCTCTGCCCTGTGCTACGTCTCCAGTCCAGCTGCGGGAACTGCGGGTGGACGAAGGAAAGGATGTCGACGTGGGATGCTGGGGGAGAAAAGCATCAGCGTGTGCGGAGAGGGTGAGTGAATGCTATTACACTGAAGTGGGGTTTTTTTTGAACGATGCAAGATCTCGCAGCAATCCTCTCCGTTAACTCGCTGCAGCTCAGGAAGCCTACCAAGAAATAACCGGCAGGAGGGTCACCACCAGCAACTGCTGAGGCACCTCCATGCCGGAGGTTCAGCTACCTTCACCCCAAACACAACATTACGGAAACAACAGCGTGCACCCCAAACGCTCTTCCTGAGAGCCTGCTGCTATGGCTTTCTGCTTACGAGTTAAACTGCCCAAGATCAGAGAAGAAATTTGACTAATAAATCCCTACAGCACGGTGACCCGCGTGCCATTAACCCGCAGCAGCCTGCCTTGATTGACTGAGTACAACGGCCTCGGGTACCCATCCTGCATGCAAGCTGCAGTAAATGATCTTCTCGTAAGTACTGTGATTAATTACTTCCCTTCAGTTAAAGTCAATACTCTACTTGCACTGGATTATTTAAATAATAAAAAAAGGGATAAAAAGGAGAGGTGTGTTGATAATGGGAAGCGGCTCTGCTCTATCTTCGTGGCATTATCTATCAATCGCAATCAGATTACGTAGATAAAGAACAGCGGCAAATTTATCAGCTCTGTTTGCGCTTGTCACATCCCTTCGCTGTAAGAAGACTTGACGCAAGCGGCACCACCCAGCCAGGGACCACCGAGGCGCAGCACGGCTCCGCCTTGGGAGGACGGGAACGGGGCGGGAGGGAGAGCGAGAGCCAGGTGGGAGACGGCGAGAGGCAAGAACTCGTCTCTTCCCACCCTCCGCCTTGCAGGGATCCAACCCGTTCCTTCACCTGGTCCCTCGGCATAACAGAAAGTCACCCGCGGCCACCCAGCCTCAACGGGGTGGTGTTCGAGGATGAAGCATTCAACTTTTTAGAGCATCTACCATGCGTAACCCCATTTATTTATTTATTAAAGTGGGGTGGTTTTTTACATTAATTTCACCTGGAACACAATTCTGGAACCTTGTCATCCAGACCAGGTACCAAACAACAGAAACATTCCCATTACACCGCTACGAATTGGGAAGAGCAGCTGCCTGGCGACTTCGGAACGCAAGAGATCCTCCAGACACAAACATTTTCACTTGGGTCAGTTATCTGTTCTCTTGCATCTGCAGGCATGAACAAAGGCTGATTATTCCGATTTTGCTATTGCATCTAATGTGGTAAAAAAAGACCGATTTTATTCTCGGTTACCTATGCGATAAATTAGGAGGAAACCTGTTGCATAACTACAAAGGTCACGGTGTTTCGCTCAGAGCAAGTACTTCCTATTTCTCCAAAATTTCTAACCTCAACAGAGATTGTACACTCTCTACACGTAGCAATAACATTGCTCTCTGCCCAATTCAGTTCTAGGTACCAGGTAACTAAATTTCATTGTTATCAACAACCGTATTAGAAATTAAGCAGGAATGGCTCACTTAAATGGTCTCAGATGTGTACACACGCAGATAGAGTTCCTGGAAGGTATTTCTGAAAGCCAGGCAATGCCCAGCGTTTGAAAGCTCTGAACAAACCATATAGCCATAGGGGTTCCTCCATCATTAGTATCGATGTCCATTAGGCCGATGGCTCACTGTGAAAATGAGCATCCAAACTCCACGGCTCTCACCACTTAACCCCAAGCCTCCACGTACGTTCCTTGATTATTTTTTCCTCCGGTTGCATTAAGCGCCACGCTCAGCACGCAGAAGAGATGCATCATGTGCAACGAGAGCTCAAACTCCCAATCTTCAGACCCAGGAGTCTTAATGAACGCCTTGTCAAATCAGCGGTTCAGGAGCATTCAGGGAGGGGGGAACCTCATATTTTGATTGTAATTTCTAAACCAATTTTTATCCCATAGAGATAAATAAAAAATAAAAAATAAAATTGTAAGAGCTCTGTTTTCCAGGCAAAATCAGCACCTTAACCAAAGTGTATGCATAGAAGCAGCCCAGGTCACAGACCTCAAAGCGTGACTGCAAGAGATGGGTTACGTGTGTGCCTATATGAGACGCAGGTCCATATACCGGATTCCCTGCACAAACCCGCACTTAGCCAGCAGGCAGGCAGCTGTTTGCTTCCAAGGCGTAGCCCCTCTGGGTGAAAACCAAGAAGGCATTTAGTCACCTTTGCAGGCGCAGAGATTTGCTGTTGCAGGTAGACAGAGATGCACAGACGCTTTGTAAAACCCTGATTTAAAAATTTCAAAAGCCATCGGGGAGGACGTATGCATGCTGCTTGTCCATCATCACCCTGGTAAATACTACATATAGCACTTCAGATGCTCCCTGTGTACTAGTTCCAGAAGAGAAACGCAGAAAGAGGAAAAAGGGACATCTACAAAGCAAAATGCAGTAATTCCTGGATAAATCCCCATCCAAGCTAACATTCATAACCATAGCCAGAACTATTGCAATATAGCCATCAGCTTGGTTCATACCCTGAATTAGTCTCTCCGACCACCGCTGGGCACACGCTGGACCACGCCAATAGTTGTTAGGAATTAGTATGGGGGTCTTCCACATAATACTGAATTGCACCAGATCTCTCCGATGCTAGACAGCGGAGCTAGTGGAGGAAAGGAGGTCTGGAGGTTACCTGATCCTGATCGGAACACCAGACGCTCTCCCCTTGGCTCGCCTTTCCCAATGGACGCGAGAGGCACTTTTATGCCCTGTCTCCCTGGGATCTCACAGGCCAGCCCCAAATGGATTTTGCAGCATAACAGCATCTAAAAGTTATGGGCCATTCGGTAAGGGGATGTCATTGCAGTATAAATATTGTGCCCAAGGCTCTGACCTCACGCCCCCAAACTCTATCCAATTATCTCACATACTAAGTGCCTTTTCTCACTTCTAAATCCCGCGGTTGCTTTCTGAAGGCTGTTCGGACAGCTCTCTAAAATGCAACAAATTTACAGCAGCACAATGCTCTTACATAAAGCTTAAAGCAGTTCACTGCACAATTACCTTTTCTTCCTGGCAATGCGAACAGTCTAAAGCAAATATCCACTATGAACAAAAGCACCAAAACACAGAAGGCATAGAGAGAGACCTGATGTCCAAGAAATCCATTCTGGGTTTGGGTTTTTTTTCATTTTCTACAGAGAGATGAAAATTAGTGGGGATGATGTTTGCAGTTTATTATATGCACTGTATTGTTCAATACGCTACACAAGAATAATTAAGACAACTCTTTCTTAGCTTTGGTGGGAAACACCAATTAAAAATTAAAAAAAAAAAAAAGGGTGGAAATTTTGGTTAATGCTTAAAGGTTTTTTTTCCTATTATCAAATTCACCGAATATGCACGAGAGCCAGAAAATAGCCAAAAGCACATTTTTTTACTTTTTCTGCCTTTAGACAGACACCACAAATCTAGATTCACCTCACCCTGCGCAACGTATCTAAGGTTTAAGCATCTAGTCTCACATTACTTGAGATTATTGTTATGACTACAGACAGATGAAACATGTCCTTGGCTGTACGGCCACTGACCGGCAGTCCCAAACCGTGCCATCTTTTGAAGACACAAGCAGTGATTTGAAAGAAAAAGCAATCCATTACTAGTTTCAGCCTGGACCCCCAAAACACGGGCAAAGATGCATCTCGGAGACGAGAGGCAGAGGGATACTTTGGGGGAAAACCCTGGCAGGACTCAGGCGGGAGGCTGGTGCCACGGTGCTCGAGTTGGTGAGGAACAGCGCTGCGAGGTACAAACAGCAAAGCAGGACGCACTAGGTCTAATTTAAGGATCTGCCCATGGTTCTCCCCAAATTTCACTGCTCACGCCTGGAGCATGGGACAATACTGGAAATCTGACAATCCCCATGACCCAAGAGTGAGGCAGCACGCTTCCAGATTATCACGGGAATAGCCAACAAGCCTTGTTCACCATGACTTCACCTTCTGACACACCACAAAGCAGAAGCACACGTTTAAAAAAAAAAAAAACAAAAACCAAAAAACAAACCAACAAACAAACCAACAAACAAACCCACAAAACTCATTTCACACTTTGCAGTGTGTTTTGTAATTAATCAGAATTGTATTGCCAGCTTCTAATAACTGAATCCCATTTAATCACTTTGGAGGCTCTCGGCTGTGTGATGTAGGCACCACAAATCAGAACCTAGAGGGCCTTATGAACATTCATCATGCATCCTTCCCGAAATTAATGGTACAGTCTAAGCACAGCCAGGCCCCATGAGGTGCTTAACATCCTATGCACAAGATGTAAATTCATAATCATCATCACAACACCGTCAAAGAAATACTCCATCAAGGCTCATTTTGTGCTTGCTAAACATGTGTTTTCTTCACTTGAAACTAGAAAAGGGCTTGAACTATAAATCCCAGGATCAAAAACATCCCCCAAACTTTGAAGAGTTTAGATCTGAATTGGAGATCAACATGGAGCATTATGCAAGGCATCATCTGAAATGAGAACAACGACGTGTTACAGGACTCGAAAAGCCAGTAGCTTTTCCACAGTGCTCCAAACCTCCTTTGAATTCTAAAACATTAGCTACTCCATCACTCTGGGACATGTTGACTGGAGATGATGATGCTCTGATGAACCCAAATGCCTTCACTGCTAAATCGAAGGCTCCCAAATCTTAGAGCAGAGCTGGTTGGTGAGCTCTTAATCTCATCTTCATCACACAATGTCTCCTGCAAGTTTTTTTAGCTTGTTTCTACATAGAGTTTGTAGATGTTCTACAGGAAAGAGACCTTCCATAAGGAGCTACCTGCTGATGTCCAGACTGACAAGTTCAAGGACGACAGCAGAATAGCTCAAAGCAAAGCAAGACGTAGCTTCAGTCGTCAAATGCTCAGGGTGTAGATGCTTCACAGGGGCAGGGACTCCTCAGTGACCTTCCCAGCGTTGCTTAGCATGGGAGAATTACAGGAGTTTCTCTCTGTAGGCTCTATACTCATCATGGCCAGAGCCTCTTCAGTAAAACTCGTACAATGCATAGCAGGATGGTTTCCCGAGTTTGGCAAAGTTTTCCCTGGATACATCTTCTAGATTAACTCCAGCACTTTAGGAAGCAGCTGCATTTTTACACCACGACCCGAAAATGCTGACTTTCCCCTCATTTCTTCATCCATTCCCAACAGTGACAGTGTGGGAAAAAGTTTTTTTTGCTACAAATGCAGGAGGTGGATGCTCTGCCTCACAACACAAAATAAACCATCAATCAGGAAAGGTTTCAGCACATCCTTAAGCTTATTTGCTTGTTGGTTTTTTTCCCTTTTGTGACCAAAATCAAATAGAAATGAGAATGCACACACACAGACATAGAAACAAATAATTTGGGAATTAAGAGGAAAAGCTTTCCAATATCATGCAAAAGGGCCAGAATTGACCCAGAATTTGGAATCTGGGTTAGAGGAATTGATTTTTAATTGTCATCAGGAAAACGCTTTAGAAAAGCATCATTTAAATCTCTGCACTGCGTAACTGCTACCTCCACGGGTTCCAGGAGCATATGGTCTGCTCCACGAAGCAAACCCCTTCCATGGTGACTGGGAGCCCACATTATCATGTGTAATGAGGGAAAAATCAAGTGCAAGTCACAGCTGGCTCAGGATCATGCTGGCGCTTGCATCTGCCGCTAGCAGCTTCCCGAGTTCACTATATGCATGCTCCTCACGAGCAAAATCTGAGGTGCCCCTAGGTGCATCTGAAGGAACACTCCGCTGAAGACATTACACTAGACATGTTGGCTTGTCCTTGGCCTAAAAGAGCACAGAAAATCCTCTGTTGGCTCAGCTCTAATAGAAATAATTTAATCTTCAACCTGATCAAAAAAGGTCCACTGAAGAAATGCGTACATCAACTTTGGCACGCTCTGGATCAAGTCCTTTGTGCTATTTACCCTTCCCACACCAATGCACAGAAAAGTCACCTCCTTCTCTGATATAAAAACCCAAAACTGTGCCTAACAGAATACGAATGGTAGGTTTTTTTAATTCTCCACAGATGTCTCCAATGGTGATTATTTAAGACTGTTGATGTTTTACATATTATATCACCACATTAACTACCTAGGCCTAGTCTTACGGTTGAGATGGCATTTCCATTCCAAAACTCCTCTGGGGGCAACTGCGGGAGAATGGGGAAGGGAAATTATAGGCAATTACCAAACTGCTACTTAAAATCTCTCAGAATTATAATTATAAAAGAACACTTTATAAAAAAAAAGCATTCAGCTGGACATTAGTTAAGTTGACCATGTCAAAAAAGAGTGGTTTGCATCCAGTCTTATGCTTTCAGGGTCAATCCTCCTATTTTTCTATCATTTTGGGGCTTTCTAGCTCCACAGCTTCAGAGCACATGTCCCAGGAGGTGATGTGATTGTGGAAGAACAACTCTGGATATTCACTGCTGAATATTCAAGGTGTGGATATCTCTAGAGTCATGACTGAGGTGCACGCTTCAGGGGTATTTGCTTGAATAATGACATTGTAGTCTCCTCAATGACAACTCACCAAGTCTACCAGTGGGGCTGTACGCCTTCTGCTCGACAGTGAACAGATTCTCAACTGTTCTGCATTTTGTTCTGTATTCACATGGTTTGCACCAAATAGTTGGATGATGTCAAATAGTGGCTCAACACAGAGCAACAGAGCCAGTACTTCTAAAATTTACTGTCTCCTCAACCACATTTGTTATTAGGAGTCTGATGGGGACTTTAATTGTAAAATAATTTATATCTTTCCAGCCCTTAGCACTTAAATGTCTTGGGAGGAGGATTTTGCTGTTTTGTGCAATAGTCAAAGGGAGATTTTACCTGAAATGGTCTCAAAGGCACCTTCTGAAAATCCACCCTGTTTTCACCTGGTGCTAAAGAACAAGGAAATCTCAGGAAATCTCTACTCGCAGAAAAGCCTGATGTCTGCTCACAGCCTCTTCCTGCAATATTTCCTTGGAAATACAGCTTCTCATTCACAGTCTCTGCCTCGTGCTGCAATTACTCTTTTCCTCCCATATCTTTGTTCCTCCAGCACAACTTGTACTAAATGTCAAGTCCAAAACCAATGGTTTAGTCACAGCAGCGGCTGCAGTGTTATCCTGCGGATTGTGACCAGAATTGCGAGCAGCAGAAGGAGAAGCCGTGGGGTCTCAACTGCTCATCTCAAGCCCTCCGCGCATCCTGAACAGAGCCTGAGTCCCATTGAAATGCGTTTTCCTTGCAGGAGGTCGGGAGCCACAGTAGAAATTGGTTCTGCCAACACTTCGGGCTGGATCAGTCAACTACTGCAGCCCAGCACCACTGCAATGAGTTTTGCTCCATCGATCTTTGCCAAAGTTGAACCCTTTTGCTGTGCGAAGGGCTTGGGCTTTGATCTATACAGACACAACCTCACACATTGCCTAATGACACTAAAAAAAGTAAATGAAATCTAGCTCTACGTGGGTTTGGACAAACAAAGCTTCCTCAGTTTCTAACACAACTCCTCTTTTTTGTCACTGCCCATACTGTGACACAAACCTCACGGGGATGTACTCCATCCAGCCAAGAGGGATAAATTTCAGTTCCCAAAGCTTCCCACTAGAAAAACAAGTGGTTCCAGATCAGTGGACGTGGGGGAAAAAAAATTTAAAAAAAAAAAAAACAAAACAAAAACACTTTTACTCTTTTTCATGGCAAAAGAAGCTGAGAAATGCCCCACTCCATGCACCTGTGTCCAACCCTCCACCCCGTGCAAAGGTGCATCAGTGTCCAAGCTTAGGAAGATCCTCAGCTCACTGAGCAGCCCTGCCTGCAGATGCCTTCCCAAAGTTAGCTCTACCCCTCCGATCACCCTTGCTTTTACCTCCCTACTGTGTCTTATTTGCTCTTCACTTGCACGGTCCAGCTGTGAAAGAATCAATTGGCTACAGTCCTGCTGTTCCCAAGGAAAAATCAGGTGTCTGAGGGTTTTTTTTTTCTTAAATTATTGCAAAGACATGGAGCACAGAGCTGATACATATCTTGATCTCCTTCCTGCCATTTGTTGTGACAGTCAACCATAAACCAACGGCACTAGCACACCCGAGCCCCAGCTTTGCCAATAGCCTGAGCTTGAGGAGCATTTCAATCTCCCTGCATAAATCTCTGCAATCCAGTGCAGAAGTGTGCAAACCTTGCTGCCTACGGGGGGGTGGGTGCAGACTCCAGAGCATTTTTGGCTAGTTCTGGTCCTTCAAGCAGCAGCAAACTGGGTGCTGATGGCTTCCAAAACTCAAAAGATGCCAATCTGTTTACACTGAGAAATGACCAACACCCTCAAGTGATCTCCCTGGTGAATAATGAAAATCTCAGCTGGGGTCCCATAACGGCTGAGGACGGCTGACTCCTCAAGCTGTAGGATACAGAGAAAGTCAGAAAGTCTCTGCCTTGAAAACCGAGATGCACACCATAGGGGCAGGGTGAAATGAATCATTCTTTGATATTCAAGCATCTTCCGAACAGGAGAACAGGTATCATGAGAAAACAAACAGATCCGAGTACAGTGCTGTGTACAGAAATGAACTAATATCAAGCTTGACTGAAAAAGTTGATTAAATTAGTTTAATTTAAAAGCCCAAACAAACCCTGAAGGAGGTTCTTTGTTTATTGCTTTTTACCAACAGCATGCGTTACTGAAGAAGCACCATGTGGGCATGAAATATTTATTCATTAAATCTTTCATAAAGCTCCACACTATTGGTTTCACTCAGGATATATTTATAACTTGTCAAAGTCCACAAAAATCACCGCTTTTCTTTTCCGCACCTTCATCCCCCTCCAGACTGTTTATAAAAGGATTAGGCTTTCAGTTTTCATTGCAATAAGCCTGATCCTCAGCTCCGCTGTTGCTTGTACACAAGGTGCTGCTGCTTTAATCATAACGGGATAGTTGTAGCTGAAATAGTTCAGCCTTCCCTGTACCACCCAAAATGGACTGTTACGGTGCTGCAAACCATGCTGCTGGTTTACAGTGCTCCTTCTATGGGAATGGCAACATCATTCATTTATGGAGGAAGGCACTATGCACCAGTAGTAATGCATGGCAATAAAAGTCAGGACAGACAGTCCACCCAAGCAAGGGAAAAGCCGTCAGAAAGTACCTTCATTTCAGCATCGGTATGTCCAAGTCATTTGTTATCAAACCTCACTCCGTCGGTGAAACCCCTTCTTGAACCCTTCCTCGGCTGTCAGCCAACCTACAGATTAAACCCCTGCTCCAAGTTGGGTTAGTAACATGCTAGCGTAAACAGTGCTGTATTATCCTCAATGTTAGCTGTAAAACTATGTAATACTCTTTTTACTAGTTTTACTGACAATATAGCTCAGTCCAGTACAGGAGTGAGGACAGGTTATACTTAGAAATATAAATTACTTTCCACCCATAAGTGTCCAAAAATCCAGGATCTGCATCAGGACTGTGCAGGGACAATTGCATCAGTGAAACTGTCACTTCCCTAACGAGTTGCACTGATACCTAATCTGGGTGCAGGCCAAATCTAATTTCCCTAAATAATCCCGAGCAATAACAAAAGCACCCCAAATGGATGCCGAGCAGGTACTTTAGGAGCACTGCAGGCTCCCACGCAGTTTTGGTGGCCGCAGCCGCTACATGCATCCCTGCCTCGTTGGACCACAAGCTTTCTGCTCAGGCCTGCTCCCGTTTCCCTTACTTCATTTGTTTGTGAGAATAAATAAATATAAATACAGCATAAGCAGATGTCGTTGTCCCTGGAAACTAGACTTGCTGAGTATGTTTCTGCTGAAACGGCTTCTTACTGGAAAATTAGGTTTTGATTAAAGTGTGTTCTTTTCTTCCTTTTAATAAACAGAGCCTACTTCATGTGCAAGCTTTGGGCTTTTTTTTTTTTTTTTTTTTTTTTTTTTACTGGAAACCTAAACCATCTTGTATGGCTTTGGTTTTTCAAATGCCTGATCCTAAGCAAGGGCTGCATTCTGCAGGCACAAGAGCACCTCATGGGCCATCAAGGAGAAGACATCTCAGGATGACTCCCCAGGGAGAGACCAGATCCTTGTGGAAGTCTAACCCAGGCAAAAGTGCAAGGAGGGACCAGCACCCACATATGAATCCCACAAGGCACTGCTGCAACTCAAGACAACATTTTGGGCATTTAACCCCAGGAACAACCATTCTGACATTTTTGTGGGGAAAAACAATGACTTTTTTCCCCAAAGGAAAATACAGGCAAGAACAGAGGCTTTGCATTTACGCTTTTTTATGAAGGGGAAAAACACCTTTTCTAAGTCAGTTCCACCAAAATCTCAATAGAGGAGCACAGAGTGACACCAGCTGATGGACCCTCACCCCAGGGAAAATACTCCCCTTCGCAGAGCCCGACACTACCCCATCACCATTTACCTAAACCACAGGATCATTGCAGAGCCAAGGCTGGGAGCCTCATAGTAGGTACGTTCCCTAAGGATTACCTCCACCGCACTCCTGAAGAACTTGAAACGAAAGGACCTACGTATAACCAAGCATTGATTTTTCCCCTCGATCGCCTCCATCACTCACGACAGTCCCAGCCAAAGCCAGAGCAGCGCACACCTCGCATTGCCCACTCACGCAGTGTTTCCTTGTCCTAGTTTCACAACAAAAAACACTGGGATAAAATCATTTACTCCCCGGTCCACTTTACAAACCTGCCAGCATCTCAGCCCTGCAAGGTTCTCTGCAACTATGCCTCTAGACCTGAAAAAAATATTAAAAGGGAAATCAAAATGGAAAAGGTTGACCTCAGGCCCAGCAGACCTGGCGATGCTCAGAGATTCTGCGTTTGATAAAGTCTACTACTAAAACATTTTGCAAAGCCTGTCCCACTGGCCAGGCTGTGCCACATTTGCACAGTAGCTCAACAGTTACTGACACTCCCAAAAGACATATGGGAGCCTGTTACACTCAGTTTACCCCAAAAGGGCCTCAATTGGCAATATTAAGTCTTTCGAAAGTAACTAAAGCCAACACCACGTGCAAAACTTTTGCAGTTTCACACAGCAGTGACAAGACCATTTTCCTTACCAAGACAACATTCTCCTGATGACGCACGAGCGATGGGCTAACTCTTGAATTTTCACATCCCAGACTGAGCGATCTAAGTCATGTCAAGGAGGGGAAGGAAAAACTACTGTGGGTGCTGTAACGAAAATATGTTCTTCTCGGGAGCAAGTCTGCAAAGGGCTCCGCGGGGCTGGCGGGGAGATGCCGAGCCACGATATGCTCCATCGATTTCCAGCTGCTGCAAGCTCCCAAGAGATGTCAGAGCCAACTGACGTGGCTCCTACTAGGGCAAATTTCAGACCAAACACCCCCGGCTCTTCAGCCAAAGCTGGCATTATTTTTACCTCCTCTCCTCCCTTCTGCCATCATGAGCAGAGCAAAGAAAAAAAACACAAATGCTATATTTTATATGCTCGTTAAGTATAATCTGCTAAATGTTCTAGGCCAATGCATAAAGCTGCCTACTATACTAATAGAATATTTAATTGACATTTATTTGCTGACTAGTTATTTATGCTAACATCACCCCTGCATAATTAATAGTCCGCTAAAGTCGACTTGAAAAGCACACACAAAACACTGTACTAGGAGTCATTTACAGTATTTAAAATAAAGAAAACCTGCAATCTATTTACATTAGGTTAGTCTAAACTTGGTTTTGATGGAATAAGAGGATAAGGATTGGGCAAAGAAGATAAAAAAACCCCTATGTACTACTTTAGAAATATCCACAATCTTTGACAGTACAACCTGCCAAAGAAGATTTCCGAGTTTCATTTTACTTGGCTCGAGGACCCACTTCTTAGCTGATGTAAAACAGCATAAGCTCAGTGAATGCCTGCTGATTTTCTCCAGCCTCAAGCTCTTAGGAAGTAATATTTCAGGTCAGCCTTCAGTGAAAGAGCTAAACCAGGGCCAGATCTGCTCTCAATTATACCAGTAGAAAAGCAAACTCATCTCAGATAAGTTGATGGAGGTGAGCCAACTCCTCACAAAGATAAAAGAAGTCCACCCTGCCCATCTGATCCCTCTACCTGCACTGTAATCATGGACCTGCAGGCATAGTTTAAGTTTTATTTCCTCTGCGATGAGATTACCAGGGGAAAGTTGGCTTCAGTTAAAGAAAAAAAAAAAATCCATGATAGCATTTTCTGAGAGAGAAGCTCTGGAGGCCTTCATCTATTTTCAGAAACATTATCTCTGTGTGACTCTCTGAAGAACTTGTGGACAAACTTTGCAGACCCAAGTGACCTCCAAGAACGATGCTGAAAAGCAAGCGTATGGGCCACATCTCCACCACCACCACCAGCTGTGCCCCTCCAAAAAGCCTCCTGTACACCTACGGAGTCTTGAGCGACACCAAATCCACACCCAAGCAGAAAGTGACTGCTCCAGGCTTGCTCTTCTCCTTGGTCCTATCTCACCGTCTCCCCTTACTGCTCCTGTTCCCATCCCCTGTGCCCCGTTTTCTCTCAATCCCAGTACTTTCTGCTGGAGTCCAGCCCCAGCACCTCTTCTAACCACTGCACCTATCGATGATTCCACCTGAGCGCTAACAAAGTAGAAAAACTGGCTCAAAATTAACTTGTTTCTTTCATTCATCTATTCATCTGATATCTTGTATACATATCAGCTGTGCAACACAGTCAACCACCTTTTGACTATGCAGAATCCAGTGAGGCCTCATGCCGTAAATTTTGACACGGCCAACCAGACCCAATTCTCCCCTCCCTTACACCAGTGATCTCAAACAACAGGATTTGGCTCTGTGATCAATTCAGATAATGGTTTAAAAAAAAAAAAAAAAGTTGTCATTTCAAGGCAACCCGGTTTGCTGTGGCATAAGTTTTATCTCCTTTTTCATCCATACCCTGCCCAGAATCAAATCCAGCACTTTGAATCCAAGTGAAATTCCCCTCCTTTGGCCTGGATCTAGGACAGAAGTTAACCTGACCTGAGCAAAACACAAAAACCTATTTCAAATAGTGACCAAAGGATGATGTTCACCCTCACAGAAAGTCTGGGCAGGCAAAATGCTTCATGCCCACCACTCTTCATGGCATATTTCACTTCATGAAGCTCAGCACCATTCAAGAGGGACTCACTTCACCCCAGGATCAGGCTTTTCTGCTTTCATCCTCCTTATAGTGGTGTAACAGAGAAGTAAAGGCTGCCTTCCTACACATAATCGCAGTACGATTGATCACCTCGATCACCAAATCCAGGTATAGATGGTGTTCAGATGTCTTCCCATCTGTACCAGCTCATTGTAAAATCAAAACATAGACCTGTTTCTCTCCCCACTGTATTTCTTTACATCTCCAGTCTCCTCCGTCTTCTGGTTTACACGGCAAGCAGACTCAAGCTCACAGCGCGGATCTGCACACAGAAATGCCCTATTTGAATTTCCATCTGTCAATAACATTAAAGCAGAACCACCACGGCAATTACAAGTGTACACAATAATCTTGTCGTCCAGTGTCTTTAGCGCATCCCAGAATGCATTAAGATAGTGCCAGGAGAGATTCGGCTCTGTTGGCTCAGCTGTAAATCTGCAATCTGTACAAAAACACCCAAGTGTCAATCAAAAGACGTTCCTGCTCTACGCGTGGTTCACAATGCATAATTTAGCTACTACGCTTGTCAGGTTCTCCACACTGCTCTTCTACCCGACGGTAAATGTGTTCATGAACCCAACTGTCATCAACAAAGGAAAACAGAACATAGAAATAACAGGCTAAAGGAGGCAAAAGACCTCTTTTTCCTTTCACAGTTAAAGGAATTGCTAGTAAGGGAAAGTTTAGTTAGACTTTAATTTTTAATGCTCAGTGGGTAAAACATCCCAAGGGACGGAGGATGCTGAAAAGCAATCGCATCGGCTCTGTGCTGAGGAGGAGGATAGCGCTTGGTTAAGACATAGGAGGGGATAAAGGCTGTCCCTGTTTCCATGCAGGCTAATATAATGGGGAAATTTTCACCAACTGATGGGAAGCCTATGTTACATCCCACCCCTATAGCGCAGAAAACAAATCCTACGATACCACCACAGCCTTGCCACTGTCAAGGAAGTTTGAAGCACGTTGTCCTTCCTCATATGAATTACAATTGCCGAGGGGCCTTGTCAGAAAGGATGAAAATTTCACACTCAGCTACGTCAGGCAGTAGCTACCCACTGGTCTACACCACAGTTAATATGCAATAAAATAGAAATCTCTGTCCCAGGACGTGACTTTAGAGCTGATCAGTGCCAAAGCTACAGACCATAAGGACAGCTTCACACTTGCCTCAGCTAGTTCATGAATAAACATCCAATTCATTCAAATGAGTTCTATATTAACTAATTTAAATAATTTTCATTTTGCTTTGAATGGTAAACAGATCTATTCTGCCAGGATAGTTGAGTTTGCAATTCAAATTACACACCGATTTGTAATGAGAAAAATATAATTAATGGCAAAGCTTGAAGTAACTACAATTTTACTCCTTTGATTTCCTGCAGGGAAGGAGGGGGTGGAGCGTGAAGCTTGCAAGCACACACGCACTCACACCGTCCTTTCATAAGCCAATACCTTTTATTGCAAACTCAAGTATTTGGCTTGAGTGGTCCTATTCCAGTGCACTGCACCATAATGTCATAGGAGGACATAACATGACTTGACATTTTACTCACAGGCACCATGATGCAATACTAACGTCACCCAATAAATAATCATGTAACAGTCTGTAAATTAAATGAGTTCCTTCTATTGGGATCATAAACAACAATTATTTGGCAGCTGCCCCTTAAAAGCTCCGTGTGTAGTGAACATTAAATCAAGCTTTATTGATTTGCTAAACTGAACCGTCCCATTTTTTTCACATCTCTCTCCCTTCTAACAAAATTCTTCGTCCTATCACTCTAGACCATTCTTGTCTGGCATCACATTTATAAGATGAGCGCTGATCAGTCCAATCTGATTCGTAAGCAGAACCAGACCATTGTCGCACTGCTGGTATATTGTCCGTTAAACAAGTCCTTCTTAGCAGATCTGCTTTTTAACCAAAGCCTTCAGCTCCTGATTAAAATCAAACCCTAATGACAGATAACTGGCCCTGGCCATGTCGCTTGCATGGTCTTGCCAACAGATATCCTCATTGTAATCAAGATGTGCAGAATCAGGCCCTTCGAAAACGAGCCCATGGAATTTGAAGCTGGCTTTCGTTTCTTCCAAAGGTTTGGCAACAAAATGGTGTGCAATGCTAAAAAGGCAAAAAAACCTCCACGGAGCTCACAGTGAACATCACTTTATAACCGATGCAAAATCTGATCCTGCAGGCTTCACCAGCTAAAACTCTCAGCGCTCCAATGAAGTTTGGCTCATTAAGATACATTCACTGATCAGCAAAGCAATTAAGCACAGGACGAACTCCAGACATCTGCATACAAGTCCAGCACTCACAAGCTACTTTGAAAAGCTGGTCAGAGCTCAGTTCTCCCTACGGAAGACAAAGAGCACTCTTGAAAATACAGGTTCTACCCTGTGGTGTCCCAATGGGAGCTATGATCTTTTGGAAACCCACCTTTGACCACGAGCTGACCCTGCAGGCAAACATCAGAGGAGCTTCGTGATTTATGAGCACGTTTAGGACCTCTCTCTTTTCCACATGAGACAAGTCCTGAAGGCTCAAATCCTCCTGGGCTTTTTAGACGCCTCATTCCAAAATACGACTCAAGCTCTTAAATGCTTAAATCTGTTTTGAAATTACAACCGACACATTTAATTTATTCTTTTATACTAAGACATATTCAACTGAACTGAGAATGGGAGTGAGGAAAAAAAAAAAACCAAACAACAACAAAACAGGGCAGTTGCCCAAATTTAAGACCCTGGTATACAGTTACATCACCCAGGCAGAGGAGAAAGGCAGTATGACGCACTGCACATTTGCAGTCATTCAAGCAAGACAATTCAGACGAAGCAGCTACAACCCAAAGAGCAGATTCCAACATTTCCATGAAAAGTGGTTGCCTCCGGTTATAAGACAATCGTTATTTTCTATTACAACAGTCGATAAGATCTCTTACCCCTTGACCCTCACATTCTGAGATTTAGTTTACAGCACTGTACACCTTTCTGGTAACATTGATTATAATCCATGTAATAAAAGGTAGTTTAAGAGACCAATAAAACAAAACACCTAACCCCTCTCACATCAGCTTGATTTACTAGTGCTAAGCCAACAGATTTCTCAGTCATATTTGTCTTCAAGACTTCTTTTTTTTTTTTTTTTAAGCAATCAATCCTCTGTTTATTCAAAATACACAGACCAGAACAAAAAGATAGGTTTAGTTCAGAGTTCGGCATATGCAAGGCAGGAACGTCAGCTCTGATTCAAAGACCGTGTCTACAGGTCACTTCTGTGGGAAGTCAGGTAACACCTATCCAGGAGAAATCACATATGGCACACAACTGGCACATACACTTTTTCCAATGGTCACATGTAACAGAAAGGAAAAGAATAACTTCAGCAGCAGAATCATTAAACGAGACTTTTCTTAAACACGTGCACAAGCTGGAGGCTAAATGTTCATCTCTTCTTCCCTCGATCCAGAATAAATGAGATGTATGGCAGGAATACGTATGAGTAACAGTGACAAGTATGCCCCTGCTTGGAGCTACGCAGTGGTAAGGATACACAACTGTTCTGTTGATGTACATAGCCAAGAAAACCCCATTTTTCTTAAACACTGGGGATCAAATTGTATTATTAAACTGTTCCGCATGGGCCACTTGGTAACTTACAGCTCTTCCATATAGCCTTTGTGCACCTAAGAGCTGATAATCGGGACATGCCCTAACCTACGATGACCAAATTTTGCTACCTTTAATCACATGTATTTACCATTGGCATCAACAGCTGCAAGAATCTGGCAATGGAAGGTTTTAAACTTTCAGGGCAAAACACTTGAGTGCACAGCCAATTTCTGATTTTGGTTACACCCAAACTGATCTTGCTTAGTTTGTTCTCACTCTGAATTTCATCCTTCTTTCCTACAAGAACGGGACAATTTTCTCCCACAACTGAAAATCACAGCTTTACAATTTAGCAGTAAGTTTCCTTGTTAAGACAGCTTCCTATAGAAGCGCCTTCTGTTGTTACCAACTAGAGTAAAAATGCCTTTGCTAGAGGCTGACTGGGAAACTGAATCACCCATTGACCCGTGGGGATCTGACCCTGACTGCGTCACCCAACACCATTTGAGGATCACGGAGTACCCATTCCAGATCAACTGAAGTCTGGAGATTAACCACCAGCCCAATACTAGAGCATGACCCTCACAAAACATACAGAACTCACCATCTGGAGGCATCAGGACCTTGTTATTCTGTGTACACCAGCCAACTGGGTGAAGATCTGCTGTCATCACGTCACACCAGAAATCCGCCCTGCGGTCATCTCCATAGCCACAGTAACGAAGCAGTAAGAGCTGTCCACATGTTGTAATGATTGTAGCCACCCAGTACGTGTCCGGATTGCTCTTGTTGGCCACTTCTAATTTCATCCCTGGTTGGAAACTGCTTTGAAGGCTGATTTCAACCTTACAGAATGAGAAAGGCATGGTGTTACCTTTTCTTCTTTGCAAGGCAAACCCCCCCTGCCCAGCTAAGCAAGATAATGTCACCCTTAAAGAGCAGCTCTGGGATAGGACATGAGCTGATTGTGCTCCTTAATCCAACCACCTCCTTCACAATCTGTCATTCCTACTTCATTGGCATATACCCCATCACACAAGGTCCTGCGTGCTCCTAAGAGGCCCTCCAGCAGCAGCGACCTCAGCTGCAGTGCATCTCAGAGAGGACTGCTATCCACCTTAAATGGGTCATTTATCATCATCATAAATCTCACTAATGCCTGGGAAAAGGTAGTATAACTCAAGTGAAGTTGCATTTCCCACTGCACAGCTCCATCAGGCAAATCGCAGGACACATGCAAGGTAGAAAGGCAGGTTCTAAGCACCCCCAGGAGTTAAACCCAACTATAATAATTAGTCCTATAACACTGAGGCACCTTTAGAGAGGCTTGACAAGCGTCAAAGCCTGAATGCTGTACCAGTCAGACCAAGGAGAGCATTTCCACTAAATCCATACCCAGCAGCTAAGCCTCAACCAATTTGCTGTCCCAGCACCCTGGTAAGGTATGATGATCCATCGCTGAAAAAAGCAAATGGTTTGAATCGCTGTCTTGCCATTGGATGGAGATGTTGCTTCCATTTATCCTGCCAGTGACGGGTCACATGTAAATTCCCTTAGGACACTGGAGATGGAGACTAGGACACTACAGGGACTGCTGTTGAACACCAGGGCCTGCTGCGGGCACATTGTATGGTATCTTCTGAGGGCCAGTGGGGTGTCTCTAGCTGCTGTCGATAAAGAAGTGGATGCCGGTCCACTGGTTCAGGTGCCAGACTTGTCTTCAGAAGACCATCCAAAATGTAGCCTGTTACTCCCTATGAGATGCTTAAGGACAGGTTCTTACAGGTTGCGTAGTACTTTATCTCCTACTGAAACTGGAGATTATAAAGCCTGGTTTAAACCTGTCTCTGATTAACTTCTCCTTTAAATGACAGGTTAAAATGCCTCTTTTACCCACAAATACAAATATAATATGGTCTACTTGGCCACCTGAGGACTTTACAGACTTGGGGATGCCAAGATGCAGAGAAAACGCTCCCCTGGCACGTCAGCAATACTCCCTTACTCATCCCACTCCAGCTTATGCCACGAGTGCTGCCCAGCCAAAGCCATTTATTATTTGCAGGTAACAACACTCCATGTGCCTTTACTTGTGTGGGCATCTCCATCAGCATCAATGCCTGGAGTCATAGAATAGCTGAGGTTGGGAGGGACCTTTGGAGATCCTCTAAGACTGAAGAAGGTCTGTGATGCTTACTACTTTACATAGTGGTAAGATGGAACTTTAGCTTTTGTGATGATAAGGGTCCTCATAAATAATTCAGGATACACGTTCATTTGTAGTTTTTCTCCTTGCACTCACCGTAAGTAAAGACCAAAGTGGTACTCTGGAGGCAAGGGACTTGTGACTGGAAATCACATGAAGACTGGAATCAAACAGACAGATAATATAATCTTCTCTGATGGCTTTCAGCTTCCTGGCCAAGCCAGGGTTTTTTGAGGATCAATTTTCAGATTGTGAAGCACAGTCTGAGCACTGTTGCCAGTACTAATTTGTCTCACATCGACAATCCCAGGATTGAGGTGCTGTGAGACACTGCAATCAGCGGGATCAGGACAAGGAGGGCATCTCCAGGCACCTAAAGACATCCTTAAGGGCTTCATGAAGCACAAAACTTTCACCTGGATCTGGTATTTGGGTTTGGGCCGGGAGCAGAAACCTGGGACAAGATGCTCTCTCCAGACAGCTGCTGGACCAAGGATAAATTCTACAATAAGCATTGCCCTGCGATTCTCCAGTATAGAGAATTATGATCCTTCATTCTGCAATACTCCACTGTTGTTAAAATGGAAGCAAAATAGGAAATGGAGGTTTGTATTTATTTTTTTTTTCAGACGTAGATGGAAGAGAGGTTTTTCATCACTGCAGCTCCTTATCCCTTCAAAACAAGCCAAGAAATCACCTGGAGACAAAGATGGTTTAATGGCATGACAGCAGTCATCCAAATAAAGACTTCTCTTAAAGTAGCAACATGTTCTTCAGGAAGCTTTCTCACTGCGGCACAACTACACTGTTCCCAAAGGACACCTCTGCCAGCAAACAGACTCAGTGTAAGACAACCCAGAGCACCACAACTAAAACCCCTCTCTTCCAGACGAAGGTGTCCACGTCCTCCAGAGCATGCAGACCAGCCGAGTGAAGCTGGAGAAGAGCCAGCGCGACTGATGAGCAGCTGTAGCAGAACAGGCAGCTACCTGCATCTGATGGGTCAGGTAGGAGGATGAGCAGCACTATCCTCATGGCACTTGCGGCTGACGACAGAGGACCACCATGACCTGCCGTGGCTTGACACAGATGAGGACATCGCCACACCTTCCCACTAGGCCCCAACATCTCCGACAGCACAGTCTTGTGGTTGAATGACAAAAGATATCCTGGAAAAATTTACCGATGTGGCCACACATGCACATCCTTGACTGTGATGAAGGACTCATATACATCAGCTTCGTGTTGGTCCCATGTTCTCATGTGACATCACACACAGGGAGCTGAATAGAATAGGTTAAACAACTGGTGGTGGATGTAGAAGCTGGTCCCAAACAACAATATCCTTGACTGTGATGGGCTCTGCTTGGAGACGGAGTCCTTTCTTCAAAGCATGCTCTCATCTTCATCAGTCAAGATTTCAGACGCTCTAAATGCTACTTGCGCTAACACGGACCAGAGCCAGAGACCATGCTGTCACTACCATGGCTGTCTACATCAGCCACGTTCACCCAGAAGAGCATCACCTACCCAAGTACTTGGTTCTCATGCTTCTGAGACAGCATCTCCAGGCAGGAGGCTGAGAGATGGTTTCCTACAGGCCATGCGGGGTGACCCTGCTAGTCAGTAAATCGGGCGTTAAGAGGACAACTTTGGAGAAATAAGGTGGGATGAATCTCTACAGGTTGCGATGGACAGCAATGAATAGAGAAGAAAAAATAGACAAAGAGAAATGAGTGCATTATAAGCAAAAGGAGAGCAACAGAAGCCCTCAAAAATGGAAAATTTGAACCCAAGGCAGAGGATAAGGCAGTGGCATAGACAGTGCTCCGAGCTGTGACTGCAGATGATGCAAACACAGAGTTCACCTAACACCAGACGGGGGCTATTCCTACGCAGGTTGCCACACGCACAGAGGGACAATTTCTCTCCAAAATGGTTAGACCGCAGTTCAGTTCTCCAGGGACCCCTGAAAACCAGAAGAGGGAACGCGTGCAATGCCCGCGAGAATCAGACGAAGCACGTACGTGTTTGAAGGAAGTGTGGGGAGCAGCACTGGCTCCTGTTTCCTCCAGGAACTCGTCCCAGTTGAAGTCTGTGTCCTCAATGCTGGAGCCCTCATCTGTTCAAAAGAAAGAAAAAAAGAAAAAAAGAAAAAAAAACAGCCTAAAACACAGCCAAAGAAGGCAAAAGTTGTGTCAGAGAGTTCAGGGTGAGAATAGCAACCAGTATAAACATCAACACAAGGGAAAACAGAAAGCTTGTTTTAAAGATCTGTGCTTATTGGTTTTGACCGGCTCTTACTACACTTTGAGCAGACTTTGGGACTTTAGCAGCCAACACCGTGAGAGCAGAAATGACTCTGCTTTCATGGCATTGGGGAACAAACCTGTCATACTGCAACAGGCACTTGTGCTCTTTTATTTTGTATTTGATGACTGTCTTGCTCCAAGGGAAGTGGCTGCCTGTCCATTATCACAAAGGTGCAACAGCCTTGCTCGTGCCCCAAAAGTGGGTCACCCAGCACTGTTAATTACAGCAGCGTCCTAGTGATAATATTAGAAGTTGCTTCTGGTGGCTGAGCAGTGTGTAGAGCAAACACCCCAACCCTTCAGGCTAGGGAGCCCTATTTTCAGTCCTGCCACCCTTTTTCTCCTTCTTCAGCATCCCTCCACCCAGCAATCTCAGCTGAGGCCTCCACACCTCCCTCTTCCCCCAAGACTACAGCTGTTTTCTCCCAAATCCCCCACCAACCCTCGCCAGACCATTATTGCCTTCTTGTCCTCGCCCCATTTCAGATTTGGGGCTCTGCATCACGGCTCCCTCACCCACACCACTGCTCCACACAGTCATTCCCCACAGTGAAGGGCTTGACATTACTAATCTTTATTTTTTTTTTTTTTTTTATAACCGTGCTGAGTAGAGCAGAGCTGAGGCCCCAAACATTGCTGAAACACACAAAGCAATAATTAAAAATAAATCTTCTTTCACTTACAGAAAAATCAGCCAAATCTGATTGTTTTCATTTTGTTCCCAAGCAATCTTGCAGACCCAGTTTCATCCCCAGAGCAAAAAATATTTACGGTCTAGCAATGAGCTCCTTGCAATGAGCATTTATCAGGCAAACTCTGCGAGACCCTTACCTGCCCAAACATTCATCAGCGTGGTCATGATGTAATTAAAGTGACTCATGACAAACTGAATTAAGAAACCTCCCCAGACAGTTTTATGAAGAAAACGGCAGGGTTAATTTATTGCAATTATTGCTACAGGTCTCCAGTTTTCAGGACCAGAAAATTATGTTGTGCAATGGGAATCTCTCATTATTAAAAGGGGAAGACACGGGTTTTATTTGCTGCCTATGGAGCCAGACATACATAGACAAGGGGGAAAAAGGTGGATCAGAAGAGGGTTTTTGAGACAGAGCTAACGGAGGGTAAAGATCTGTCTGGGAGTTCAAAGAGGAGCTCTGAGCTGTCAACGCTGTTAAACACTTTGCACACTGCTGCATCAAGTAAGGTCATATTCCTTGCCTTAAACTCAAATAACCTGCTTAAATATGAGGATGTAAATCGACATTTACTCTGGTGATAAAGTAGCTATGAGATGACTTCTCAACTCAGCAAGACAAGAAATAACCCAACCCCATGATTACAACCTGAAAACAAATACAATTTAGAATAAGAGATGGGCTTTGTTTTGTTTCTTGCCATCATTGCAAAAGCCTCCAGGCATAGAACCTGGCTCTACTTGAGATATTTGACCCAAAATAAGGGGTTTCTTCATTCTCGACTGAAAGATAAGCCACAGCTTGACTACATGGTAGGTGCTTGGTGCAAAAATTGCTAAGAGTTTCCCTCATCTGTATCATGCAGGCAGGCAACTTAAATGATCAGGGAAATTCTTCAGCCTTAATGTCTGCAACCCTGTGGAGTTAATGTTTTAGAGAGGAGCCAGGTCCAGAGATTTCAAAGGCTCAGCCTCTAAAATAACGTTAGTCCCCAAGTAGCTGGGCAGATATGGTTATCCATCCCAGGCTTAAAATTACTCCAGTGCTTAAGCAACTTTCTACCTTGAGCACAACCAATCCCCGTCCCACTAAAAGTTAGAAGCATCTGATGTGAAAAGCTAAAAGCACATCCCCTCTGCCTGGCTGCTGCCTGCTTCTGCATCCATCTGCGCTTGGGGTGTTGGGATGGGCTGCTCAACAACCCCAAGGAGATCTTCACCTCAGGACACCTGACATGGACAGGACATTTCCAGGTCAGCCCTGGGCTCCCTTCTCTTCTGCTCAGATACTTCCACTTCAGACCATGAGGCATTTCCCTCAGCCCACGATGCTCACTGTATATCATCAGTTTTTAGTCCCACTTTTTGCTCTAACCTGTTGGGCGAGTCCAGGGAAGCATCTCCTTTTCTCCAGCCCCTCTCAGTAGTCTTATGGGAAGGAGACACTCCACAGAGCAGCAGAAGCAGAGATTTTTAGGCAGTTCAATATATAAGCTCCAGCCCTTGCAGGGAGCAATGTCTCCAGGGTTGGCAAAATCTTCTCCAGAATTTGGCAACAGCACGTTAATTACGTTAGCATTACAGATGCTAGTTATGGATGCAACAAGTCCTCCTGTACTTCATAATCTTATTACTCGTGATCTACTCTGCCACATGCCAACACTGGCCCCACTGTTCCCACAGCCCCCCTGGCAGGTTCATTCACACGCAGTCCAGCAAAACTCACAACAGCACCTCTTTAAAAAAAGTATTGCCCAGCTCTCTCCTTTCTAAACCCAAACAGAGAGGCTTCAAGACCCTGGGGGGAGGCAGCATGAGAGCTGCAGCCTTCCCTCCCTGTTAGTTCATTTCTCTCTGACACATCACAAGTCTGACTCCTCTACCGTGTTTTATCTGCAGACTTTATCAGGAAATTACTTTTACAAGGTCTGTAAAAATAATGTCAGAGTACTCATTTATCACAGCATCAGCGTTCTATTTTGCTTCATTTTATCACAACGGATTTTGAAGGGACCGTAGGTTTCCAAAATGTTCTTTTAATGGACTTTGTTCCCTTCTAGAAATCCGGCAGGGGGGGCATCCAGAGCAGAGACAGCGTGGTCCAGGGATGAGACCGGCCCAAGGGACCCAACCCCATCCACACACGTAACGGGACTGTGCACAAATTTCCTCATCCATCAGAAAAGCCCTACTGCTGAGGAGCAGAGGACACCTCTTCCCAACCTCTCTGAATTGCCTGGAAATCCCCCAATTAAAAGGCAGACAGAGAAACGCAAAGTCTCTTCATACACAACAACAAAGATTGCTCCCGCTTCAGAAGCGGTTATCACAAAGCCGATCTGCTCGTCTCTCAAGTCCCGCACTCCAAGAACAAAGTCCTGGCTCTGCTGGAGAGCTGCAAAACCCCAGGTGCCAACATTTCACAGAGCGCCCTGCGAGATGATAGATTTGGCATTCGGCCTATTTTAGATATCAGCTCCCTTTCCAATTATTGGTACTTAGGCCCAGTGCTCTTTCTTAATGAAAGAGTCAAGGCTGGCTAGCCTACAATACGGTGATGTATAAACAAGCCCAGGATGGCAAATAAAATCAACAAGTCATTATCCGTGAGCCTCTCAATGGCTTTAAAGTGCTCATGTATTGACACTATAAAAACGCAACGGTTCCAGCTGTTAAAGGCCTCCTGGGATGTTTGGCTATGGGAAATAAAGGGCATAAAGACCCAAAACCTGTGGCTCGAGAAACACAGATTTTTCCCAGGCTTCACTGAAGGAGAACGTATTTGTGGCAAATTACTTAGCCATCTTATTATAGCACACAGATACGTTCATGACTTTTTGAGTGAATAGAGAACCAAAATGCTTTTACCATTTAACACAGCAAGTGAGGTGGGGGGTGGGGGGGACCTAATCAACCACAAACCTCTGGCATGGCCTTGGGAAAGTCACCAAGATCCATATCCCCGAAGAAATTTAGGCACCGCAGGCCAGTTCTTCTCATTCCAAAACCAATGTCTATGGTTGGCCAACTGAATCTCGTCCTAGAGGCTCCACAAATCCCACCTCGAGAGAGGGGTCTGCATCATGGGAGCAACAAGGATTGAGATGTTCCCTCCTGCTCCAGCCAGGGTTAGCTTGCTTCATCCTCAGTGGGGAGAAACAGGCAGCTCCGGACGGCAACTCAACCCAAAGGCAACCCAACACCTGTGCTAAAATGGGATGACTTGCTTTCTGGAACTGTATCTTTCTCTTCACTGGTGATACAGGTAGCATCAGCGGACTAGGTTTTGTAAGGTGTTTTAAGACACCTCAGCTCCAGTTTCAGGTGTCTGACTCCAGATGACCCTCAGCAGTCATCTCAGTCACACTACAGAAGGCAGGCTCTTTCTCTTTCATGTCTATGGGAGAATCCAGGGTAATATTTATGTTCTTCTAAGGTAACATATGAGTGTCCTGCTTTCTTTAGGTGGGCTGAATCCAGGTTTTTCATCACAGCTCCTCCATATCCACACATCCTCCCCTTCACACAGAGACAGTGCACTTTTCCTGTATCCTTTGCCTCCTCCTGGATGCCTAAAGACATCCATTAGATGAGGGCAACCATCTATGATCGCCCACCAGGTAAGTTCCTATCATCCAACTATTTCTGGTTCAGGGGTTTCCTTGAGACAAACATCATCTCTAAGCAGTTAGTATACCACATCTTTCTTCCACAAGCATGTCCAACTTCCCTCTGAAGCCATCTGAAACAAGCAGAATCACTGCATATACCAGGGGAAAAAACCCAAAACTTTGGCTGGCCTAACAAGCCCACAGCACAGGAAAGTTTCCACCTCTCTGTGTCCCAGCTAACATGCAGAGCTTGAGAGCCCAGTTGAATCTACAAGCATCATGGCAAGACCAATTGGACTACCCCACATTTCAAACACGTTTTCACACAGCCAGTTTGCATTTTTTTATAGGACATCCCTGTCATTTTTTCCTACCGCTGCTGACATCTTGAAAGCCCATCTGCATTTCCATCTCAATTGCACAAGCATTATGCAGTTGCTTGCTAAGAGCTGCCCAGGTGGTCACTGATAACCTGCAAGCCAACTGTCCCACCCTTGTTTATTATTTTCACGGTAAAAGTTGCAGAAGATGGTTGCACTGCACAAGGGGCTGTGCAAGACAGCTCATCCTCACCCTAAAAAGCTTACAAAGTCACCTCAAGGGCCACAGCTCATAGTTCAACTGGCACGGTCTCACATTGCTGTGAGTCCTCCCCCCCACCCAAACTAATTAGTGAACACGGCAAAGATTCAAATACCAGTCACAGCTTTCCAATGGGTGGTGTCCAGGGAAATAGGAAAATCACTGAGTCACTGCAAGAAGTGAAGAAACTAAAGGCTGGGTGGCCAAATTTCTGAGGTGCTGAGCAAGAAGCAGTGAAAAGCAGACCAAACCCACAGCTTTGCAAAGGACTTCAGCACAGCACTGACCAATAAACCACAAACAGCACCACTGGAGAGAAAAGTTGCAGAAGACACCGAAGGCAAAGCATGCAGAGTTTTAAAGTGATCACCCCAACACTGCTACCGTCGCATTTGAGGAGCGGTGAATTAGTGATTCACCACCGGTGAGGGCACCGAAATTGGTACACTTGGAAGACATGGAATTAGACTTAAGGCATCCATTTAGGAGGCCAACCTGCAAGCACAGACTCATCGGCTGTTTACATCTTAGGATCCTTTTGTCAAGAATAGCTCTTACAAAAATGCAAGCACTCAAGCATGTAAGCACCAACACAAGTACTACAATGCAAAACCAAACACTTTTGTACAGATTAACTGACCGATAGCTCAGTGGTGTTCTCTGCAAGTTCATCAGTTGACCTCTCCCATGCAAACACAGAGCAACGATGAAGTTACAAGTTATAGCTGAGCCAAATTAACAGTTCAATGCCACTAGGAGAGTGGCATTTCCTACCAGCATGTGCTCTGGCACACACTCTTCCTCCAGCCAGTTCAACTCACAAAGGTGGCAGAAAATTATTGAGGGTTTTTTTTCCACTGGATCACCTTTCTGCTGGGTTAGCAAGTTGATTGACTCGGCCTGGGGTGTGATAGGCAGCAGAGGTGGTGCAAGAGAAGAGATGGTATGAAGAGGTGTCTTCCATTTTGGCATCAAAAAGAAAGTAGATTGGGTCTAGCTATAATGTGCAACTTCACCCTAAGATACAGTCTCCTCCTATTAAAGCTAGATACGGAAAGTTAAAGCACCTAATTCCAGAAGAAATCACCAGAAGTTAGCACTTATTTTTCTCTATCTACCATGACGATGCCCAAATTTAGTGCAGTGAATCTTCCCCTTTATGTGCCCATCCCAGAGCATTACAAAACATCCAGTCATACCATGAGCACAAGGACAATGTGTGACCAACTCTCCACTGGTTGGTCTAATGTTTGTGAAGCCCCCTCACCTGAAGCACTCAAAAATATTCTGGAGGAAATGAGGGTGAAGGGTCAAAACAAGGGAGAAATACTGTAATTTCTGAATGTTCATTTCCTCTCTTTAACCACAAAACTCCAACAAAATAAAAAAAGGGTGGGGCAACAGAAAGAACACAATATGATGTCCTGGGAAAGGTGTTCCATTGCTTTTTGTTTAAATTTTGAATAGCTGCTACATACTGTAGAAGAGATCTAGAAGAAAATCTCAAATTTCCCAACCCATCAATCATGGGACACAGCCTAATCCGTAAGACCCAAAAAAGGCCTTCAAGCTGTACAACCCTTCCCAACGCTCCCCCGGCAACATGGCTGTCCCCACCCGTACCGGTGATCAGTTGGAGGGTTGTACCAGCAAAGACGACCCACGGGGTTGAAGGAGAGCTCACCTGAATCAAACTGCTCCATGTTGCCGTTAGCCGGGCTCTGACCCTTCTCCGGGGAGAGATGTTGGGTCTCTTGCATGGTGGTGATGAAAGACGCCCTTGTCTCCATGGTTCAGAGGAAGAGGCCTTGCCTTCCTTCCTAATTCATCCTGCAGCAGGGAGCGCCTAGAGGACAAGCTAAAAGAAAGTAAAACAATGAGTGATTTGTTCTACCTACACCGACCCATTCCATGTTGATTGTAACCCTTCAATCCTGCTCTCTCCTTCCAAGGTGAAGCTAGGGTTGGATGAGGAACCACAACGAAGGGCATGTCCCCTTCGTGGCAATAATATAAAAGCAGAAACAACAACAATAATAACATACAAGATAATGAGGTAATAAACTATATCCCCACTACTCAACACAAAGGATGCACATCTCAAAGTTCAGTCCAACAGAGAGGGTTGTGCCATAAGGTGGCACAACCGGTGCCAAGAAAAGGCACCCAGGAAAGGCCAACTCAACCATGCTCCAACAAGTCCAGTTCTTGGCATCCAACTTTTTGATGGCTAACACTGTGTGAGGTATATCTCACTCCATACATATTCAAACTTCCGAAGGCGTATATTTGTGATAATGAAACAGAGGAAATACTGAAGGGAGAATACTTGGGAGAGACTGGAATAACTCTAGAAAATAAAGTTCAGCATGCAGAATGCAGATACTCTAATGAAATAGTGCTGGCTGCAACTGTTTCTCAAACGAAGGCTGACCTAAGGTAACTGCACCAGTTAGTACCGTGCAGGGTAGCAAATATTCACTCAGCTGTAGATTGGGTTATGTTGGCAGAGTAGATTCTTCTAGAAGGAATGACCGCAGTAAATACAAAGCGGAATAAAAACACGCAGAGATGAAAAATGATATGAAAAAGGGAATACAGACTGACTAGATCTTGAATCAGACACCAGGCTAAATGAGAACTGTATTTCTACCTACAGTAAGCCACCAGACAAGCAATACCCAGAGATACACCCTTAGGAGCAGATTAAAAAGAACTCCAAAGTGAGCTTTTCAGTAAAACTCTCCGAGATGGTGATGAATTACGAGGTGTCAAAGGAGGACTGAAAAAGAGAAACCAAGAGCTCGGGTTATGGGCAGAGAGGGAACTAGCTATTCACACAAGATATGCTAAAGCAAAGACAGATAGTAGGGAAGGTGTGTGTCCAGAATATACGATGTGGAGGACTGGTCCTGCTTATTAGTGGACGCGTCCAAGACTTGCATGACAGAGAGGACTATGCTGGCAGCACCGATGCCAAATGCCCTGCAAGAAGCGTGACTAAAAGTAGGAAAAAAGTTTACTGCCAGAGGCCAGGCAAAGCAGGAGGTAATAAGATTGTAAAAATATTATGGGATTTTTTTAACTTTTACTACTTAGGAAGCATATTCAGGAAGGCCAGATATGGTGGTTATAAAATAGAAAGAGGGAGAGTGCTCTGTCATAGATTTTTTCGCTCCCAGTTTTTAAGGCTGTTCCAATGAAAATTGCAAAGAAGAAAGGGACATGTGTAAGCAGTTATAGGAGGAACTAAAAAAGATGAGGAGCCTGTCAAGTCTAAGTGCATGTTTTGGGTTTGCGTGGTGGGGCTTTGGTAGTGGGGAAGGGGAATCCAGGTGTGGCTCCTGTGAGAAGCTCCTAGAAGCTATCCATAGCGATATCCATGAACTGAACCACGGTGGGACTGTCTGCTGGAGCGATCACAACAGCATCGTGGCAACTGCAATCAAACCAGGCTAAAACCACGAGTGTTTCACAAAGCGTCACTGGTAGAAGTAAATTACCAAGGCAGGTGATACAACCTCCAACTGAAGGTTGTTTGGGCAAAGTTAGACCCCCATCAGCAATTTGCACTCCCCACCCCAAAGAAACCTGCTAATGAAAGGATAAAAATATTTTCAAAAAAAGAGAGTGTAAACCAATTCAGAGCAATATGCTTGTTGGTCTCCTTGCAAAGTGTTTAGTATACTTCGAGCACTCCATAAATAATAATGATCACTTCCCCACTGCGATGGCCACTACAGCACTTCATCTTTATTCTTTGTTGACATGAGACTTGCTAATGAATTAAGTGTATTATATACTATGAGTATTTTGAGTGCAGCTAACCTCGGAACACATGTATCACTCATCCCCAGTGTATATTACATTTCAATTAACCATGAAACGAGAAGCAATCAGTCTATTGAAAGTCAAAAAACACTTCTCCTTTGGTAGAGAATGCATCCATAAATATCATTGATAATAAATTGGTTAAGTATCAGGATTTTACATCAACCTTGTTAAACATGAGAGGAGAGAAGGTGTCAGCTGAAGCTAAACCTTGAGTGGATTCAGCTGTTTTCATTTTTGCCTAGGACCAGACAATGATGGAAGGTAATCTGGGTCTATTAAAAAAAATAAATAAAAAAAAAAAATAAATAAAAGGATGGAGAGAAACAGAGAGATCAATTTAAACACAACAAATCAATCACCTTAAAAAGAACTCTGGGTTAACAATATAAATACCAAGAAGAAAGATAAGCCTCTTGGTAGTGTAGTTAAATCTTGTGACACTCCTATGATGCTGATAAGACAAAGTTATGAGCTGATAAAAAGCTGAAGGTATCCAGTCAGATGACAACAGTATTTGCTGTTTCTTATGCAGTCAAGCCCCAAATCTGCCACCAGACCCATGAGAAAAGCCCATTCCCCTGGGTGAGGGAACTTCCCATCAGAAATGGAAAATGGATGGGAAAACCAGCAGGAACCTGCACGAGGTGTCTGCAACACGGCTGGGATCCATCCTTGGTGGCCACGTCTGGGGCTGGGTTTGAGCCCACTTCAATTAAAAAGGGGCAGTCCAGAATCTCTTAGCCAGATTCAGCAATGTCATCAACATTTTTGTTTGTTTAACTCTATTTTAATGTATTTTTTGCTTAAGCTATGGCCCACTTGAAGTTTTTGAAACATCGTGTCAAGAGCATCCACATCCCAAGAAAACTGGATCTGTCAGACACTGTAGCTTATCTTCTTATTTTGGGAATAACTAGTTTACCATCTATGGCAGGAGAGCATTTAAGTATTTTCCCAATACTATGTGACAACAAGACCAAACCCTTATGCAAACATAAGCTTCAAGATAGCTCTGAGCCTTCGTGTTGATACAACTAACTAGCAAAGAAAGCTGACATAGGGTATTAATTTTTCACTTCTTATTAATTGCTGCTAATTAACACTTCAAACAGAGTCCCCAGCCATACTGTTAACAGTAGCATGCTGACTGGCCTGCAATCATCAACATTAAACAAGCAGCACACACCACTGTACTCCGATTTCTCTCTCGGTCTGAAGAAACCTGTGTCCACTGGAAACCAAATTAAGGACCACAAGCCACATTGCCAGCCTGTAAACCAGGGGAGGGGAAACAACAGCAAAAGAGGCTCAAGGTGATGCTACGCTAGGCGGGAACACAAAGGAAAATATTATGAAATGCATTTGAAAGAGCAGGGAGGGGGCAAATTCCCTGGCTTCAGATCCCTTGTTCATTGTTTCTGCACAGTGGTGGTTCAAACCGACCCGATTCTTCCCCCATGCAGCTCCCATTCCCCTGGTATTTAATGCAGATTCCGACTCTTAATTCACAGGCAGAAAAGGCCGGCCAATACAAAAAAAGAATCTCTTCTATTTCCCTCTTCCCACGGCTGTCAGTCTCAGCCGCACGATTATCTCAAACACGCTGCCTTGTCATTTGTATCAATATTGGCTCTTTGTATAAGTGCCGGCGTTGGCTTCTTTGCACCATTTTACATTTCTCATCTCTTGTCAACCCCACCCTGGTTCTCCTTCCTTTGGAGTAAGCCCCTGTAGGGAGATGTCCCCTAACCCCACACACAAATCCAGCACCCTAGGGCTCTCCCTTAGAGTAATTCCTGAAAAAAATTACTTTCTCCCTCCAATGTATGCTTGCTTAACTGGGATTGACATAAAAAAGGCAGGCTGCTGGAACAGAACATGCAAAAAAGGTCCTACATCCTTGAAACCTCCTACCTGAATAGTGCATCTGTTGAGCCAACGTACCGCTGAGTCCTGAATGGCGGAGAAGTAGAAATCCCACGGCTTTCCCAGCGATATGGCCCCTGCCTCCAAAATTCGGTAACATTCATCGACCCGAGATGGTCCCACCTCCCAGTAAGAAGCCACTTGATGAGTACAGCAGGGCTGCAGTAGGGGCTTCCAGCGTGACCCCATGTCCGTGGTGAAGAGCCCCCACCAGGGACATGTTGAGTGGGAGGGTGGGTCCGTGGGCAGCTCCAGGGCTCACTACATTTCCAGAGCTCGACCCCAGGTATTTTAGCCTATAAGGAATCCCCATTTCTTTTTCCAGCCAAGTGGGAGGGAAGCTGAACGTGGGGTGGTCCCAGCAGACTTCCCTGGTGAACGCATCTGCTGATTTCACCCAGTCCCCTCAAAGCCAGGTGCCACCACGTGCAGTTTCACGTAGCCTCTACCATCTTCAAGCCTTTTGCAGGACCGTGAGTAAAAAAGCCACTGCAAAGCAATCAAGGAAACCGTTTTGAAAAAAAGGAGACCAGATCCACCCGCCGGAACAATTAGGAAACTGCAGCAATTGGTGCTGAGGCTCTCAGTAAACAGGACAGGGCTGTGCTGAGACCTGCCCTGCCTCAACCCAATCCCAGAGCCGAGATGCTCACTCCAGTTGTCTCCTCTTCCATCCTACCTCCAGAACATCATTTTTTTCTGTGTCCCCCATCTGGCCAAATGGCTTTACACTGGGTAAAATGGGGGCACCTAGGCTGGAGCAGATGGAGCAAAAGCCTAGACAGGACACAGGTGATATCAGACCAGGTCCCAACTCCATCGTTGACTTCACCTTGGGGTTTTCCAGCACAAAAATTCCCCATGAACCAGCACTACATGAAACGATGCCCACCAATCCTACCCACCTCAGGTGGGATTTGTCTCACCTACTCAATCCTTTGCAGCTAACCCAAAGAAAGCATCTCCAAAGGACGATTTGTGCGGTCCGAGTCAGACACCCAAAATTCGGATGAGACGAACAACCCTCTGGGGGTGCCTGTGCTTGCACAGCACCTGCTAAGATTTCAGACATCCAAATTTGCCAGCAAACAAACTGAAGAAGCGACATGCTCAGATGCCATATGGTACTGGCCCTGTGTGTGGAGCAGGGTGAAGGGGGACTCGCCCCTATGGGACTAGATCTAGGACACACGCCAGTTGGATGCCACAAGACCAACCCTGAATCATGCTCTCCCTCCTCAGGTGACCCACCAAGGCATCTTCTCACCCACGGGACACAATACAAAGCCAGACATCACCCAAGATTAAGGGGAAAAAAAATACCAAGTCAACATTGCGCTCCTGCAGCCCTTCTGGTCGCCTCCATTGCCCGTTAGCCTAGAAATACCCGTGTCCCAGTGGATCCCAGCCGAAGTAGACACCGCGATCAGTCTTCCCAGTACCCAGACTGCAAATCACAACACACTCAACCTCTGATTTTTACAGCTCAAGCCAAGTCACCAGCGTTCCCTTCCAGGTCTGAAAGTCTGGACCTCCATTCCTTGCTTTTGAGCAATGCAGGTGACCTTTTTCAATGCTCAGAGACCACCTCCAAGAGCATGCAGGCAACGTAAAGCAGTAAACTCAGTCTCCAACTCCCCAAAAAGCTAGTTTATGGGCAATGCTGCACATCATCCCACGGCATTTAACACAAGGATGCACAGGACTAAGACTGTGGCTGAGAAGAAAGTCTGCTCCTCTAGGCAGAGGTCCCTAAATAAAACCATACTTCAGGCAGGATTGCTAGTGGCAGCCTGCCACAATATTTACACCCCCGAGCATCTGCACAACGCAAATGGAGGCTCATTTGGAAGGACTATTGAACACATCAAGGAACAGCTTTCACCTCCTAGAGAAAGAGCCTGTCTCTCTTCTCAGACAAAGTACCAGTTGGAAACCTTTTAAGGATCACTTCTTCCAAATTCCTGTCTATTTTTTATTATTTATTTGAGAGCTTCCCTCGCCAAATGTTTTCACTTATATCAAGTGACAATTTCTCTTTCATATTCAACACCCCACAGGATTTTATCAGGGGCAAATTACTGCTTTGAACAGCGCTCTGTTGGTTAAGACGTACTCTGGGGTGGAAGAAACAGATCCCATCTAAACTGGAGAACTAGGAATGTTCACAATATTCAAATATATAAAAAACAGCTGAAAGGGGAAAGAGTATAATCTGTTTTCCATGTTCTTGGTGGATCGAAGAGGAAAGCTTGGGTTTAAACTGCAGGAGGGGACATTTGATTTGGGCATGGGAAGAAATCACTAATAATGAATCTGGTGAAGAAGCGGGATAGACTGTGGGAAGGGCACAGGGCCTTGCTTTTTGGAAGGGTTAGGATGCTGATCTAGCCAGAAACAAATCTTGGTATAATTAGTCCCACCCTGGGATAAGAGATGGTCTGTACAAGCCCTGGAGGTCCCTTCCAGCCCTCCTGCTCCAGCCACTCAACAGGGCTGATCTTCCTGCTCTTGAAGTCAAGCATCAGTATCATTTGTGCAGCAGCACAGAAAATAGATGACTAAGGCTGGAGGGAAATCGTGCAAAAATGGGAAACTAGAGGAACCATCAGAGCAGGGATGGTCTGGATTGTCCATCCTGAAGGGGAAGAAGGAGAGGAACCAAACTTCTCTGAAGACACATGGTGGAGAAAGGATCACGCGAGGTGGTGACAGCCCTCCAGAACTCAGCAGGTCCTTGCTCTCCTCTCTTCTTGCCCTGGTGCCGAATGCCTCATACTTTTTATGCCAACAGAGACAAACCTGTTTCACAAAGCAATTTTCTCATCCTCCCTACCTGGCACACCCTGGAGTCCAGGATACACACAGAGATAAGCAGCAGTACGATAAGGTAACAGAAAGTAAAATAAATCTAATTAGAGAAACTAACTTGTTTACAGCAAAAAGCCCTGCAGTATTAAGAGGGGAAAAAAGGAGGAAAAAAAAAAAAAAGAGAGAGATAGATTACAGGCAGGCACACAGACTTAGGTACACATCCCACTCTTAGCTGCCCTATGTGTAAATACAACCTAAGGACCTAGAGCTGGACTTAAAGCAAAAACCTGCCACAAACTTCACTGAGGACTAGATCAAACCTCTAAAATTAAAAGCACTTTTTCATTAAGTTTCCCTTCTCCCAAGCGAGCTGGGTGTTTTATAACCAAGCGCTACAAGGCATTGCTGCCACACCTGCATCCCTGCCATCGCCCCCGCTAACCCTGGCCGTCCCTGCCTTCAGCATCCCGCGAAGCACACGTGCATGGCACGGTACCGTCCTCAGCGCCCACGTCAGCTGGCTGCGGGACCCTCCCAGATTCGGATGCCAACAGCAGGATCTGGCCCCAAAACCACCCCGCAGCGCTGCCAAAAACAGCCAGGCAAGGCGAGCGGGTGCCTCTCCCCTGCCCTGCGTTTGCATTACTGACGCTCATTCCAAGCAGCTGTAAAATCCCCTCCTGTCACAGCACTGGTATTTTACATCATGTTTCCGCAGATATAAATGTCGGCGTAAGGTGCCAGGCCAGGGACAGCGAGGTCGCCATGTACTAATTCTTCTCATTTCCAGCTGTTCTGTTATCTACTAGGTGGCTGTCACCTTCTCCGTGATTCAACAGACAATTTCTACGATGTAGCCCCGCTCTGGTAAAGCACTTCTACCCATGCTAAGGACCCAACACACACCAACTACTTGGGGAATACGGCATATTTAAGAATAGGCATCGTCTAAAGCTCTCGGCCGAACCAGGGCCATGAAGACGACCGAATCAGCATCTCCAATGCCCTTTACAACAGGCAAAAGAACTGCAGGGAAGAAGCACAGCAGCAACATCAACCATCTGCAACGCCCTGTCTTCTCCCACCTCCGTGTCTGAAATGGAGCTGAAACGAGGAAGCCTTTTAGATGGGTAACTTGAACACACACAGCTGCTTATCACCCTGAAACATCTCATCCGATGCTTATCATCTCAAAACACCAGCCCCGTGGATCAAAACAAATCTCAAGTCAGACCCCCTGAACGGGACCCATTAGCCAAGCGATAAAAGTCACCCAGTGGGAAACACAAAATACTGTTTTCATGGACTGAATTTAGGGCCCAATTCAGAAGTCCCTCATCAGCCAAAACTCCCATCGCCCGGGGCAATCAGTTCTGCCTTCTATGTTGCAGTGCTTTGCAGCAGTCGGAGCCATTTTCCAAAAAAATAATACGAGATGCAAACCAGAACCCAGGAAACATCTGCCATCCGATTCCAACGCTTTTTAGGAAAAATGACATTTTAGGTCTTGGCACTGTTTGGTTCATTTAAACAGCACAGCTGATCAGCATTTGGGCTTAGTCCTACACACGCTTACATCCCTTTCAGTGCTTTACATCCAGAAGCAGCTTCATGGACTGGCAGAACCTGCCAAAAAAAAAAAAAAAAAAAGAAAAAGATGCAGCCATCTCCTGCCACCCCTTGGTACAACAGCAGGAGGAGGAGGAGGACCCTTCCCTCCGCCAAGTGCATGTGAGGGCAGCCAGCAGACCCCTGCCAAGGTCTATCCAGAACCAAATTCCACAAGACAATTTAACTCAGAGTCCTGCGAGTCACATTTACGGGGCTAATTTCACCCCATTTCTCTAAGAAAAGACAAATTGGATTCCCTTTCATTCCACAAGTGGCTTCTGAGATATGAACGTGTGAGCTGGTCCAGGCCATCCAGGTTTAACGCCCCACCATCACCCATACAACAGTGCCTCGTCAAAACACCTTCCGAGAAATAGTTAAAGATTATATCTTTCTTGTCCTTTCTTTAAAGGGATATTTTTAATGCATCCAGAAAAGCTATCGCTTTCCACCCAAAAGTCCTGGCACGGGACTTATGGCTCCTTAGACTTTAAGGATGCTCAGCCCACGGTCGTCTGGTCTGACCTACACCGCAAGGGCAAGAAGAACGTCACCTCCTGGATTTTAGCGGAGGGAATTCATCTTCCTTGCTAAGCAAATAAACGCAAAACTTTCCAATAACTTCTATTCAAACTGCGTCTCAGGACTTCACCCAAGAAAAGAGGACTCCCTTGCACAAGCCACCCAGTGATGTTAAAAGTATTAATCATGAAAGTAAGAATCATCAGTGAGAGTAAAAATAGCAAGGCTTCTGCACATACCTTTTTTTAAGGCTCACACCTACTCAGAAATGATCTCTCGGTCAGCTGTCAAGAACTGCTTGGTTGGGCTGGGGTTTTTTTCTTTCTTTTTATTACTATTTTATATTAGAGCAAATGCTTCTGATTCATAAAAACAGAGTAACTGTGAACACATTTTTCAAACCAGCCCTCTCAAATAAGCTTTGTTTAGGTCTTGCAAAAGACCAATCTCAAAATAAACTTTTTCAGGGGTTTTTTAAATGTCAGTGACAGCATCTTTGCTCATATTTCTGCATTCCCCTGTTTTGCAACCCAAACATTTTTATCACTGTAGGAGTCATACCTGAGACACAGAAAAGAAAGAGAAATCTTCTGGCAGAAAACCCACAGGATGGATTTGACTGGTTTTATCAGAGATGACTGTCGTGCAGAGATCAACAGACACTTTGAAATTACAAGATTTAACTGTTGACAAGGTACCATCGGCTACTCTAATCCTAAAAAAAACCCTGCTCCCGGGGACCAGCATATTACAATGATAGAACAAACTCAGTATTTGCAAATAGCATCACTATTAACAACGGCATTTCATTTTCAGTACCGAGGACCCCGCTGCATCAGCTGATATACTCTGTTATGTGTCAATACTCGCAGCAATAAAATACCTCTGACACCTCCGTCGCCTTCAGGTCGTCTAAAACGCGGCCCCTGTGGTCACCACATTAATTTTCTCTGCGCACCTTCAGAAAGACGTGTCTGGCTCCTCTTGCTTCAAGTTTTGGCTACTTGTCCCAGGTTTTGGAGCTTTCCACAACTCGTTTACTTTGTCACTTGGACCAGCCACCTCCTTCAACCACCACCCCCCTTGAAAACCCCCTTGGCCACCCTCCGTACCTCCCCTCACCCCACACCGACATGAGTTCAGCCAGCAAAAAGTCCGTGAAGAAACAAGACGGCACCTTCTCTACCGCGTCCCGTCCTTCAGCAAGGCAACATCACATCCCCTCGCTGATGCCCTCGGATCAGGCCAGCATCCCCACGGCTGTGAAAGGCCAAAACCAGTGACTCAAAACACATATACGTATTTCTTGGGCCAGCAGCACGCTCAGCGCAGCGCAAGCCAAGGGTGGAGGAAAAGCATCCCCAGCCTAAAGAGTTGACAGTTGTGGTGTTTATTCTATTCCTAGTAACGCTACCATAAAGTTTTAATAAATGCTTCATTAAAACATCAACTGTTTGTCCAGCCAGTCAATTATCACTCATAATCACAGCTATATAACTATATACTGACTTCTACAGATGTTCTCACATCTGTGCAAAACGCTCTCCACCTCTGTGACATCCTTATAACATCTGTTGAATATTTGTAAATATTTTCTCAATTTATAAATGATACTGTCTTGCTTATAATGCTTCTACTGTCCCACTACCCCTGCACCCCCTTAAATCATTAAAAAGGTATTTCCTTGTTGTTTACAATGTACTAGCCTCTTGATAGCTCTTTGCTGTATCTATTTAAATGGCTTTTAGATTTTCACTTAGTAACAGATTACACCGAGCCTCCATCTTATCACAGGAGTTATTAGGACCTAATCCTTTATAAGCACTAAAGTTATTAGACTTGTGAGAATATTTTCTTCCCTTCCATAAATAATCTGTTGGAGAGGAAAAAAAAAAAAAAGAAGGGGGAAAAAAAAAAAAGCCACTTGCATCACTGCTCACCCAGGCAACAGCCCCAACCCCGGAGAGAAAATCTGCCTCGCCTGCTCCTCCTTTGCCCCCAGCAAACAAAATCAAATTTGTTTGTACCTGAAGGCACTAAATCCTGGCCAGCACCCTCCTGCCACCGCAAGAAAAAGTTCCCGGAGGAGGTTTGCCTGGTGCGACCAGAACTAACCCTAAACATGGCACTGCAGGAGGGGCACGCGTGGGCTTCGGGCAGCAACGGGACCCCCTCCCTTTGAGGGAATGGGGAGAAAAGATGGGGGGGGAGCAAAGTGGTCACAGAAATAAGGCCCCTTTTGGCTGATGCGGCTGGCAAAGAGCCAAAAGTGGGGTTTTTTTTTGGGGGGGGGGGGGGGGGGGTGTCACCCCATCTTGGGTGGGGTGTGGGTTGCAGAGCCCGAAAGAGGCACTGCTGATGCAAAGCAAGGCGTTCCCATCGGAACGGTTTGCAAGAAAAGAGCCATTTTAGGCTGCTTTTCCCGTTTTTAAGCCGATGTCTCCAAGGCAAAGGAAAAAAAAAAAAAAAAAAAAAACAACAAAAAGGTGAAGTGAGGGAAGAAGGGCGAGACCCCAGGTACAGAGGGATCTGGAAAGCCCTTCGCACACCCCCTCCATCCCCGCACCCACAGCACCCAACGGAGCGAAGATGCTGCCCTGCTCGGACACCACCTCCCTCTGCCCCAACATTTTCCTCCCCAAGAGCACCAGGGGCGCAAACTGATTTTAAAAGCTGTCCTATCCAAGGGGCAGCAAACTTGGGGATGGGGGAGATTCACAGGGCAGGGGGGTGGGTGGGGGGTGGGAATTGCTTCCATTCTGCAATGGCTCCATCCCTTCCCACCCCAGAGAAAACCCCACGGGCTGACACGACTCCACTGCAGCTCTTTGATTTTTTGCCACCCAAGTCCCACCGCGGTTTGACAGCTGCCTTCCACGCCGCTCCGCTTATAATTAATGCTGTTTTCTGCTATTTTGATAAGAGATCACAATCCTCCCGGCTCCGGTCTTCTCCTCCGCCCCCCTCCCCACCACCCATGTCCTGCGACACGAGGTGGCTGCCTCCCCGAGCAGCAAAGCTTGGTCCTGGGCAGGGGCTGGAGAAAAGTGGGGGGGAAACGGGGTGGGAAGATGGAGTAGAGCCCTTTTGGAAGAGGAAACCTCAACCTGCGCGACAAGACGCGTAAACAGCATCTCCAACCGCTCCCGCTAAATAAAAGCGTGGTGGGTTTCTGGAGAGCATCTCCAAGAGGTGCAGGGAAATGGGGAGGCAGATCAGCTCTCTTCCCCCCCCCACCCCCCTCCAAAATCCTCCCTGGCTCCTTCATTCCCAACCGGACACCGACAGCCTGCGATGCTGGAGCATCCCATCGCCTCTCCCGGCTACAAAAAAAACCACAGATGCTCCAAAGTTACCACCTCGCAACCGCGGTGAAACAATCCCAGAAGAGCAGCAGCGAAGCGCTGCTCTCCGTACGGGAAGAAGGAAGTTTTTCCTGCCCTCTGAGGCAGCCTCGCTCCTCCAGTCCCCTGGAAAATACATTTGCAAAAAAGCAGCTGGGAAGGGCACAAAAAACTCCCTGCAAACTCCTCGCAAACTCTCATTTGCTCGCTTTGCCCAAAGCTGCGACTTGCCTCCGTCGTCTTGGGCTTTTTAGGGTCTCTCTGCAAAAGAGACGCTCGTTGCAGCACGCACGGGGAAAGTCACTTGTTCGGCAGCCCAAATTACCGTGCGTAGCAATTTCAGAGCGTTTTTTTTTGCTAAACAACAGAAAAAAACCAACAAAAAACCCACCACATCCCCAGTTGACTGCGCCGAGGCGAGCGCGGAAGCCTTGACAGCTCCAACAGGACATCTCATCCCACGACATGTCTACTGTTAATGCAAAATAAATCATCGCTGTGTCTCTCGGCTTTTTTTTTTTTTTGCTTTTTTTTTTTTTTCTTTCTCATGGCATGTCTGCAATTTTGGCATTCAAAGGCAAATCGGCCGGGCTCCGAAGTCTGCATGCCCCTTCTCATGGCTTCTTCCCAGCACATACAAATGCCCTACACTTTTCCCACCGCTGAGTTCTGCAGGGGGGGGGGAACCCCGAGGACAGATCCCATCCTCTTTCCTCCGCATTTAATTCACCAGCGCACCTCTCCGACCAACAAAAGAGTTGAACCAAACGTGTGGCACCTCGTCTTCCTTCTTTTTCTCCCCTCAAAATGTTTATTTTCAGTTTTTAAAGACACCTTAACCCGCCATGTTGAACTGACAAGCTTTATAAATATTCATTTACCGCAGTTCGGGAGCGCTACGGGAAAATATGTATAGATCAGGGCTGCACATTTTGGCACAGCTGATTGCTTTCTTTTCTTTTCTTCCTCCTCGCCTTTTGCAGCAGCTTTTTTTTCCCCCTCTCCCCTGCAGATTCCGAAGAAACCCACCCGCACACCCGAAATAACTCTTTCCGAGACGTGCATCAGCCTAGTAAATTTGAAAGGAGGTCGCACAAGCACTTAGCAGGAAAGCACCAAAACGCTAGATACTACTTTAAAAAAAAAAAAAATAAAAAAATAAAAAAAAAAGAAATGAGAGCCTGTAAAATGCGATACGCTGAGGTAAAAAGAAAGCCCCTACACGCCTGCGATGAATCGCACAGGCAGCGCAAACCCTGCCCGTGGTAACTCCGGCGTGCCCTGCCCAGGGGGGAGCGGCACCCACGAACCGGAGCGCAGGTACCGGGGACCTGCCCGAGCCGCCCCGCCACCCGCAAACACTTCCCAACAACTCCACCGCCGCCTTCTCCTGCGGAGGGGGAGGAAAAAATAAGAATAATTAAAAAAAAATTACTTAAAAAAAAATACTTTAAAAAAAAAAAACCAAAAAAAAATACTTTAAAAAATACTAAAAAAAATACTTTAAAAAACTAAAAAATTACTAAAAATTACTTAAAGATACAAAAAAACCCTAAAAATACTAAAGAATGCTGAAAAAATTGCTAAAAATACTAAAAAATTGCAAAAAAAAAAAAAAACCAAAAAATCCACACCCAGCTTCCTCCGCTAAAAAAAAAAATAAAAAAAATTAAAAAACAGATTTTTACTGTATCTTGGAAGGGGAAAAGCGACTCTCTCCACCCAAGCAGCGCAAACCCCAATAAAGGGAAATACCAGCCGGGGAGGGGTTGGGGTGATTTTTTTTTTTTTTTTTTTTTTTGGGGGGGGGGGGGGGGGGGGTGGGGGGGGGGTGCCGGGCGCGGTACCTTACCGGGGCAAGTTTGGCTTTTTGGGGGGAGGTGTTTTTTCTTTTTTTTTTTTTTTTCCCGCGCCCCAGCGGCGAGCCCCCCGCGGTGCGCGGCGCTGCGCGGAGCGGAGCGGAGCCGACCCGTCCCTCTGCCCGCACTCGCGGCAGACTCATTCCAATATGGCATCCGCGCAGTGCGCATGCCTGCCGCTCTTTTTAGGGCTTTTTTTTTTTTTTTTTTTTTTTTTTTTTAATTTAGCAGCCAACTCCTTCAGTGACCTTTTCCAGCAGTTTCAAAAAAAAAAAAAAAAAAAAATTCACAATACACATCCCAACCACCATCGCCCCGGCTCTTCCACGCTACGCGTCCGCGGTGATTCCGCGCCCCGAGCCGTGCCTCCGCCTGGGAAATGGACTAAATAACCGAAGGGAGGGTTAAAAAAAATCACCCGTGAAATCGATGGCGCGGTTCCTCCGCGGTGCGGGGGAGCGCGCAGCGATCCCACGGTCTCGCCGTCCGCGCGTTAAAGGCGATAAAATACCATAAAGCTTTTTATTCCGCCGGGAAAGTGGGAGCTCTGCCTCCGCTCTTCTCCTCCCCACCGCTCTCCGCAACCTTCGATTTCGGTTTTTCCCCTTATTCCGTGTCGCGAAAAAACTTCCAGGGAGGGAGATGGGGAAAGAAGAGAAAGCAAAAAATTCACCGTGTCCCCTCCAGCCCCGTCCCCTCCGCTTCCCCAGGTTCCTGCATTACCTGTTTATTCCCCGTTGGAGAAAATAAATTAAATAAAAAATAAAAAAAAACAGGCGAAGGCACAGGGTGAGATGCAAAATCAACTGGTGCGCACCCCTCCGCCCCACCCGGCGCGCAGGCACACGCACAACTTTCGGTCCTTTGCACGCTGGGTTCTTCCTTTCTTTTTTTTTTATTTTTTTTTTATTTTTTTGGTTATTTCTTTATTAAGCGGTTGCAGGGGATTCACGGCAGAATTGCGCTGAACGTCAGCGTGTGCGGCTGTGCTTGGAGGGGGGGGGGTGTTTGCACGTACAGCCACACTGCGGGATTTTTCTGATTTTTTTTTTTTTTTTTTTTTTTTTTTTTTTTTTGAGAAAATCAGCCCCAATGCAGGGATGGAAAGTCTGGCCAGACACCACTGCCCATGCCCCCCCTCTCTGACTGTTCCTACTCCCAGGGATGCAAGAAAAATCCCCAAGGGACGGGATGGGGATAAAAGCCCATTCTGCAGCCGGGTTTATTCGGGATGCTCCAACCGGTGGTGCCCGGCTGATTTCGGAGCTTTCCCTACCCAGATTTGCTCAGCAGCAGGGCTGTGGGTGTATTTTATAGGGATTTTGTAGGGATTTTGCTCCCTCTCTTTGCAGCCCTGCCCAGGGGCTGCATAATGCTTCTTGCTGGGGATTTTTGGAGCCCCAAACCCCTTCTCCTTGCAGGCAGGCAGGGGCTGCATCCCTGAGAGGGCTGAGGATGCAAGCGGATGCTTTTGGAGCATCCTCCGGGATGGAGGCTGGCGCAGCACATATATATTCAACAGGTCTGGAGGAGAGCCGAGGGAAGGGATATCGTTCCTGCAGGGCACCGACTGGTCCTCGGCTTTGCCCTTTCCATGGTGAAATTCACCCCAAACGCTGGTGTGTCTGTCCCCACGCCCGGGCTGTCAAATTTGCCTCTCAGCCCACAGGCTCAGACACAATCGCTGTCTCCACTTGCTTTTCTCCGGTCATTTCTGAGGCGAGGTTTGAAGTTTTGGGGTGATCTTGTGAGCATCCCTTCTTGCAGGAGCAGGGGGTGGTGTAACACCTCGGGACACGGCAGAGCGGTGACACTGATTTTCCACACGCGGCCCCAGCGCTCCTCTGTCCCATTGCAATCACCAGCACCCTTCGCACTGGTTCTTGCTGGGGATTCATCGCTGAACCTCCCCAGCCCCTTTCTCTTCCACTCACACCATACTCTTTCTTTTCCACCAGCCTCTCATGGACACGTTAGCACACCTCAGGGGTTTTGTGCAAAAAAAAAGGCAAGCGAGGAGTGCAACAGAGATGAAGAAAGGTGTGATTTTTTTTTTCTGGGATACATTCATGGAGAAGATGCTGAAGACCAGAGAAAAGAGCAAATATTGCAGACGGTGCATTTCTTCACCATAATCCACGTTCTTGCCATTCACAGTCTATCTCTGAAAGGTCACCGAGATGGGTTCAGCCCCTCCCGCTCCAGCAGAGTTCCTGTAAAACATACAAATCACACAGCTCATCTTTTTCAGGCTTTGGGTCAGATGGGATTTCAAAACAGCAAGGGAACACTGTCAGAACTTCAAAATAAGACCAAAAACCCAACAGATGCCAGGAAAGCATTGAAGTCCCATTTCTCCAGATGATCGTGGAAGTGGTTGACATTTTCAGCATGGTGACATTTCAGATTTTCAACATACTTTTGAAAGGAAGATGCTCTGCACACACGATGTCTCTGTTCTAGCTCCTGTTAACCTGCTCTAAATTAGGTTACACTGAGATTCCTCTTGCTGCAGCATATTTTGATCTAAAGCTGGTGGCGGGTGACACTACCGTCATCCAGCTTAGGGACACAACCACAGCGGCTCTCACAGCGTTTCAGATGTGCCTCCATCTCCTTTCCATTAACACCAGATGCCTTTGTGCTTTATTTCCATTCGCACTTAAGTGCTCTTTGCAGGAGCTTCGGTTCCACTGACTTCTCTGAAGCTTCTTCTTCCCTCTTGGCCTTGGTTTTCTCTGCCCTGCCCTCTTTTATTTTTATTCAGAGGCTATTTCTGAGGCACTGACAGTGCATTTGGCCCTGTACATGGAGATGTAGAAGCAAGCATTATCCTTGTCCAAAGAGTTTCTGATCTAAATTAGCTCTGTGGAAGGTGTCCAAAGAGGTGGATTAAAAAAAAAAAATGTAAAAATAATCAAGGCTGAGGAAGAAAATCCCTTCAGAATTTTTTCTAGGTGGCTGGTACAATAAGACTTTCTATATGAATGAGAAGGTGCAGATTTATATCAGGTCTGATCTGAAGATGACCGTAACGGCTCCTGTTGGCAGCAAAGACTTTGGATCTTGCTCATAGCTGAGAATACAAATTGGTTTAGTGGACATGAACTGCAGTAATAGCTGAGAGATTTTGTTTTAATGCTACCTTTTAGAGCATCACTGGGAAAAAGAAAGCACTTTGAGAAATACTCAATTGTTCCTGTATAGTATCCTAAGATGTAAAATGGATTTAATCCCTGGTGAAAAAATCACACCGAGGTTAGCTCCAATTTTAGTCTCAGTGATGCGGTGTTCTCAGGGATGTATCTTCAACTGATCAAAAGCAACTTGGCGACATTAATTTCCCTGCTACCCATGCTATTTAATGCCTCATCTGTTGGCAGCTAGTGACACCCAAACCTGTATTTCAAGTTGGGAATAGAAGTTTCATATCTGAATTTTTTTTGCTGTTATTGTTTTTAACAAAAATACTTCTATGCAAATAGCACTGATAAAAAATTGTATTTACCAAGTACCCAAGGTGCAATGATCGTCCACCTGCCCTTGCCCCCGATGATCACCCCCAAAGGATGTAACTGTTCACACCCCAAGTTTTCCACAGCTGAACAAAAGAAACATGTCCAACCCAGTGAAATTCAGCCAGACCCATTACTTTAGGTCAGATATCAGCAGTTTCTGATCTCCGGCATAGATTATCAACACACAAAACCTCCCCCATTTTCCAGGCTGTCGTCTTCAGCAGGCTCAGGTTTTTGGAGGAGAGGTGGGGATGTAAAAAGATCCCCTACACAAAGAGACACAAGCGTGTACACACACACAAGTGTTATGGCATTAACGCTCCCACTTCCTCTCTTTTCTCCTGGCTCAGGAAAATAAATGCCCCGGGGGACTTTATAGGATTTGTAGATGGATGGGCAGTTGGGTACCCACTTCTGGCCCCAATTTAGCCAGGTGCCTGGAGGACTGAGAGTACTCCACGTGGTGCTGAGATGAGGTCTGTATTTGCACAGATTGTCTAGACATGTTCATAAGCATGAGTAAATGGCATTAGCCTTGCAGATAGTGCAAATGGTAGGATCCGAGCCAACCCTTCTACAGGTAAAATGGCAAAAATCAGGCTCTGGAGGTTTATACGTAATAAACACTATCAGACTGGGCAGAAGTTATTTGGCACAGCCAGGTTTATACCCAAAAGAGCTCCACTTTGGGGAGACACCTGCCTGCTTTGGGATGCCGCCATCAAGTCGCAGTGCACTGCAAAAAGGGGCAAGGCTGCGGAGCTGGCACCGGTGAATTATTTGGGGATGGTTAGAGGTATCCAACCTGAGTGAGCTGAACGGGGAGACTGTCTAACAGGAGCTTGGTGTCAGAGGAGGAGACCAAGGGGACATCATCTGGGGCCATCTCCATTGCCAAGTGCAGCTCCCGTTACTTGTCCCTCTGCCATAGGCATCTCCTCTCCGCGGGACTGCTCCTGGGTTTCTCCCCTCCGTGCAAAAAAAAACGGTGGCGTTCAGCCTCTTACAGTCTTACGCTAGTCAATCTACCTTATACTCAATGTTTATGAGAGGAAAAGACACCATAAGGCCCTTATTTCGTGCCGGCTGAGGCTGGCGTTGTGTCTCAGGGCCAGGGCTATCACTTACTTACACCTTTGTCTTCTTTTTATTCCTCAGCCCTAATTCAGAGAGAAGTTGGTCCCTGGAAGCTGGCGTTAGGATGCTAAAAGACTAGTTTCACAGTGCCATCTCCTGGAGAGGGATCTCACATTTAAGCTGCATTTTTTTGCAGATATTGTTTTTTTCAGCCGATTTACCATTGAGTGCCGGGTGCTTTGAAGGCAGGTGTTTAAGGCATGATCTAAAGAAGAGATTAGCATAAGTGAAGGTAATCCAAAATTTAAACTCCCTCGTTACGCTTCGCAGTAAAAGTCCTGCTTCTTAAATGCTGTGAACAGCAATGAGATTACTGGCTTGGGATTCATAAAACCTTCGCCGGGTTACAGTCTCACACGGTTTTGCACCTCGTCCTTGACAGCACCAGCCCTGCGTGCAGCGGTTGCAGGGGTAAAAAGCTGGTCCCTTGCTGTACCCCTTCTCCTGCAGCAGCTCAGGGGATACCTGGCAAAGGGATCATCACCTCTCCAACGGGAGGTTTTGGGGCCAGGCATCCCCGTAGCCTCCAGCGGCAGTTGCCCTGCAGACCCTTGCTCGGGACGCACACAGCACGTGGAGATCCACACATCAATTCCACAGCCCAAGGCAGTCTTCACTGCAGCTTACTCGCCAAATTTTATTTATTTTTATTGCCTGTTGATTAGGAATTGGTGCGTACGAGTTGCGACTACTCAGCAGAGGGGCAATGACTGGCTTTAACATTCGCTGGAAAATCTCAGCCAGTGCATCATGTCTGCAGCTCAAGAATCCCTAGAAAGCGTGGTCTCAGTGCTAAACAATAGCTCTTCCACCTTAGCAGTAAATGAAAAGGAAGCACATGTTATATCCAATAAATCACAGCACTGAGGTTCAATACTGAGGCTCCTAGCTATGAGTCTTATTGATCAAGCCTGCACTATGGAAGACATCCACTCCCGTATCAAGAACTTGCTCATTTCTAGCAGTTTTTAACAGCTTTCTTATTTATTTAGAGTATTTACAGGCTTTTCCTCAGCAGGAAAACACCTCCTGGTGTGTTTAGCCTCTACAAGCTGGTGTTGGGAAGGGCAGCTGGGGAAACTGAGGCAGGTGGAGCTGAGCTCTCACACAGAGATGTGCAGTCACAGGGAAAGGCTGCAGTAATGGAAATCGATGTAGACCTCAGATGTGGGGCAGCACGGCACAGCGGTTATAGCTTTCACTTCACAGGGGTCTTTCTGCCCAACTCCGTGAGGCTAAACAAGTCATTTCTCCATTTCCCTTTAATACAGGGATCTCCGTTATGGTAGAACAAAAGCTCTGACTGACAAGGATGACCAGGAGCTCACGTCTTACTAAAAAATGTAAATTGTGCCTCACATCTGCATTTCTCATCATTGCTGCAGCACCCCAAGTTGCTGCACGTTGAGCGAATTCTGTATCATAGCATGCAAAATACTGAGTCGTTCTGGTCCGCAGCGGCCTTGAAAGCCAGCCAAAGCACTTCCACCGTTTTGGTACTGAATCAGATTTATGAGCTGGTCAGTTGTGGGCAGAAATGCCCTGGCACGTTCCCACAACTGCCCAAAAGCCCATCCATGACACGCTTTGTGCTCAAGTTTCCCTGGCGAACATCCCCCCTTGCAACAAAAACTAATCTTGCAATTATACACTTGACCTCCTCCTCCCTCCTTCCAGCCCCCGTTCAATATCACCCCCAAAATAACAGTGAAGAATTAAAGAGGCATAAAAGTAAATTTTTTTATTTACAAAACAGAGATGAAAATGATGCATTTGGAAGCATCTCTCTGAAGCTGACTGGGAAATGGGCTTGTGGATGGCTTTTACACTTTTAATGGCTCCTTCTGTATTAAGGAGGAAGATTAAGAATGAAATGCCACTAATTGCACATAAAGGCCTCGGCTTCCACAACAGTGTAAATGTACATTGTATTCAGCTTAATCTCCATCTGCCCCTAAGAGCATAATTGATTTTTTATTTTAATTTGAAGAAGCTGACACTTCTATTTCTTCACTGCCAGGTTGCTAAGCACATTTAATAAGAATGCATACGAGTGGAGGAGTCTACGACATGCCATTAAAGGTAATAGGTAACATATTTAAGGTCATAATGAGCCCGGGACTAAGTATGTCAGTCCAGGGATCGGGAGGGAAGGTGTATAAATACTTTCCTTACTAGGACTCTGTTGAACAAGACGTAGCTGTGGGTTAATAAATGAAGAAGGGAACAGAGCTTTTTTTCATGAAGTAGGTTTTCTGATCTCATTTCAGACCATGCCCCCTTGGTAGTCCATGTCCTGCCTACAGGTGACCATGGTTTTACTCTAGACTGAGTGAAATCTGACAAGTGACAGCCTCTGTGCCTCAGTTTCCCCACCTCTAAAATGGAAAGAGGAATAGTGCCACGGCTTTATAACCTGCTTGAAGAATCTGCTGAAAAATGCCGGCATCCTGTACCTTAGAACTGAGTCTTGCCAACCCAGCGAGCTTTTTACTCCAAAGCAAATCTTGTGACCCCTCTCTTGTTACATCCCTCTTCTCCACTCTCCAGCTATGCGGGATCCACTCCCTCTTGAGATAATGCAAAATCTCTGAAATATTCCTAAAGCCACATCTTTTTTAAAAACATTATGTGCTCATAGGTCTTACCTGCACCTCTGATAACCTACAAGCCTTAAAAATATAGGTTCTTGAAAAGAAAGGTTTTAAAAACTAATATTCCTGGCCAACTCGCAGGCACAGATAATCTTCAGCCGCAGCACGGTGATTTCTGCTCTCCCGCTTTTCCTCTTCCTCAGTCTTGGCGAAGGCTTGCTGCTGGGCAGCTCATTGGGATGTGCAGGGCTGGGGAGGTCAGTGAGGATGAGGATGGTAGCAGTTATGATGACCCACAGCAGCTTTCAGCCCCTAAGATGGAATTTTTTTAACAGTAAATAAAGTATATCCCTGTGAAATGAGACGTTTTCTCGTTCTCATTGGAAACTAGAGGATACAAAGCAGTTTGGGACTTTCCTTTCATCATGCCCTGGAGGTCTCTATGGACTGTTGGGGAATCAAATCACATGGATTTAGTTTCAGTGACAAATAGAGTAAAAGATACTTGCAGCAAGAGCCAGATTCTGCTCCAGTGCTGTTTGGATCCAGAGGAGCCAGAGGAAGGAATAATCCTTGCTTCCCCCAAAATCTTGCATTTAGAAAGGAAGCACGGTACCGGTTGGAGACTGAAATCTAGGCAAATTAAAAGCCAGGTCCGTAGAGGTATTTAAGAATTTAAATCCTTTTTTTTATTTTCTTATGTAAACAACAGGTTTTAGGAACGTAGGAACATTTTTAAAAAACCCAAAAGGCTGTAACCAGCTGTGGACATCACCCAGGTTCTCACCTTCTAGGGAAGCACCTTTGCTCGAGGCAGTTCTTCAAAGTCCTTACTTTTATTATGACATTGATACCTTTTTCTCCACTTTTGGCCTCTCAATAAGCCTGCCCTGGACATGTCTGGTTATGTTCAAGCACCCCCAGGTTTGTACGGAGCTTTAGTAAGATTTGGTCCCATAGCAGCATCTGGTCTATTTGAAATTCACACTCGCTCTGAAATCATGCAGAGCAACTCAGCTCCTACGTCTGTCACAAAGTTACAGCCAAACCCCAAAAATTCAAGTTGGAAAAAAAAAATTGTAGCTGCTGCCACACGTAGAGTCAGGCAGCCAGAGAAGGTGAAAATCCACAGCACCCGTCCTGGCTGCCCAGAAATACCTGTAAAGGGGATGAGATACAACTTCAGCCCCAAAATGCAGGACTCTTTCCTGTGTACCCCCCAGCAAAAAGTGACTTAGGTTTTGCTGGACCCCAATGGGCACAATAAAATCTGCGCTCTCCCATAACCCACACATAGGCCTTGGAAGGATCATGGAAAAAAAAGCTGGATTTTGGCTGTGTGCAGACATCCTCACCTAGAGCCCACGGTGCCTGCAGTCACCCAGCTGTGCCAACCTGGTGGCACTGATCTGATACCCTAAAACATAGCACAGAACATGGTCAGCAAGAATTGGTGACATTTAATAAGATGTAGGTTTTGTGCAGTTCAACCGTACTGTGACTTCCCTTTTGATGTCGTTAACCAGCATGGCTGGAGGTCAGGAACGACAGCAGGATCTCTGGACAGTGCTGTCTGTCCAGCTGTTTTCCAGTTGGCCAATGTGCACATCTGGCCATCTCCTAAATCCTGCCTCGAAGCCAAGGAGCAGAGCAGGAGCAGCTTCTGACAAAAATGCCAGCCCTACTTTTCCGTGGGCTCAGCTGTACTGTGAAAAAAAATACTTTCCCAGCTTGTTCCTGCCGTTCCTACACCATATATATTGACCAAGTACACACCATAAATATTCATTCTCTCCCATGTTTTCTTTTGGATGGTACCAACCAGTTCCCTGTGAGATGAAACCTGGGTGCGTTCAGAGATTGCTTGAAGGATTATCCTTTGTAGGCAGTACAACCTGTGATAAATTTACCTCCCTCTGTCCTACACAGTTCTCCAGCGCTATCCCAGCAAGACTCAACCTCAGGTACCCTTAGGACAGTCTGCCAGGATCCCATGGGAAGGATGAGCCATAAAAGTCCCACTCCAGTGGGCCGCATCTTCAGGCATTTTGCACTGAAAATTATTTCTTATCCTAGGACCAGAGAGATGTCACATGAATCCCAGAGGAGACCATGGCCGAGTGCTAATGCAAGGTGACCATGGCCAGTGGCCTTGGGAAGATGCCAGCCATGAGCTGGATGGACATGGCTTGGTCTGGAGGCTGGAGATCTCTTCTTACAGCAAATGACGCAAGCAGGGTAGATGTAGCGGAGATTTCACCAGCACCAGACAGGTCTTTGGGGGTCTTCCCCAGGGAAGGTATGCTACCAACAGATAAGAGGTTTGACCATGAAAAATTTCTCCTCCTTCCCCACTTTTTTACCACCTCACATTATAAATGTAAAACCTTCTTGGTATGGTGTTTTGAAAAAATAATACATTTTAGTAGTCTGAAAAGTTTTTGTCTAAAGGAACATGTCTCTTTACACAGGGAGCATCACATTTTTCTTTGCTCAATGCAAACAACTTCTGTTTTCTTGTTCACATCTACAATTTCATATTGTAAAATGAAAGAAGGTTTTACCCTGACAAACCTTCTTAGTACTTGTCTCAATGTCCTTTAATTTGCCTTCTTAGAAACAAAAGGATGTTGCCCAGTCCTGTCAAAAGGAACTGCTTGCTGAAAAGCATTGGGTTTAAAGTAGTGTTTAGGTAAATAAATCATGCTCAGAGTCTAGTATTAATTGATTATGTTACTGTCTATGAAATATCCTATTTATCCAGGATTCACAAAAGGCAGCTCATTATATTAGCATAAACAAAGAATGCAAAGCACAAGGCATGTCAAAGGGGGACTTCGGAAGAGATGCCAGCAAGACAGGGCCAGGGCAAATATTTTCTGTTTGAAAAGCAAAAAGTTAGAAATGTCAGGGATGAAAGCTCATGTGACAATGCCTCCTGAAACTGGCAAGTGTAATGTCACTTGTTGCATAATTAGAATGTGTCAACGGATGTGCTTGAAAGGTTTATTTGGCTGGGTTGCACCTCCCTCCATCAGCACAACGCAGGTTTCACAGCCAGTGCTTTTGACTCCCATTTGACTTTACAAGAAGTATATCTACAACCCTGCCAGTGTTTGTAATGACACCTTTTAACAAGGTTTCTCCAAGCATAATTCTGTGATAAGCAGCAAACAAGCTTCCCATATTTATAACCAGGGGAGAAGGTTTTTTCTCTCAGCATGACCAGCCCCAATTGGTCTAGGAAATCCATCTGGAGAGCAAGGCAGAGCAGGCAGTGAGGGAGGGGGGTGATACCGACTGTGGGCAGGTTGTTCTGCATTGCCTCTCTACCTCCTCTGACTGGCTACAGACCCTGGGCAATTAGGCTGATGAGGTTCCTGGGACGCAGTTCCAGATTAGCACATCTAAATCTAGGTGTCACCAACGTAGGCATCTCCATGTGGGTCAGGAGATGGATTCAAATGCCTAAATGGAGATGTCCAGTGCCCTTTGATTTGTCGCAGGGTGCCCCACCTGGTCTCCAACTACTGCTCTGGGTTGGATCTCTGACCTATCTTCTGCCAAATCTGCTAGAAAATCTTCTAGTTCAGGTCACCAAAGCCTACTCCGTGTGCCCGAGCTCAAAGTTGACAGAGATCCAGCAGCCAGTTGGTCAGTGGGATCTGGAGAATAACAGAGCACCAAACTTGGGGGTGAGCTGAATTGCTTTCTAGACTTGACTGGCTGCGTTGACCAGGTATCTACCAAGTATAATGGGAGCTAAGTTATGTGCAGACGCCTAAAGTTGATTCTTCAGATTAATCTTGCCCCTTACGTACTTCAGTAAAACCTTTGAGAGATTCTGGGGCACCCAAGACTGCGTCCCAGAAGCAGGAAATAGGGTTCTGTTCTGGAGAAATGTCGGTAATTTGGGGAAGTTTTCATAATTTATTATGAGCGCTGTGGAAAATCAGGAAACTGAAGTAGCTGGGGCCTTTGGTCTGACTCTTCATATGTTCTCCTATTCTAATAAAATGATTTGTGTCTGCTTTAAGACATAGCATATATTATGTATGAAGCTTTATAACAACCATCCATATCAGAGCTGGTGGTGAACATGAAAGCAATACAGCAGCGCTCCTTCCTACAGCACTTTGTTACAGGTGACAAGAGATAGGAGAGCCAAAGACTGAGTAAAAATGGTAGCAGGAAATTATTTTCTTAAGAGACTCCTGAAGAATGTAATGATAAATAAGACTTTTAAAGTTACTATGAAATAAAGGGCTCCTTTAATTAAAAAGAAATCTGATCCCATAAAATGTTTAAGGTTGTGTTCATCTGTCTGAACCAGGATATATTTAGATATCTGCATATGAAGTATTAATCCCCTTTGTAGTCGGTGGAGAAAAATCACTGTAGGGACCTGGATGGGAAACTCCTATTACTCTAGGGTAAACAGCAAATGTTGTATCCATACTTGAGACTTCCTAACTCCCGCGTTTGATTATTCACACTGGTCATGCCCTCTCTCAGTGCAAGGAAAACTGGCTCGTGGGAACAAAGCAGCTTGTGAGGCCCCTTGGTCTGGACCTTTAGGTGAAAAGAGTCCCAAATCCAACCCAAAGCCAAGAAGAAATCCTGGTCCCACAGACTCCAGTAGGGAGCAGAGATTCCCCATGGGGTCACTACACAAAATTATGTATGTTTATGAGTTTTGCTGCACTGGATCTACACTGCTTTGATCCTATTTGAATTAAACCCTAAATGAGTGCCATAACTGGAAGGAGTTTTCCTCCCAGAAGAAAAACTAGAGTCTGCAAAACTACCTCAAATTCATTGTTGCTGTAATCCTTCCCAATGCATACAGAAGTTCAAATTGTCCTCTTTCCTATCCCAAAACAAAGCTATCAACTCTTATCTCCATTTTCCAAGACTGATTATAAACAGAAAGTCTTGTTTCTCGTAGAGTTTAAACAGTTTTGCTCTGATGCCAAAGTGGAGCATTAAAGTTGAGTTTCACTCTTAGAGGTTTCAGCCTTTTCCTTTACAGAGAGCTCGAGAGCCAGCTCCTGTGAATAAAACCACTTCCTATCACTAAATGCTTCTCATTTACCCCACAGAACACCTGGGCCAGCTTTTCCAATAAATGCATTTGTGTTCTCACTCCTTAGTATGGTGATCTACCTCCAGATAAAGCAAACTTGTATAAAGGCTTTATAAGAAGTTCATGAGAAATACACGTGGTGTAACGAGACTAAATGAAAATATATGTAATGAAAGCTTGGAGTAAAAGCATTCTCTCCTAGGACTGTTATCGCATTAGTGGCACACATGCTGATTACAAAGAGCTAATGTCCACTTTAAGTGGTATCAAGAGCTGGAGCAATTGAAAGATAATAAGAAGAAAATGAGTAATGAATCAATTTTATTGTGTGCCGTTGAGCAGTCCTCGCTGGAAGAGTGTGAGTTGATACTGCCCAATAAAAGGGATGGATGGGAACTGACAGCAGCAGGGACAAGCACTCCCACACTTTCTGAAGAAATAAATGATTTTTGGAATGATTTTTGCCGAAGCTGATAGGATCCTGCTGAAAAAAAACAGGATGTTTTCTTGTGGAGTTTATTATACACACAGCAAGTGAACAGCATGCTTTTTATTCACAGAGAGAGAAAATACCAGCTTGTTGGAGAGAAAAACTCACTTTGCACCTTTCTCGAAGGTGGCCATGGTGGCTTTCCCACCATGGAAGTGACACTTCTGCCACTCAGACCTCCCTGCGAGACTTGCCTCTGCTGCCACATCATCCTCTTTCATGTACTACATCCCTGAGCCACCACTCCCCGTGTCACCTCATGGGTTTGGTACAGGGTCCCAACTGATGCTTCCATCCATGCTGCACCCCAATGCAGACACACCTATGGAGGAAAAATGTAGCTGCTGTAATACGTTCCTTGTTGAAAACAGAGTAAAATGAGCCCACAGAAGCATTTCTTCCTGCTACAGCAGGACTGGTTCCCGTAACCAAGCTAGCTTGGATGTCTTCACTCTAGGATGAATGGTGGAGATATATTTGGCAACCGTTGTCTTCTGAAATGATACTCTGTGATGTAAAGACTCCCTGATTATTTAGGACCATTTCAAGCACAAACTTGCATCATAAATTCACTGCTGCAGCCTTCCACTAGTATATAATTGCCTGATCTAGGTTGCCCAGATGGCCATTATGGTTAAACAGGTACCTCCAGAGAGTGATCCCTAGCACTTCTAGATATTTGTCCCACACAGAAGGAATTGCATGCTGGAGGTATATATGGCTTTGCCTGGAAGAGCAATCTAGACAGCAAGCGTAAGCTAGAAGCCCAGCTTCTCCTGGCTAACTCTTAGTAAGAGTGGCCCAGTGTCCTTGCAATGCCTATATGGTGAGGTTTTGTCTTGGGATGGACCCAAGCCCACCATCCCGATGCTGCAATCCTTTGTCGTGTATCTGCAAGTCCAAGATTGCCAGAAGGGGTGCATCGGGAGAAGAAAAGCCAATGGTATTTCAGTTCCATCACGATGAACAAGTTCCTCATCTTACTGTTTCCTATGCTCCATTTTTTTCCCCTCCCTGTTTAATTCTTCATCAAAACACAATTTATGTCTAATTTCAGGAATTTGAGCCAGTTCTGAATCTCACTGGCCAATATTCTTTTCCCCCGTGCTAACCTGCAAACATCTGTGATAGCAAGCAGATATCTTCTGGCCTTTGGAAATCCCTGAGTGTTCAGGGGTTTGTGTTTCGGTTGTAACATCCAGAAGTGAAGAGGCGGGAGGACAAGAGTGTATGTTCTATGTCATCAGCGTTAAGCTAAGAGGTCGCCTGTTACGACAGCAGTCTTTTATTAGGGCAAGGGTGAAAGTAGAAAAAAACGTAGAAGCAGAAGAAAGTAGAAACACCATTTAAGGTGAGTCTGCAGTAAACATTGACTTCCAGAACAAATCCTTATCAAATGGCATATAATAACAGACATATTCCTCCCAGGCAGAGAGGGGAAAATCTCAGTTTTGGGACCCTACCTTAAGCTATGCCAAAAGCTAAGATCTAGCAGAGGTCATGTGGGACCAGATGGCAAAAGTCACTAGGCACAGATCTCCTTGCAAAAAATTGTGCAATGAGTAAAATTTAGGTCAGTTAAAGCCTCATTTTCAACTGCACGTACCACAGGAAGACAATTGTAAAATTTCACCCCCTCACTCATGCAATACTGTCAGAAAAACTTTTTAAGAGTAGAGCTGGTCTCAGACACATGCAGTGACTGGGGATGTGTAAATCTGTGACAAATATGAATTTTCTATCACTTTTTTGTTATAAAAAGAACTTTTTGCTATGTTATGAAAAGCATATTCAGGTTTTTCCTTCTGAACCAGCTATGGGAACAACCACCTTCTGAATGCTACTTGCACAGTTTACAAAAAGCCTACGGGCGTCTTTCCATGGGTCTGCATGTACATGCTCACCTAATTATGTCCCTGAATGAACCACTCTGGCAGTAAACCCTGATTTACCTACAGACACTTTTCAGCTTCCAAGAGCCATATGTCAAATCAGTCCCTAAATAGAATAACCTTTGCTCAGCTTCCCCAGGGAGCAAGCACTGGATCAGAAAATCAATGTCTATTTGTCACCAATTGGCAGAGCCCAGAAGCGCTTGCTGGGGAGTTGTGAGTCTGGGTACAGAACCGCTTACCTATTGCATGGTTGTCTTCGAGCAAAGGTCCCTGGTGACTTAGATAGGACATTAAGAAGAAAATATTACATCTTCCTTGTCCGAATAGCAAGCAAATAAATAAATAAAAGAAATTTCCATTAGAAACGCCCAGTCACATCATAAAATAAGCGTATCAGTTCTGTTAGAGGGAGGCTTGGTTTTGCCCTTCTTTCACGATGAAGGGAAAGACACCCTCTGCCTCAGGGTCTTATCCATCCCTTTTTAGCCTTGGACAATTCAGCTCTTCGTGGAAGGCACGTACAGCTCCAGGTGCTGTATCTCCAAGGCTCCCTCCAAAGCATAGAGGAGGCCACCACCCTTATTCTGAAAGCATTGCTGTTTCCCACACTCTGAGAGATCGCGGCGATCTAATATTAGGCACCTCATTCTAGCAGAGAATGAAAAGCTACTGAAGGAAGAGGAAGCAGATGAGAAGCACAGATACGTCAGCTGGAGCAACAATACAAGCTGAAGTTGCAGAGCGGCTTAAGTGCTGTTTTTCAGAGGGTCAAACCCGGCAAAATACACTGGGGGGAGGTTGCCTGCAATGCAATTGGACAGGCAGCTGCTGGAAGGGGACAGATTGGGATTTCTAGCCAAAGAAAAAGCACGGCACAGGCTGTGGTTCTTCTCAACTAAATGTAGCTGTTTAGGAGTAAGGTGTCTAGATCCAGTGGAGGGAAGTCACACTGTTGGAGAGCAATTCGCCTCACTATTTCAGACAGCAGTATTAAGAAGAGATGAATCTTCTTTAGAGAACTCTGTTTCCTTCCACGGGCTCTGGAGGGAGCTCAGACAGCTAATTCAGACTAACAGTCTAACTTTGGACAGCTAAAATTGACTGAGACAAATCCCACCCCACTGACACTGGGGTCTGAGTGAGAGAAGAGTACTTAATGGTCTTGGACATCAAAAAAAAAAAAAACCCAGACCGAAGGTGCTGCAGCCTTCTTAGGGGCAACAAGTGAATGTGCTGAGCTTATAACCATCATCCTTCTTTGTTATAACTGCCACCACCTTAGCTCTCTCTTTTCTTAATTGCATTTTTTCAGCTTTGCTTTGTCATCATTTTTTTATCATGATATGTTCTTGGTGATAATACTCTTTTCACAGGGTAATTGGTCTTTCTTTAGCTATTTCTATACTTCGAGTCTAACTTTCTCTATGTAGATGATATCTACACCCCTCTGGGGATGCCCTTACATTGTTTCAACTCCCTCAATGCGAATTAGTGTCAGATTCAATTGATCAAATGCAGCTACGCAAGGATTATGTCTGTACTTTAAGGTCCAGGCTCCCTCAGTAGTCAGTGGTAGACACTTACAGATGTTCAGATCACATCTGCCCCAGGGCAGGGGGACTGCATGGTGAGAGAGCTCCTTCCTCCCCTTGCAAGTCTAAGCTGGTTGTCCACAGGTCAGGTTAGGTGAGATGGATCCTACCTCTAATATTTGAGCGTTGTTGATCCAAATATGGGTATCCTGTTATCTCCAGGACTTCCCATGCTTTCTCATCTCCTCAGTGGTGTTACTTTTTGGTCTTCATTTACTGCTATATTGTTTTCCATCCAAAACTCATGGTCTTCCCTGGCTATGTTTTGCAGGCTAGCAAAATCTGATCATTTTTTTTCTAAGTTTAAAACAGGGTGTTTTCATAAGCTCTTTCTGAGACTGCCTGTTATTTTGGAGTGCCTGTTCTCCTTCATGGCTAGTCTCAAGTAAGGGATTCCACAAGTTCTCTGAGACTGCACCTTTAACTCAGAAAACACAATTGCTTCTCACATTTCTCAAACCTTCTCCCTGCTTCAGTACTCACTGATGCATGTGACATGTTTCCAAAAACTTCATTCCTTGCAGAAGTGCCAAACCCTGCGGCACAGTTTGAAATTCAGTCCCAGCATCTGAAAGAGTCACTTCCATTTAAAAACTTGAGCAGCAACTTCAAATGCGAAAGGCTGGCATGAACATTACAATGCCTGTAACAGAGCTGCAGGTCTGGAGTAGGCACCGCAGTCACGAGCAAGCACCCCAAAAAACGTTCAGGGAACTATAGGAGTTTGTACAGCTCCATCACAAAGATGCTTTCCCTGGAGTAAAGAACAATCTTTGTTTTTATTTCTGCTCTCCATGTTGTGTTTTTTTCACCGTGATCTCAGTCCACGTCCTAAGTTTGGGTATGCTGCTGTCATTAACAAAAAGCAGGCAGTGCTGTGACCGGGCTGTGCTCCCTAGAGAAAATCCTTAGATTTTCTAAGTGATCATCCTGACTGCAACCATCAAGGCTTTGCAAGCCAAAGCCTCTCACACTACAAATCCTCATCGGTCTCACTGCCTGGCGGTGATGGCTCGGGGACCTACCTCACCTCCAGCAGCAACGTAGTGATATGGTCTGCAGGTGAGGCATCTTTTCTAAGGTACCCAGGCATCCCTAAGGTCAGGAGGGTGATGAATTCCTACCCAAAGAGGCTTCCCATTGACTGGATGAAGCCCAGGTGAGCAGCTTAGATCAGACAAGGATTAGTCTGGATTAGATTCAACTTTCAGATGACCAAAGGTAGGTCACCGTGTCTTGCCCATTGCTGTGGGCCAGTACTCAGAAGTCAACCCAGCCCTAGCTTTCATCAAGACACTGGGGTTTTTTCAACTTATACAGCCTGAACAATTGACTAAGGTTCAAGGCAGTCACAGAGGTACCTTCTGCCCTTGCTTTGCCAATGAGGGAACAAGCTTGGTCCTGTTTGTTGTGGGAAACCTTTGCAGGAAATGTCCTCGCAGGTGCAGTTAAAAAAAATTATCATACGTAATAAAAGAAATCGCAGACTTAAAATATAATGAAATCTGCAACTAACTCTGGAAAGTATTTCAGGGCTGTTGTGTGGGATGGATTTGTATGATCATCTGTAGCAGCTGCTGTCCTGCTCCTTCAAATATTTTTCTCTTCTCCTGCTAAAGATGGAAATGCAGTAAAAAATCCTGACTCCTCTGGGATACAGCATCTCTGGACAGCTGCCAGGCATTTCAGATAGCTTTGCATCCACACACTGCAGAGCTCGAGAATCAAAGAAAGAAAAACAGCCTGGTCTGCAAGCCGTGCTCACCCAGCTGAGCACTGGGGCTCCCCAGTAAACAGCTTCAAGGATCCTTTTGTCCATTCCAGATGCTAAATTCAGACACGGGGTGAGGAGGCACCATTTGAGAAAGCCTAGAAAGCCAGCTTTGACTGCATGTCTACATGTCAGAGACCCTAAACTGTTCAAAAGCAATATACCCAATGCCTTGTAGTCACAGCCTCCCCTCCAAAATTGAAGGAGACAGCGAGCTCAGTATGTATACATATTTACGCTATAATATTTCTGCACTAAGAGAAGTTGTATCTTGGCTATTTGTGGCATGGGTCCAGTGTTTGGGAACTAGAATGTGAAAACACATCTCCAATAAATGGACTCATTCAACTGAGATTGTTTTGTATCAGATCTCATCTAAGGGTGTGATTTACAGATCTGATCTAACGCCAGCTGGAGCCAGGAAAAAGATTCCGCTTGAATTCAGAAAACACAGGACTAACCCAAGTGTGCTGGTTTTGGCTGGGGTAGTAGCTGGGTATTTTCCTCAGCGTAGCTGGGATGGGGCTGTGTTTTGGGTTTGTGCTGGAAACAGCATTGATAGCACAGGGATGTTTTGGTTACTGCTGAGAAGTGCTTACCCAGAGCGAAGGGCTTTTCTGCTCCTCACCCCAACTAACCCAAGGGATATTCCAGACCATGGGACCATGCTCAGTGTGTAAAGATGGGGGAAGAAGAAGAAGAAGAAGAAGGGGGGACGTTCAGAGCGATGGTGTTTGTCTTCCCAAGTCACCATTCGGCGTGATGGAGCCCTGCTGTCCTGGAGATGGCTGAGCCCCTGCCTGCCCGTGGGAAGTGGGGAATGGACTCCTGGGTTTGCTTTGCTTGCATGCGCTGGTTTTGTTGTACTTATCAAACTGTCTTTATCTCAGCCCACAAGTTTTCTCACTTTTACTCTTCTTGCTTAAACAGAGGAAGTCACTAAGCAGGGATTGAACCCAAAATCGAGATCCCAGCACTCAGTCCTCCAGGAAGAACTGGCTCAGGCTAATCAGATCCTCTGCCTTTTGCAACATTTGCGTTCTACAGCACAAAATCAATGTTTGCATATTGGATGAGACTCCCACTGTCTGGTTGCCTGGGTAGGATACTAAGGGTCCTACCCAGAAGAAAAATAACACAAGTCTCCACTTTTATTCATCTCTCCCATTTAATTTCCAATATGATCATTATGGACTCTTGTGCTTCTCCTACGGCTACCAAGAACTTGGCAGTCTCCGCACTTGACTTTTATCCTGAAGAAAGGGTGTGCCTGTTTCTTATCAGAGACCAGCTATGAGAGTAACAAAAAACTTTTAAGACAGTGGATGTTTTTTAGCAGTCCCTGCGAAGAAACACTGTAAGTTAGCACAGGAGCAGATTTTCCTGAGGTTTCCACGCTGAAGCCAGGCTTCTTCCTGAATCCTAAGCAGGCTTATTTGCTGCAATATTCGTTGCATCTTTTCTAATCACAACACCATTAACACCCCTTTTCCTGCACACCCAAGTGTTTGTCTGGAAGGAAACACCCCCTTTATTCCAAAGAGCGAAACTTAGCCAGAGGATCAAGCCCTCTTCTGAAAGCTTTTTTGTACCTGCAAGGTCATATCATGCTCCTAACCCATAGTTCTGCAGCTGAGATTGCACTGTAAACGTGAAACGGAGTCATCGAGCAGGTTATTAGCTTCAAGTTAGGTAGCATTTGCTGTTTTGGAAACATCCCAGGAGAAGTAACTGAGGTGTCTTTCAGGATGACTCTCTGCAGCCTGAATTGAAACAGTATCTCTACTGCAGCTGTAAAAAATGGATTAAAGGAAGTAGAAACGATGTCTTAGCTATAACATTTATAAAACATCAAGGATGGCTTGTGAAGGAACCTGTGGTTTTCAAGTGCTAATGGAAGAAAGGCTTGGGAGCAGTGAATATTCGCCAGGCCTCAGCAAATTAGCATTTTATTTCAAGACTCTCGATGAGCAATAGAACTCGGGGGAAAATAATCAAGGTCCTCACCGGTTCATGCTACATGAATTTTGTGAATATTTAACATTTTGCCAGTTGGGTAGGTCTCCATTTCCTAACTGATCTTTTCGCATAAATAGTTACCCAGGCAGTCAGATTCTCACATCCAACAAAAGATCTGAAAGGACTCATCCAAACCCGGGACCGTGCAGAGAAAAAGGCTTCCTTTTCCCTGCGGAAATCTCAGGTCTGCCAGAGAGACGGAAAAACTGTAAAGAACAAAACCGTATTTGATTTGATTTTTTTTCTCTTTACCTTTTTTTTTTGCCTGAGGAGGAGTCTGATCCCCCAGAAGTGCAAGGGTGTGAGACGGGTGGGCAAGCGCTGCCGCCTCGATGCGAACCCTGCCTGAAATAAGCCCAGGTTGGGTCTGCCTTCAGAGCGGAGGGGTGATGGGATAATGGTGTAACCACATGTCTCGTTGACCACCAGGGACTGATTGACAAGCCAAAATACTGTCAGTAGTGCCTCCAAGCAGGATTAGGAGTCAGACCTCCAAAAGCATGGGATTAGGACACTGCCTATCTGTCCAATAAATATAGATGCTTCACAGGGAGAGGCTGGAGGTACAGGATGGCTGAAAAAGGCACGGCAGCCCAGAAAACGCAGTTCATGGACAACTCAGGAGATCAATTTATCCATCCTCCCACCCCAAGCAGAAATTACCTAGCTGTCCCTAAGAGAAGACTATCTAAAAAAGGTGGAGGTTCTTAAAACCCTCCAGTGGCAGAATTCTTCCCTCTGCCCCCAACAACTTACCGCATCTCTTAACTAGCTTTATTCCTGAAAAATCTGTCCTGATGCCAACCTAAATCCACTCTATTGCAGTTCAGACCTAGGGCATTCTGCCCAGGCCACAATGGTTGTAAATTCCAACATCATCTCAAGCTTGAAGGAACTTGGATCTGGCCTTCCCATTCTTACCAAAGATGGGCCCAAGACACAAAGCTGAATATAGCATGCTCCCAAAGTTCAGTCCCATGCCAGGAGGTACAGAAAGCAAGCTGAAATTGTACTGTAATTTTTGTTTTATGGTTTGAGAAGAAAGTTTAGTTTTCAAGAAAGAAATTGATCTGAAAAGCAAATGTTGAGCTTTTCAACCAGTTCTATTCTTATCTAAATAGTCACAAACCCGGCGATGATTTTTCACTAAAAAAAATATGTTTCAAGTCTAAAATTCTGGTGTGATGACTGTCCCGCATGCACTTGCACAGCACCCATGAGGGAACTGTGATCTCAGGTAGGGTTTCCTGGCATTGTAGTGTTACAAATAATAGCTGATGTCTTACTACAATGAACCTGTTCAGGAAATGTAGAGCTGCCTCTGAGGATGCTTAGGTGGGTTCTTGTACTCCAGCTAGACACTCCCTGTTTGGCTTTCTCCTGTCATCTGTTAGAACACAGATATATAGGATACCTCCATTTCAGTGGAAAAGCGGATTTAAGAAATCCCTGCCTCTTGCCCCAGCTCTGTAGTTTTTGTAGGAGTTTCCCTGTACACAAGAGCAGCAAAGTGATCTGAGTTAAAGGTACACCAGGTTATGTCAGTAATTACTTGCAGGGCTGCTGCCCCTCCTGGGCTAGCTGCAAGCTACTGCATTACCGAATAAAATAAGGCCACGCAAACCATCTGCTACGGTGGTTCAAACAAGCTCATCTCACTTGTTACTGTGATGAACTAATTGGGATCCATGGGCTATAGGGTGTCCTCAAAATGTGAAGAATGGAAAGAATTGTGGTTGTCCTCCAGTTTACTGAGAGGAAGAGGAAAAGGCAGAATGATTTATTGACCGGTCCAAGATAATGCACAAATGCTATAGCAAAGCCAGCCACTGAAACTGGAGTTTCAGTCCACTCTCTTAATAATTAAATCATCCTCCCTTTAAGCTGGAGTCCTACCACCAGTACATGCACTAGTTGGTCTAAGATGGCCTCTGCGCTCTAGTGGACCAGCAAGGAAGAACGGTGATTTCTCAGCTGTTGTGAGCTCTGTGCAGGACTGAGGAGTGGGGTCTGGCCTCCAATTAATTGCACCGGTAATGATGAGCCCCACCACCATCACCGAAGCCTGTAGCTGCTGAGATGGTGTAGGATCATCATCTCTGTAGGGATGTAGGGTGAAGCAGAACCATCGTCCCTGTACAGATGTAGGGTGATATATGACCCTACATCTGAGAGGGTCAACTCTGCTGGAGGACCATCATCCCCACAGGGATGGTGGGACCTGTAGGAGGTTCTTCTGTGGCTGTGTGGGACCTTCCACTTTTGCCTCCTATGATAAGCGAAGGGATGGCCGTGCCGGGTGAGTGGATTAGGCTCATGGACTGATTTGCCCAGCTGAGGTGTTCTGAACAAAGGGAGGGAGAAACAGAGGCTGAGATCTGCCTCTTTCTGCATATCAGCACAGCTTGGCACAGACCTGAAAGCCACTGTCACCTTCCCCGCTGGCTTACACAGCTGGGGTGAGGTGGGCAAACAATATTTGAGAGCCTCAGCTCCAAGCCAAACACAGCTTGCCAACAATGCCACGGGCCCTGCAAGGTGTGAAATTGTTCCCATTCATTCAGAGCAAGACACTGAACATCTCATAATAACACAGCTAAAGCACTTATTGAAAATACAAAAGAATTATCTTGACAATTACTCCTTGGAGTATCCTGCAATACAAAGTCTTGGCTGATATAAAAATTGGTGTTGGCCTCTTGCTTATGAATATAACCTAGAACTGATTGTTAAATGTGCCAGGCCTTGTAAAAAAATGGGTAATTCAGCAAGAATAAGGTCTATCTACTATTTAATCAGCAGGGATCATTGCTGCTGGCAGCGTGAATAAAGTCTGTTCCAACTATCAGTTAAA